>NC_080679.1:122937050-123239373 GCF_030445035.2 Dasypus novemcinctus
GTAGCCCTCAGAAGAACCAACACCTGGGGTTGTATCTACTTTAGCTGTCTCTGGGACTCTGCTCAGGTGTACATAAGGGCAACCCCTCTGATAACCTCCCGGCTCTTTTTGGAGACTCATAGCCATATAAACTCATTTGTCTTTTCCATTTCCCCCTTTTATTCAGGTCAAAAAGCATTTTTAACTCCTGATATTATATGTAGATTGAGATATTCTTCTGGTCCGAGTTAACCCTTTTATTCAAGGTCATATTCTAGTTACATTATCAGCTGGTACTTGGTAGTAATCCCTCAGCACCAGAAAGGCTCATCCCCAGGAGTCATGTCCCATGCTGGGGGGAAGGCAACACATTTACATGCTGAGTTTGGCTTCGAGACTGGCCACATTTGAGCAACACGGAGGCTCTCAGGAGGTAACTCTTAGGCACCCTGTGGCTCTAGGCCTTGTTCTTATTTCAGGTGCACAGGCTCACAAGCATAGTCATTAGTATAAAGGGCTCATTGTTGGACCTTCCTTCTTTTTTGGTCTTTGCCGTTGCACTTGGGGGATTGTTGCTGTTCCTTTAGGGACTGTGATAGAGCTCCCCTGGCTAGGAACTCAGCACTCCCTCAGTTGTTGTTTTTAATTGTATCCACTATGAAAATATCCAAACATTTTTATGTACCCTGGATATATGCCCTGTAGAACTCCTTGCCAACCATGTGTCCCTTATCAATAACATCCCACACCAGTATTCCTCCCCTACCATTGTTGAAGCTCTCTGTGATCCAAAACTTTTTCAAAAGTGAAGCCCAATATATTGCCAGGTTCCATTAATAGTAAAATGGAATATAGTGATGAGTTTAAAGGTTAGATATAGAATACATACTAATTTAGAAAAATTAAGGTAAAAATAAATTGGGGTATCAAAAAATTAAAAAATGCACAAGCTTTGTTTTTGATATTTTGCCTTCCATCACTGCAATAAATGTTGCCCTATATGCAACTACTTTTGTCTTTTCCTCAGTGTCTACGTCCAATCTTTTTCTTTTCTTTTTTTTAATTATTAAGGTTATCTTCACAAAAGTTTTAGATCACAGTAATTCATATATACAATATACAGTACTCTCATGTATCCAACATAAAACCCTTTTTCCTTCCACAGCAATAATCTTTTTACATATTCATACTATATTTACTGAAACTGATGTACAGATATTGAGACAATAGCTTTCAAACAAGGTAACATTTGTGTTTACATTGTGGTTTATATTTTAGACTATACAATTTTCTAAAGTTTTAGTTATCTTATGTTTTACATTATGATTTGCATTTTAACCTATCAGCCCCTATATATTTTTGGTGTAATTTTACATGTCTTATATCCATCCTTGCGTACTCTTGTGGAACACTTCTATGGCCTACACAGTTACGTTGGTTCCATCTATTCAATACCTCTTTCCCCCTCCCCTTAGGGCCCACAGTGACAGTCAATCTTCATTGCTTGAAGGACCACGTTCAGAGATAATTGCAACAGTGTTGAGGGCTTGACATGCTCAACTGCCCTAATGCACTGGGAGCCACCATTTCTCTTGAGAGATACAGTGCCCTCTATTTGAGAGCATCAGTTCTCCCCAGAATGTGGGTATACCTTCACTCTCATTATATGGGTCTCTATCTAATGATATAAACCACGATGGTAAAATGAGCATTCACATATTCCCTAGGAGTCTGTCCTGCATCAGATTATCCCCTTTAAGCATCTTAAACAGGTAACCTTCCTTATTATATTTTTGAAAAAGTTTTCTCAGCATTATACTCTCAACCAAATACCTGACAATCTTCTGTGTCCCTATGTTGCCCCACCCTCCCCCCAATTTCTTGGACAATGTTACCCATCCTCCCAACCCAAGCCCCCTCAAGCCTGCAAAGCCCCACCCAAAGGTAACCCTATGCTCCCATTTTATCCCTTCCTTGTACAAATACTTACCTCCTGCTTATCATAGATTTCACCCATGTAGGTGTCAGCTTACATCCTTCCTCTACCCCCCAATTTCCGTTAAGCCTATCATCCAGTCTCTAGCTCTCTGAGGCAGCTTGGTTTACTTATTTCATATCATTGAGGTCATGTAGTATTTGTCCTTCAGTGCCTGGGTTGCTTCACTCAACATAAGGTTCTCAAGATTCATCCATGTTATCATGTGTGTTTGTAGTGTATTCGTTTTTAAAGCTGAGTAATATTCCATTGTATGTATATACCACGTTTTATTTATCCATTCATCTGTTGATGGGCATTTGGGTTGATTCCAACTTTTGGCGATAGTGAACAATGCTGCTATGAACATTAGTGTGCATATATTGGTTTGTGTCCTTGTTTTCAGTTCTACTGGGTATATACCCAGCAGTGGAATTGCTGGGTCATATGGCAAATCCATAGCTAGTTTTTTTGGAAACCGCCAAACTGTCCTCCAGAAAGGCTGGATCGTTCTGCATTCCCACCAGCAGTGGATGAGTGTTCCCATTCCTCCACATCCTCTCCAGCATTTGTAGTCTTCTGTTTTTTTCATAGCTGCCAATCTTATGAGAGTAAGATGGTATCTCATTGTAGTTTTGATTTGCATGTCCCTAACAGCTAGAGATTTGGAGCATTTTTTTCCATGTGCTTTTAGCCATTTGTATTTCTTCTTTGGAGAAATGTCTGTTTAAATCTTTTTCCCATTTTTTAAATGGGTTTGTTTGTCTTTTTATTTTCAAGATATAGGAGTTCTTTATATATGCAGGTTGTAAGTCTCCTATCAGATATATGGTTTTTCCAAATATTTTCTCCCATTGTCAAACTCCTTTGAGGTGCAGAAGGCTTTAATTTTGAGGAAGTCCCATTTATCTATTTGTTCTTTTGCTGCTCGTGCTTTTGGTGTGAAGTTCATGAAGCCATTTCCTATTACAAGGTCTTGTATATGCTTCCCTACACTGCTTTCCAAAGTGTTAATGGTCTTGGCTCTTATATTTAGGTCTTTGATCCATCTTGAGTTGATTTTTGTTTAAGGTGTGAGATGGTAATCCTCTTTCATTCTTCTATGTATGGATATCCAGTTCTCCAGGCACCATTTGTTGAATAGGCCGTTCTCTCCCAGTTGAGAGGGTTTGGTGGCTTTATCGAATATTATATGGCTATGTATATGAGGTTCTATATCAGAACTCTTAACTCGGTTCCATTGGTCTGTGTGTCTCTCCTTGTGCCAATACCATGCTGTTTTCACTACTGTAACTTTGTAGTATGTTTTGAAGTCAGGTAGTGTGATTCCTCCAATTTCGTTTTTCTTTTTCAATATGTCTTTGGCTATTCGGGGCCTCTTTCCTTTCCAAATAAATTTCATAACTAGTTTTTTTAGTTCCTTAAAGAATGCTGTGTTGAATTTTATTGGGATTGCATTGAATGTGTAGATCAGTTTTGGTAGGATAGACATCTTAATAATATTTTGTCTTCCTGTTCATGAACAGGGAATCTTCTTCCCTTTATTTAGGTCTTCTTTGATTTCCTTGAACAGTCTTGTGTAGTTCTCTGTGTATAAGTTTTTTACATCTTTAGTTAAATTTATTCCTAGGTATTTGATTTTTTAATTTACTATTGTAAATGGTATTTGTTTCTTGATTTCCTCCTAAGCTTGCTCATTATTGGTGTACAGAAATGCTACTGATTTTTGCACATTGATCTTATAACCTGCGACTTTACTAAACTCATTTATGAGTTCTAGAAGCTTTGTTGTAGACCTCTCAGGGTTTTCTATGTATAGAGTCATGTCATCTGCAAATAATGAAATTTCAACTTCTTCCTTTCCAATTTGAATGCCTTTTATATCTGGTTCTTGCCTCAGTGCTCGAGCAAGTACTTCTAAGACAATGTTAAATAAAAGAGGTGAGAGTGGGCATCCTTGTCTTGTTCCTTATCTTAGAGGGAAAGATTTCAGGATTTCACCATTGTAAATGATGTTGACTGTGGGTTTTTCATATATGCTCTTTATCATGTTCAGAAAATTTCCTTGTATTCTGATCTTTTGCATGTTTTTATCAAGAAAGGGTGCTGTATTTTATCAAATGCTTTTTCTGCATCTATAGATATAATCATGTGATTTTTTCCCTTCAATCTGTTTATATGGTGTATTACATTGATTGATTTTCTTATGTTGAAACATCCTTGCATATCTGGAATGAATCCCACTTGGTCATGGTGTATAATTCATTTAATGTGTTGTTGAATATGGTTAGTAAGTATTTTGTTGAGGATTTTTGCATCTAGATTCATTAGAGAAGTTGGTCTGTAATTTTCCTTTCTTGTGGTATCTTTGTTTGGCTTTGGTACTAGGGTAATGTTGGCATCATAGAAGGAGTTAGGCAATGTTCCTTCTGTTTTGATATTATGGAAGAGTTTCAGCAGGATTGGTGTTAGTTCTTTCCAGAATGTTTTGTAGAATTCACCTGTGAAGCCGTCTGGCCCTGGGCTCTTCTTAGTTGGGAGGTTTTTAATGACTGATTCTATCTCTTTACTTGTGATTGGTTTGTTGAGATCATCAATTTCTTCTTTCATCAATATAGGCTGCTTATGTGTTTCTAGGAATTTGTCCATTTCCTCTGAATTGTCATTTTTTTGGAATATAGTTTTTCAAAGTATCCTCTTAGGATAGTCTTTATTTCTGTGGGGTCAATGGTGATATCTTCTTTCTCATTTCTTATTTTGTGTATTTGCATCTTCTCTCTTTTTTTCTTTGTTAGTCTAGCTAAGGGTTTGTCAATTTTATTGATCTTCTCAAAGAACCAGCTCTTGGTTTTGTTTATCTTTTCAAGTGCTTTCTTATTTTTTATTTCATTTAGTTCTGCTTTTATCTTTGTTATTTCTTTCTTGCCCTCATTTTTGAAGTACAGCTTTGCCAGATACAGAATTCTTGACTGGCAGTTCTTCTCTTTCAGTGCCTTTAATGCACATAACACTTTCTTCTCTTCTTCATGGTTTCTAATGAGAGATTGGCACTTAATTTTATCACATTTCCCTTCATGCTTTGTTTTTCTCTTGCTACTTTCAGAATCCTCTCTCTGTTTCTGATATTTGTTATTCTGAATAGTAGGTGTCTCAGGGTGGTTCTACTCAGATTTGTTCTGTTTAGGGTGTGTTGTCCTTCTTGGATATTGACATTAACATTCATAAAGGTTGGGAAGTTTTCAGTCATTATTTCCTCACATATTCTTCCTGCCCCCTTTCAATTCTCTTCTCCTTCTGAGACACCAGTAATGCAAATGTTTGTGTGTTTTACATTGTCATTCAGTTTCCTGAGACTCTGTTCCATTTTTTTCCATTCTCTTCTCTTTCTGTTCTGTCTTTTCCAGTTCAGATGTTCTGTCTTTGAAATCACTAATTCTACCTTCAAGCAATTCAAATCTGCTCTTATGTGCCTCTAATGTATTTTTAAAAATTAATTTATTGAAATATAGAATCCACACACAAACATACATAAACAATAAGTGTATAATAATAGTTGTGAACTTACAAAACAAATGTACCTACCATCATACAGGACTCTCATAACTCACCCTACTACCAATAATTTGCATTGTTGTTAAAACTTTTCAAATAATATTAAAGAGCAATGTCAAAATATTACTACAAACCAAAGTATTTTCCTCCAACCCTCCCTATTATTATTATCTTTATATCATTTATATATGAGCATACATAAACAATTAAGTGTATAGTAAATGTGAACTTACAAAGCAAACATTCATGACATCATACAGGGGTCCCATTCATCAACCCTCCACCAACATCTTGTATTGCCATGAAAAGTTTGTTACAAATTATGAAAGAATATTGTCAAAATCTTACTACTAATTATAGTCCTTATCTTACATTTGGTGTGTTTTCCCCCAACCCACCTTATTTTTTTTTAAATATATATTTTATGACAGAAGTTGGAAACTTATAAAACAATCATGCACATGAGAAGAATTCCCAAATAACACCCCTCTATCAATACACCACACTGTGGTGGAACATTTGTTACAGACAGGATAATATCATCTGATTATTACCATGTCCATAGTATACATTTGGCTCACTTTTTCCATACTGCCCCATTATCAACATAGCACATCTTAGGCATAATGCAAGAATGTTACATTATTACTGCTAACCACAGTCCATAGGTCACTCCAGTTGTATTTTTCCCATGTGTTCCCAACACCCTGCAGTAGTGATGGACGTTTGCTCTAGCTCACAAAGGACACTCTTGCATCTGTACCATCAACCACAATTCTCATCCACCTCTTGGTTTACTGTGCTATTCAGTTCTTATATTATTCTCTAGCATTCTGTCAATTGGCATTTACATCCCCAGACTACCATTTTCAGCCACACCCCTATTTATAAACTAGCTATTATTCACTATTTGTTACCATTCATTCTATACATTTCCACACTTTTACAGTAGAGCTAATTAAAACTTCTACATACTTAAACATCAGTAGTCCACTTAGTCCTCTTATCTCCTTTAAGAATCCACCACCTACTACCAGCTCTTGAAGATATTTTCCTAAAATATCTTCTAAGAATTTTATGGTTCTTGCTTTTATTTTTAGGTTTTTGATGCATTTTGAGTTAATTTTTGGATAAGGTGTGAGATAGGGGTCCTCTTTCCTTCTTTTGGCTATGAATATCCCGTTCTTTCAGCACTACTTGTTGAATGGGCTGTTCTGCCCCACCGGTGTGGGTTTGATAGGCTAGTCAAAAATAACTTGTCCATATGTGAGGGTCTGTTTCTGAACCATCAGTTTGGTTCCACTGATCTATGTGTCTGTCTTTATGCCAGTACCATGCTGCTTTTACCACTATAGCTAGGTAATATGATTTAAAGTCTGGAGATGAGGGTTCGCTTTGCCTTTTTATCATGTTTCCGGCTGTTCAGGACCTCTTACGCTTCCGAATAAATTTGATAATTGTGTTTTCAATTTTTTAAAAATGCTGGTAGAATTTTTATCAGGGTTGCATTAAATCTGTATATCAATTTGAGTAGAACTGACATCTTAATGATATTTAGTCTTCCAATCCATGAGCATGGAATGTTCTTCCAGTTATTTAGGATTTTTTTGATTTCTGTTAACATTGGGTTGCAATTTTCTGAATACAAGTGTTTTACATTGTTGGTTAAGTTTATTCCTGACTTGAGTTTTATCTGTCATATTTTATTTTCACTACTCTTTTGACACTTTTAGTTACTTTTATTGATATAATCTTCATTTCTACATTCTCTTCCAGGCCTCTCTCTCCTGTCTTTTCTTTTTAGGCTCTAGCACACCCATTAGTGTTTCCCGAAAATCTGGTCTCTTACTTAGAAATTCTCACAGTTTCTGTTTATTTGTGAATATTCTAATCTTGCCCTCATTTTTGAAAGACAGTCTTGCTGGATATAAGATTCTTGACTGGAAGTTTTTCTCTTGTAGTATCTTAAATATATCAGACCACTGTCTTCTTGCCTCCATGGTTTCTGGTGAGAAATCAGCACTTCATCTTATTGGGTATCCTTTATATTTTATGCATTGTTTTTCTCTTGCTGTTCTCAGAATTCTCTCTTTGTCTTTGACATTTGACATTCTGATTAGTATGTTTCTTGGAGTTGGTCTATTCAGATTTTTTTGGATGAGAGTACATTGTGCTTCCAGGGCATGGATATCTATGTCCTTTGATAGGGTTGGGAAATTTTCTACCATTATTTCTTCAAATATTCCTTTTGCCCCTTTTCCCTTCCCTTCTCCTTCTGGACCACCCAGGACATGTATGTTTGCATGTCTTTTGCTGTCATTTAGTTACCTGAGACCTTGTTCAATTTTTTTCCATTCTTTTCTTCATTTTTTCTTTTGTATGTTCACTTTCAGAGGCCATTTCTTCAAACTCACCAATCTTTTCTTCTGCCTCCTCAAATCTGCTATTATATGGTTCCAATATTTTTAAAATTTCATTTATTGCACCTCTCATTCCCATAAGATTTGCTATTTTTCTATGTATGCTTTCAAATTCTTCTTTGTGCTCACCCAGAGTCTTCTTAATATCCTTAATCTCTTCAGCCATCTCATTGAATTTATTAAGGGGATTTGTTTCAACATCTATGATTAGTTGTCTCAACTCCTTTATATCATCTGGAGGCTTATCTTGTTCCCTTAACTGGGCCATAGCTTCCTGTTCCTTCATGTGGATTGTAATTTTTTGTTGGTGTCTTCACATCTGGCTTACTAGAGTATTTATTCTGGGTACAGTTTTTCCCTTTAGTTTAGGCTTCCTGCCCTTTATCCCTTGCTGTTTGAGAAGTAGGAGCCAAGGATGTAATTGGTGCTATAAACTGTGGAGGCTCAAGCTGCCCTCATTGTCCCAGGGACTGATGAGGCTTCTCCCAACTTTCTCCTTTGCCAGGGGTAGGGTCAGATCCACAGCTGTGTGGAATAATCCAAATTGTGCAGGTCTAGACTGTAGTTACCCAGAGAGACTAATGATACTTCAGGCCCCTTTCTCCCATACCTGGGGCAGAGATGGAGCTTCAGGTGTGGGCAACAATCTATGCAGTGTGGGTCCAAGATGAATGCAGTTGCCCTGGTATACTTCCAATTTTCAGTCTGTGCCAGCCGAAGGTACCTGGATAGGCTGGTGCAGGGCTCACCAGCCTCCTCCCTGTGAGAGGCAGGGCTGAAGGCTAGCCTAAGGCTGCAGGCTAATCTGGATGAAAGAAAGTGCTTCCTACCATCACTGTGATTTTCAGTCAGCTTGGCTTCCCCTCAGGCTGGGGGCAGACTTAAAATGGCAGCCACTGGCCTCTTTCTGACTTGGACAGATTCATACCCCAGCTATTCCTACCGTTATTCCTTAATCATCCGAGTCTACCAATCAGTAGCTGAATTCGGCAGCCAACAGTCTCCTCCTTCCCTGTTTTTGGGAAATGGAGCTTCCAATCCCAGTCACAGAACAGTTCCTGGGGCGGCTTGTGATGCCAGCATAGAATGATCACCAGCCTCTGCTGCTTGGCTGGTAATTTCATGGAGAGGCTGGTGCAGGTCCCTGCAGCTTCCTTCCTGCCAGAGGTGGTGCTGGGAACTAAGCTAGAGCTGCCTTCTGGCCTAGATGGAAAGAAGCCGGTCCCCACCAGCACTGTGATTTTCTGTCTGCCCCACTTCCCGTTGTGCCAGGTGTGGAGTTAAGATGGTGGCTCCAGCCTCTTTCTGACTTGGACAGGCTCAAACTTCAGCTGTTCTCAGGATTATACTTTAGCCCGCTGAATTTACTCAACAGTAGCTGAAGTTGGTGGCCAACCATCTCTTCCTCCCCTCTTTTTGGGAAGTGGAGCTTTCAATCCAGCCATGGAACAGCTACCAAGGCAGCTTGTGCCATCCATGGAGGATGGGCACTGGCCTCCATGGTGTGGAGCACTCTACTTATGAGTCTTCTCTGCAGATGGGCAGTCTCATCCTTCCATTCCTTCAAGGATGTTGTAGGATGCTCTTCTAGCCTCCTGAAGCCCCCAACCAGGTGCTTCAGCTAGCTCCAGAGAGCTCTGAGTGTTTACTAACTGCCCTATAGCAGGAGCTGATTCTAGGAGCTCCTTACTCTACCACCATCTTGCTGGTTGTCTGTGCCTCTAATGTATTTTTAATCTCATCCATCATGTCGTTCATTTCCACAAGGTCTGTTAACTTTTCTTTGCAGGCTTTCAAATTGTTCTTTATACTCTTCCAGTGTCTTCCTCTTTTTTATTTTTAAAGATTTATTTTTTATTTATTTCTCTCTCCTCCCCCTCCCCCCCATTGTCTGCTCTGTGTGTCCATTCACTGTGTGTTCTTCTGTGTCCTCCTGTATTCTTGTCAATGGCAATGGGAATCTGTGTCTCTTTCTGTTGCATCATCTTGCTGTGTCAGCTCTCAGTGTGTGTGGCACCACTCTTGGGCGTGTGCGTTTTTCACGTGGGGCGGCTTTCTTTGCAGGGTGCACTCCTTGCATGTAGAGCTTCCCTGTGTGGGGGACACCCCTGCATGGCACGGCACTCCTTGCATACATCAGCACTGCATGTGGGCCAGCTCACTACAAGGGTCAGGAGGCCCTGTGTTTGAACCCTGGACCTCCCATATCGTAGGTGGATGATCTATCAGTTGAGCTAAGTCCGCTTCCCCCAGTGTCTTCTTAATATCCTTTATTTCTTTAGTCATAGTTTCTTTAAATTCTTTGAAATGATTTAGGAGAGTTGTGTGATTATTATTGTTTAATCATCTTAAACCCTGTATCTATTCAGGATATTTGGCTTGTTCTTTTGACTGGGCTGGGCATCTTAATATGTTGGTGAGTTTACCCTGATGGCCAAATTCTCTCTCTTGCCTTTTTTTTTTTCTCAGCTCTTCTTTGATATTTAGTTTAACTTATTATCAGTCTTTAAAATTTCCCTGCTTAAGTTTCAAAATTGAGCCAGGGACTCACTAGTGGGGTGCAAATTTTCTCCCAGGAGTTGGATACAGAAAGCCCAAACAGTTTTTGTCCATGCAATTTCCAGACCAGTCAGCAGATGGTTCTTGTCAGCTTACCTTTCCATAGAGGTGTTTCAGTCTTGGCCTTTCTGTGTTCCTGTATTGAATCTCCACATCAGAGATTCAAAGCAGGTTCTACTGGCAGAATTCACTGGAAAAAAGTACCCCCACCTCCCCTCCCTTTTCCCTGACAGGGAGGAAGATGTCTGTTCCCCTCTCAGTTAGCTCACTGAACCAGGTGTTTTACCACAGTTTAATATCTTGGGGGTGAGGGAGGGGAGCCTTTCCCAGCCATCATGGGGACTTGGCAGCTCATATTTGTCATTTCAGCTTCTTTGTCTCTCTGTCCCTCACCCTCCTGGGAGTTGTGTAGCAGTGTCCTGGTCTGCTGACCCCTAAAGCATGTCACTTGGACAGCTTTTGGGACTTTCTCCATTGTTTTTGTGAGAGCATTCAGCTCTGCCTGTTGGTCCATTGCCATCTTCACACAATCCCTCCGCCACCATTTTATAAATCAGATGATTTCATTTATATGTAATATCCAGAATAGGCAAATATATATTATTGGTACAGGAGAATGGGAAGTGACTGCTAATGGGACTGGGGTTTCCTTTTGTTTTTATTTTTTTACCTTTTCTTACATTTTTAAACTTAATTTTAGAGAAGCTTTAGGTATGCATTTACAAGAAATTATATCCACTTTTGATGTTGATATTATGATATATACCTACATTTTTAGAGCATATAACAACTACATAAATTCTGTCACTTTTATCATCATTTATTTTTAGTTCTATGGTTAAGTATATTCAAATTTCACCATCATTTCTTATGCCAATGATTTTTCCAATAATTTCTTGGTTACCAAAGAACAATTTTCCCTGCATTCTTGTAGGTCATAATTGTTTGTTCATGTGAGTTATACTTGAAAATAAATTTGGCTGGATATGAAATCTGACTCATTTTATTACTTTGAAAATGCTAAATATGCACTTCTGTTCTTAAGTGCAGTTGTTGAAAAGTCTGATGCCAATCTGATTTTCTTTCCCTTATAAATAGGTTAAGTTCTACTTTACCTCCAGAATTTACTTGTGTTGTCTATGAATTGTTACCGATAGCTCTCCATTCATTCTCCATGAATGTCACAGTTTAGATAATAAATTGTATATTCATTTTATTCATAAATGACTTGTATTTTTTCTTTTTGTCTGAATGCCCAAGGGTTTTTTTTCTTTTTCTTGTAAGTCTAATAATTTTATTTGATATATTTTATTATGAACCATTCTGGGTGAACTTTCCCAGGTAAAAATGTGACCTTTCAATACATAAATTGAAGATTATTTTATTTTAGGAAAATTTCTCGGATTATAGTTTTAAGTATTTGTTCTGTTACATTGTTTTGGTTTCCTTCTTTGGGTATTACTATTATACATATGTTGAATCTTCTTTCCCTATAATTTCTTTTTCTCTCAAATCTTTCCATTCAAAATCTTTTTCATATTATTTGGATTTTTCTCTTTTCCATTCTCTAGTCTTTTAAGATATGTTCTATGGGTATCTACTCCCTTTTTTGCTCCTTCTGACCACTGTTCAGTTCTGAATTATATTTTTATTTCTTAATTTATAATTTTTTCCTGACCTTTTTCAGATCTCTTTTACATCTTTCTTTTGCCTGGCAATCTCATTTCTGACATTTCCCAATACTGATTTATGTTCCTTATTCACAGTCTTGTCATTTCCTTAATTCCTTTAGCTTAGCCTACTATTTGTTTAGTTTTTCTCTGTGACCATATTTTTCTGATCTCTTTTCATTTTCAGTATGTTATTCAGTTTATCATCATTATCCTCTTTCATTTCTGTAGTAGCTTTGCATGGGCTCTGAATTCAATACTTTTCTGTTGTCCATGTTAAAATGAGGTGGATGTTCCTGTACTTTTAAAAGGCACTTCCTGTATAAAGATTGGGGAAGTCAAGACAGCCTTCTTGGCTTTGTGGCTCTAAAACTCCTTGATCAAAATCACTGCCTTTCAGAAAAAATACCTCTCCAACATTTTCTGAAATATGCTTCTCATCCCCTCCCCAAGGCCAGGGTGAGATTGGGGCAGGTGAGGAGCCTAGGACCCAAAACATAAGGAGGTACTCACTCTGGCTTGCCTCACCCTATTCTGGGACTTTCCTCTCCCTAACTAGTATCTCAATTCTCCCTCCTATTTCCCCCAATCACTTTGTGTTCTATCCCCAGCATTCTCTCCTCAGCGTGGTGCTCTATCATCTCTGAGCATTTCAGACAGCCTAAGAGTCCTGGCTGGCTCAGTCTCCTCATCTGTGCTGACCCACAAATTGACGTCTGCAAATCCTCTCCCAATCACTGTTCTCAGATATGCCATTGAGATCTCCTTTTTGAGTGGAAGTCTATACTTTTAGGGATATGGACATAAGTGATTTCTACATTCTTTGTCTTTCTTTTGCTTGCTTCTGCACAGCTGCTTTTTCTATAGATGTCTTGTTTCTGTTAAAGGCATTTTCACTGTTTTTCTTTGACTACCCTAATTGCTGTCTTTGCATTTTTGAGAAGACTGTGGAGATTTAAACATCGTGGTGAATCTACTGTCTTGCCTCTCCTAGTTCCTTAAAGCATTTTAAATTGAAACTAAAGATATGAAACTAATCCAAAAATCATATCCTTTTGTTTTTACCAAGCAAGTTTCTTGAGTATTCTCTTTGCATAGCTCATAGTGATATTTATAAATGCTTGTAGGAAGGAAGGAAGGGAGGAAGGGAGGGAGGAAGAGAGGGAGGAAGGGAGGGAGGAAACCAAATGGCAATAAAAGAATACGGTTCAGAAATTTGTCAAGGAGAAAGAGGAAAATGAACTGAGATTAAACCACTAAATGCCCTTTGGTAATCTACCACCATGATAAGTGCTTGACCTGTCCATGATTATTGTCTCTAATGTCAGACTTGAGCCTTGAGAAAGATATAATTTTGTCAAACCAAAGTGCTAGTGCACAGCAAGTAAGTAACTGCACTTTCAGGGCTGGTTTTGTAGTTCTTTCTGCTTCTGGCCCCAAGGCTGATAGGGACTGCACCACCAATCTCAGAGCAGGTTCCATGGCAGGGAAGGAGGAGAACAGGCTTTAGCTTAGAAGATCCTTGGATATCCAGGCTCTGCAACTCACTAGCTGTGTGACCTTAAGCAAGTGACAGTCTCTCTGATCCTGTTTCCTCACCAGTAAAATGGATATAATGAGGCAGCTTTAACCTGTTTCAAGGATTTAATGGATTAAGAGATAAGAAAGCACTTAATATGAAATAGTCACTCATGTTCCCTCCCGTTGTCCTCTGTCACTAGCTGATTATTCAGCCATGGGTTTTCCTTGAAGTCTATGTAAAGGAAGCCTTTGTTGAACTGAGAAAAAGGGGAATTTGCGGTGGCTGGGATTTGGAGGAGGAAGAAAAGTGAAGGGAATTTTAGAATCGGTGAGTGTTCCATTTGCCTCTCCCGTCCTCCCCTCTCCTTCTTGGGCGCTCATACGGCCAGCTCATCCTATTTGTCAAGGAAGGGACAGGCGCCTGGGCCGAGTCTGTGGGCAGCCTTCTCCGTCTCCAGGGCTGTGTATGCCACAGTCACTCAGTTCTAAGAACAACCATCCAGAAGAGGCTTCAGAGCATCTTCTCATTCCCCACACTTTGTGGCTGGGTGAAGGGAACTTCTTTTTTAAAAATACTTTTGTTTATTGAGTTCTATTTTGGCTGTTTTGGGACAGTCTCCATTCTTGAAGGGAGGTCAAAATCCTAGGTTTTATTTTGTTTGCGGGATTTCCTGACCTCCCCTGCTTTTCTAGCAAGTCATCAAGATGTCCTTCCCCTCTGCCTCCTCCCCATCTGGGTTGCCTCCCATGTGAGACAGAGTGAGGTGGGAAAATCCCATTGTCAGCTCCTCCTCCTTTCTGAGCAGCTCTGGTTTAATGAATTCCTCAGTGAACTACAGGGAGGCAGGAGCTTCTCGTCTGGTCCACAGCACCACTTGGCCTCACACTCCAGGGTTGTAAAGATTCCCAGCTGCTGTGGAGAGTACAAATGTTCAGAGTTTAGAGCCCTCCTGGTTTCCCTCTCCAGACTGTTCCTTCATTTAGTTATTACTCCTCCCCACTCTTGGTTTCTCTTTCTGTTCTCTCCTCAGCTTTCTACCTTCTTCCTGGCTTTCTAATCTATTTCTCCTCAATATGACCCATCAGTGGCCTAAAGAATAATAAAAGACATTAGCCACTCTCCTCCGTGCAATTCACATGACCTCTATCAAATGCTTTAAGTTGCCTGGAGTTAAGTTAAACAGAGGCTTGGAAAATGTGTGAAACCTGGTTTTAAGATTTGGCTTGGTCCTGGAACATCTTGGAAAGTCTTTATAAGATGTTTTCAAAATTATTTTGCAAAGAGTTGCATGACAACCACGCTTTAATGCTGAATCAGTAAATTGCAATTGGAGAATTCAGTCTTTGAGAAGGAAGGGCAGAACGTCTCCCCAGTCTTGTAGACTAGTTTTATAAAGTCCCCCGAAGGCTATAAGTGGAAGCATCACTATGGGCTGAGGCGTCTTACCTTCCAAGGCCGTCTCTGGCATGAACCCTTCCACCCTTTGCCCCACAGTGAGAATATTTGGGAAGGTTCTTTTCCTCTTGGATTCATTTTAAATTACATCCTGGCAGCAGTTAGATAAATTCTGTCTGTCTTCTGAGCCCCAGGACCCCCTGAGATTGATGCTTATAATTGAAGAAAGAGCAGAAACCCAAACTTAACTCAGGCAGTTTGAGTTTATGTACTTTGTCAATCTACCTGGACGATTCCCCAGAGGACCGAGAGGATAAAGTTACCTAGGAGTGAAAAATAAGAGAGAGTGATCCTTACTGTGGAGATCCTGTCTTACGCTAAATAAAAACAATCTTTCACTCAAGCGTTTTTTACATAAGCGTTCAAGTCAAATAAATTTGCACCCATGTCTAGCCTACAGGTAAACATCCCTCCTGGAGGTAAGGAGCATAATTGCTTCGTACGGTGCTCTCTGCACGAGGCTGGTGTATAGCTAGTTAGAGCCTTGTGTTAATGACATCAGGGCTCTGGCTATGATTTCCATACAGACCCGGCTCTGACATGGCTACAAATTTTATGCAAGAATTAGTATTCCTCAAAGCTCCAAGGTTGGCCCTCGATATTCCCATTTTATACCCTCATGAGCAAATCTGGCCTCATAATTTTAATTACTACCCCAGTGTAGACAGCCCTCCAGAGCTATATTTTCCATCTTTTTCTCTCTCATGAGAACTGCTTCTGAGACCAGGTCATTTCCACTGTCTCAATTATCAAAGCATATAACTCCTACCGCCACTGAAACTACTTTCCTTCATAGCTCTTTTTTCAACAATGTCTTTAGCTGAAGAGATCACTCTCACATTAAGAGGACATATGCAATAGGAAGTAGCCATGCATGTCCCAATGCTGTTAACAGCAAAAAAAAACAAAAAAAAAAAACAAACCCTGAGACCTCTTACTTCAGGAAGTGCCCAAAAGGTGCAAGGACCTTTCATTTCCTTTAGTCTTTGGCAGCATGGAAGTGGCTGCTGTGTTAGAACTAGAACTATTTTTGCATGTTTCATTCCTCTTTTAGACTGTGTGATTTTCTTTACTTCAGAGACTGCATTGTTTACTTTTTTGTGTGCCCTGTAAAACATCAAATAGTAATTTATAGTAGATTCTCAATGAATACTTGCTGAAAGAATAAAAAAGAGAATGAACAAATGGACAATGTGGACATTCTTTTAAGGGAAACTCAGCTTTGAGTTTCTGGAATTTAGTGACTATTGCTGATTTGCAGAATTTCAAGAGCATACCTACTCTGAAAAACAGTTCCTTGTATTTTTTGAGAGTTCAGTGTATAGCGGGTAAGTAGTTCTTAATGCCGTTAGCTGTATTTAAAGGGTGAAAGGTTGGCATTTGAGTCTCTGAGGTTTAGAAAATCAAATCTATAAATGCCGATGCCTTTTCCCTCATTCACAGGACAGAAAAAATGCCCATTCTGGTGAAGTCCCTGGGTTGAGCAAAGGTAAAAATGCATTACCATTTTAAAATTTGATACATATCATTGAACTTTCAGCACTAACCTTGTGGGAACCGAGGAATTGTGAAGTTAATCTGGAAAATGCTGCAATTCCACTTGAGTCATTTCTTCTTGGGATATGCGATTCATCTAGATCCCTAAGAATTCTGAATGCAAAGTTACCGAGTGAATTTTGATATTTTTTCCTTTCAAAACAAATGTATAAAATATGCACATTTTCATATGTGATATAAATAAGTCCACATTCATCCCAGGAAGGGTAAGGATAAGAAACCCTAGTGAAGAGTCAGACCAGGTGATCTCTAATACCCTTTCCACCTAGAAAATTCTGAGTAGTTAAAGAGCTCGTAGTCAAGATGCACTAGGGATTCTAACCACAGACAAAAAGCAACTTCTTTTAATCCCCTATCAGTAGGAATACTAAATCTAATCAAGTGATTGTGCATTATGGTATAATGGTTGACATGTCCTAACAATGCCCAGTGAATCCCAGTACACTGAAAATAAAATCTGTATCCTTACCATGGATTGTAAAGTCCTACATAATGACCCATCTCTGCTTTTTCTGTATCATTGTTTGCCATTCTCCCCATCCCTCTGCTTATTCCATACAGTTTAAATCTCTGTTGATTCTTTGAAAATATCAAGCTCATTCTTGCCTCATTTCACTCATGTATTTTTCACTTACTGTTATGCCTGGAATGTTCTTCTGCTAATTTTCAGACTTCATTCAAATATTGCCAGAAAATAGCCTTTCAAAGTTACTCTCAGTCACTGCATTGTTTATTTTCCTTGTAGCTATTTTCGCTGATTGGACTGTTTCTATATATATCGATCTGCCTCCTATCAACTGATGTACTCATCTCTGTGCTTATGTTCTGTATCTCTCCACTAGAATATAAGTTCCTCAAGAGTGTGAGCATTGTCAGGCTTTTCCAGAACAGAACCTGGCATGGAGTATATGCTTGCTCCTAGAAAGTAGGAAGCCACAAGAAAGCAGAGCTGCCAATTTGACAATGTGAAAAAGCTAAATAATCTACAAAGCCAAACCTTCCTTGAGCTCAGGATAGATTTGAGGTCACAAAGAAACCAGGCAACCTGGGGTGGTTTGGAGCTATGTCCCTCAGAAAAACATCTTCTTAAATTTAATCCATTCCTGTGGGTATGAGCTCTTGCAAATAGGACTTTTTGATGAGGTACTTCAGTTAAGGTGAAGTCCACCTAAATCAGGAAGGGCTTAGTTCTATTATTGGAGGTCTTGTGGAGAAAGACTTAGAGGATAAAGACATAGGTAACAGCTAGAAGCTGTAAGTTAACAACCCAGAAGAGAAGGGAGAAGCCAGGAGAGGCCATCGTGTGCATTTCCAGGTGACAGAAAAGCCAAGGAGCAAGGATTACTGGCAACCAGCCTCAGAATGTCATAGCCTTCTGGGAGAAACCATTGCCTTGATGATGCCTTGATTTTGAACTTCTGCAAGCCTCAAAGATGCAAGCCAACAAATTCCTGCTGTTTAAGCCAAGCCATTGTAGGATATTTGCTTTAGCAACCAAGAAACTAAAACCCAAGCTAAATTCCACAAAGTAACAAACTTCTCTATGGAGAGAACACACAGAGACTGTTGCATTTTATGCAGAACATGAAAGAAAGAGGGGGCTCTACTAAAGGAGATAAGATGAAAATAGCATGGCCTAGTGTGACAGTTGAGAGTAACTGAAAGCAGCAGATGCAAGAAAAGTTGGCACCCACTCAAACACTTTTCCATGAGCCTCCACTAGGTGCTCCCAAGAGAGAGACCTGAGAGCCTCCCTCCATGGGTGCATGCATGCAAGAGGCTGCAGGACAAGGGACAGACAGCCATGAGACAACATGCCCTTCCCTGATCCCTTTTTTCATATGAAGTAAAAGCTTTAAATCACGGGGTAGGAGTAGGAAACCTTTTTGTCCAAGGCTCGAACAAAATCCACGGTTTCTGAAAGAAGAGCAGAAGAAAAAGCTGTCTTCTACCAGGGGAAGGGCAAAACATCTTCCTAGTCCCAGGATCCTGCATCGATACACAGCTGAAGTCTGCTCTCATTGGGAGAGGGGTAGGAAATTATCTTTAATCCAAGAGTCTCCACAGATACAAAGGAGAATCTGTCTGTAATGGGTGGGGAAGGGCAGCAACATGGAAAGTACTCTACCTGAAGCCCAGGTACACAGAGCCTGCATAAGATTGAGGTTGTCCTAGGAAAACCAATAATCTTCCTGTGTTCTCCATGAGCTCAGCACTTAGTAACCTGTAAGAGTATCCTACCCCTGGTTGAGAGATAAACATGTGGCACAGATGTGCAAAGAATGCTGAAAGCTGAGGATGGAACAAGAACATTGAGAGAAATGCTCCCATACTCTAAGCCTCACTCAAAGTATGACTTAACAGCAGCCCATCACTGGAGAAATTCGAAGTCAGTGGTAGGTTTATAACAACAAAACCCAAACCCAGATCAATTAGTATCTAGATGGACTCACATGCTAATGGCCTGATAAAAGAAGAGGCAAATTTTTTTCAGTAAAAATTGCTATCTCCCTACATCTGTACTGTTTTTCTACACATGACACCTGGCATTTATTTAAAAATATGAGCTATACAGAAATGCAAGGAAAAATCACTACCCCTTTGTTAAGAGAAAAAGCCATTGGAGGAACATATAAGAATCTTGAAGGCAGATAGAGATGAAGAAAACTTTACAAACAGAAGAACAGAGAATGACACCAGACATGTTGTCAAAAATACACAAGCCTAAAAACAATGGAGTGGTATCTTAAAGCACTGAAAGAAAAGTAAAAAGTTGTTTATTCAGAATTTTATATTTAAGTAAACATATCTTTAAAAAGTGGAGATCCAATTTTTTTCATGCAAACACTACGATTTATTGCTGTGAGACATCACTGCAAGAAATGTTAAATGAAATGCGTCATGCACAAGGAATATTATACCAGATGGAAATTTGATGCTACACAAAGAAAGAGATGCACTGGAAATGATAAAAAAAAATAAGAATAAATCGAAAAGACAAATTCTTTTATTTTTAATACCTTTATAAGATTAACTGACTTTCTAAGGCAAAAATGGTAACAATACATTGAAGTTTTATAATATGCAAAAGTAAAATATCGGACAACAATAGCACAAAGATTGGGAAGGAGAAAGTGAAAGTTCACTGTTGCCTAACTCAATAACAGTAAATGAAAGGCAGAAGAGGATTCTTATATGGGAAGATATGTCAGCAGAAAATATTCAGATCAATGTACAGAAGGAGAAAGGGATGGTAAATAGTGGAGAAAGATAAGTGTGGCATTGGAGTTATAGAAAGAGAAGACATACAAAATTTGGCAAAAGCAGTATTTGAAGAGATAGTAGCTAAAACGTTTCCAAAGATTCATGAATTACTATGAATCCTAGGCAGGATATATACAAAGAAAACCACACCTGAGTACATCATAATAAAACTAAAAACTGAAAGCATGGAAAAATTTTTTTAAAGTCCAGAGAAAAAGACATATTACTGAAAAAGGAGCAATAAAAATAACAGCTAAATTTTAACATAAATTATGGAAGTAATAAAATACTGGACTGGAATTTGCAAAGTGTGGAAAGAAAATACTTGCCAACCTGGAATTCCATATTCAGGGAATATATCACTTGAAATTGCAGGTGAAACTAACATATTTTCATTCATACATAGAAATAATTTGTTGCTAACAGTTCTGCATAAAATTAAGCTGAAGTTAATTTCCCAGTTGGAAATAAGAATTTGCAGGAAAAATAAAGCAAGGTAGATGGAGATGTAAGGGGAGAGGAGTGGTAGGACAAGTGTCCTGTACTGTTCTGCTCATCCAGTCTATTTTCTGGGCCTCCCTTGGCATTCTGTGCCAGCAGCAGGGAAGGAAGAAGGGAGTAGGAAACACTTGTATACTTACTGGAAAATTAAATTTTAAAGAGACACTATTTACAATAGCACTAAAACACACTAAATACCTAGAAATAAGTCAAACACGTGAGATTAAAGCCCTCCAGAGAATAAACTACCAAACATAAGAGATATTAGGGAGACCTAAATAACTGTTGGAATATACCATGTTTCACAGATTGAAGTATTTCATATTGTAAAGATGTCAGATTTCTCCACGTTGATCAATAGATTTAGGGCAATCCAAATTTTTAAAAATCACTTTTTAAAAAATGGAATTTGACAAGCTGATGATAAAATGTGTATGGGAATAAAATAAATCAATAATAATCAAAATAAGCTTGAAAAAGAACAACAAAGATGTAGCTTTTCTACCACCAGATATCAATACAATATAGAACTATAATGATTAAGAAAATTAAGAAAATGGCATAAATAATTCAGACATACTGGCATAAGCAAGGAAAAGAAAGGCATTACCATCATGCTTCGCTTATGTGCTTCTTCCTCCCATAAGCTGTCTCTAATTGCCTTAGTCTACAATCTTTTCTCTCTTCTCGTTCATTTTCTCTTAGCATAGTCTTTTTTGTTACAGAGTTGTCTGTACATTTATCTTAAACCTCTACTACTCTAATCTTCCGAAGGTAAAGAAACATATCTAGAACCTCCTTATTTGTACTGAAGATAGTAGTTGTTTCTGTCAGGATCATAATTTTACTCACAGAGAGGACATCCTGCAGAGAACCGTCTAGATGCTCTGATCCAACTCCCACATCTTACTGAAGAGCAGCCTTCAACTCTGAGAGAGGAAGAGACATGCTAGATCACACATCTAGTTAACAGGGGAGCCAAACTTAGAGTTTAGGTGAGAAAAACCCCAAGTCGACAGGAATTCTAATGTTTCTGACACCCTGTGAATAACACGGACCCTCTTGCTCTTGTACATTTCTTACAATACTGTGATCTGTTTTATATTAAGACATGGAGGTCTGCCCTGAATTGGATGATGATTTATAGAGACAAGTCATCCAGGGAAGGGTGGAGTCTCAGCAGGCACTGGGATGGAGATGGAGCGGGAGAGTCAACCTCTCTGGGTCCTGCTGCTCGCTTCAGTCTAAACCCTGAGCAGAAGAGATAGCCTCATAAATGCTCCTGGTGGTGATGTTGGGGTGGGGAATGAGGAATGATTAGGCAGCACCCGCTCAGAAGACAGGCTGGAGAGAAAGAGAAAGACCCCATCAGTTGTTTTTTGCACTCTAAATGGAGTTCCATTCCATAAGCCATGATCTGAATCTTTGAGTGGATTTCCCCTTTAGAATCCCACCATCTAGGAAGTTCATTTCAGCTCTGCACAGGGGATGATGGAAAAAGTAATGATTCCACTTAGCAAAGTGCTAAGCGACAGTGGTCCCTCCTCTCCCAGAGCCAGTGCTGTGGGGTAGGGGTGATCTGAGAGCTCTTCTAGGGGAAGTAGAGTCTTGGGGTACAAGATTAGCAACCCTAATAGCCTGCTGTCCCACCTTCCCCAGAAATGTCCTCTCTATTGCACACCTGGAAGAGTTAAGGCATTTTATGAAGGAAGATTGTGATCTCTTTACATCTTAGCCCTCTTCTTCCTCTGGCATGTGGGTCATTGCACTGTGGGGTATCTGACTGCATATCTTCACATCTTTCATCACACCTTCCTCTCTTCAGAGAATTGGTCTCCTTAACATATAGGAGATTCATTCACAAATGAGGAATCTGCTTTGACAAGTTAAGTCAAAGAAGTCTCTCTCTGTCTCTCAACTTTTTAACTTAATCTTCTGTTATGACTTAGAACTCTCAGGTAGGAAGTGCACTTACATCTAATGGCTGTGAAATGAACTTCCAATGGTTGACAGTAAGAAGAGTTGGGGCAGTTGTCTTGGCATACAGAACCCCAAGCATGGCAGAGCCTGGCAATACTTCAACAGGAGCTGAGAGAAGGGTTCATTGAATTGTATGTTCCAAATAACCACAACTGGCTGCCTCAGAGAGTTACCAGGTGCCACAAATAGGAAATCACTGACTTTTCTGTACCTGAAAAACCTAATCTGGTCTCTGCCTTTCGTGAACATGCCCGTGTCAAGACAAGGAAGCCATGGGAAGAGACTAGCTTTTTTCCTTCTCTCGCCTCTCAGTAATGTCCTGTTATGTCTGCAAAGAAGGAGAGGGCCTGGGAAGTACAGTAAGAAAATTTTACCGCATCAGACTGCCTCAATCCCCCTTTTTATAGCTGTTGTGGAAAACGGAAGAAGTATTTAAGCCTTTGGCCCACGTGTTTTAAAAATAATTATATAATAAGGGAAACGTATTTCATGCATGAAGCATTTTAAGACACTGGAGTGTGGGTTCCACAAAAGCCCATGCTCAGGTCTGAACACTGGTTGGCATTCATCACTTACTGGAAACCTTGACTTCAGTGCCTGGATTCCTGGGGGGACTGTGTTTTGCTTCAGCAGCTCCTGCCAATTTTCATAGTTCAGAGCTCGCCTGTATCCCACTTTCCCATTCTGGGAAAATGCAGCATTTCAGGACATACTCCTAAGTGCAACCCGTGGTGAAGATGGCTGAGGAGTACTTGGAAGCTGAGGCAGTTCCCCCCACGGGTTCCTTTCTGTTTCCCTTGTGAACGAATTTCATTTCAGGAAGGATTTGGAAGATGTTTTAAGGAACCACAGGCTTTGAGAACAAAAGGTGTGCTCACTTTAAAAAAAAACGTACAGTAGAGCAAAATGGGCAAGTTCTGGGGCCAGCCTACTTACCTTTACTTCTCCATTACTTACCAGCTGTGTGGTCGTGGGCAAGAATTCTAACTTCTCTATGCCTCAAAAATCTTCGTACACGATATAACGGGAATTGTAACAGAATTCAGCCTCATACAACTGTTGTGTGTGAAGGAAGGAATGCGTTAAGAACTTTGAGTTCCTTAGCATCTGTGTGGCCAATTGCCTTTTATTTGTCTTTTTCATGTTAAAATTTATTATGTATTTCTCCATTATATCTAAAAATAATTTGCAAAATAGACAAAAGTAGGAAAAAAAGAGGGAAAACATTCTAATTGCCCCACACAAATTTAACACTATTTACGTTTTGCTTGGTTTCCTTCTGTTTTTTCCTGGACATAGATAAAAGCGACAACGCACAAGCTGTAAATTTGCTACAAATACCAATCTAGAAGAGGGTGCCTTGTAAACATAATTGTGCTAAGTGGCTCAAAGCTGGACCAGAGCCTATGTTCCCTGATTCATTGTCCAGAGTGGTCTCTGTGGTTATTTCACGGGGCATACTTGCTGCCCCAGCCAGGGACCGAGCATGCCGAGGGGGAGAAACCACACCATTTATTCTTTCTGTAATCCTCCCATTTTCCCTACCATAGGGCTGGGCATGTGGCTGACGCCCAATAATTACAGAACAGAATTGAGCTATGGGGTTATATACTGTTGTTAGGTAGTAATACTGAAAACCTTAGAAAACTAGTGATAGCAGGACCAAAACCTGTGTCTGCTGAACTATCAGATGTTTCTAAGAACTGAAAGCAACTGTGAGTGAATTCAAAGAAGAATCCCAGGTCTTCTGGCTTACCTCCTGAGAGCAACCTTTGGACCTAATGGTGATGGCTTTGAGTCTTAGAGACAATTTGGAGGTTTTCACAGAGGAACAGAGATACTTGAATATCATGTACCAAACTAGATGATCATTAACCTTTTGAAGGGCCCAACTTGGGGAGGATCATACAGGAGGAGCGTAGAGGAAGGGATTGCTTATCAGCTGTCTCTGGCAGGAGTGGTGGTTGGTGAAATCTGATTGAGGTCCCTCTAGATATTCACATGCAGTACTAGCTCTCAGCAGAGAGGTCACAAGTGTTTGTCTTTGAGGTCCACATCTTCTGGGGCAGTGCCTACTCCTAAGATCTAGGCTCTTTTGAGGTACTTCTGTACTATCCAGAATTGATTTCAGGAAGCTATCCTCTGTCTGCTGTTGACACCTTAGCAGGAATGGATCACTGTGCTCCTTCCCCAGGTGGATTAATTCTTTACGCCTCATCTCTGATTGTGAAAGAGGGATTTCTGTCCTCCACGATAATGAACAGGGAAGGAAAGAAGTTGGGGAGGGGCACTGGATCAATCTCTCCTATAAAAATGGCCATGTCGTCACCTAGCTCTTACTTTCCCCATTGCTTCTCTAACCATCCACCTTACTTCCCCCATTGCTTTCTCTAGTCATCCACCTTACTTCAGGATACTTCTCTGTCTTTCTTTAAATTATATAGCTATAAATATTGATTGAATCATTGACTCTATTATATATCCATCTATCTATATGTCTATCTTTATATACAATTAGAAGTTGTGAATTTACAAAACAATTGCGCGTAATGTGCAGAATCCCCATGCATCACCCCTCCACGGAAACCTTGCATTGTGGTGGAACATTTGTTAAAGATTATGAAAGAGCATCATCAAAATATTACTGCTAACTGTGGTCCATACCTTACATTTGGTATATTAGCACTGCATATTAGTATTGTAAATTTGTTATAGTTCATGAGAGAAAACTTTCATATTTGTACTGTTAGCCACAGTCCATCAGCCACATGGTTTATTGTGTTATACAGTCCCATGTCTTGTACAATCCATCCAATGTGTATACTCAGTGGCTCTCATTTTCATCAGAAAATTGTGCAGTCATTGTCTCAGTAAATTTTTAAATGTTTTTTTAGTCCAAAAGAAAACATCCCATACCCCCTTATTATTGACACTTAGCATTGATACAGACCTTCTTCTTTGATGCAAGAATATTACAATATTGCTGCTAACCATAGTCCATAAGTTACATTAATTGTATTTTTCCCATACGTCACCACCTCATTATGTATATTTGTTCTAGTTCCCAGAAGATTCTTGTATTTGCACTGTTCACCACAATCCTTATCTACACCAGGTTCCCTGTGTTATTCAGTCCCTAGATTATTCTCTAGCTTTCTTTCAACTGACATATATGTCTTTAGACTACCCCTTTCAGCCACAATAACATTTATAAACCATCCACATTAGTTATACTCACTATAATATGTTACATTCAACTCTATCCATTTCCATACTTTTGCAGTCAAGCTAATTAAAAAATCTATATACATTAGGCACTAGTACCCCTTCTCAACCTTTATCCTGTCTTCTAGGAACCTACACTCTAGGTTTTAACTCCATTTGTTTATTCTTTGTATTTAGTTCATACTAGCGAGACCATACAATATTTGTCCTTTTGTATCTGGCTCATTTCATTTAGCATAGTGTCCTCAAGGTCCGTCCATGTTGCCATATGAATCCCAATTTCATTTCTTCTTACAACAACATACTATCCTATCATATGTATATACCACGTTTTGTTTATCCATTTGTTAGTTGATGGATACTGGGTTGTTTCCAACTTTTGACAATTGTGAATAATGCTGCTATGGATGTCAGTGTGCAGATGTCTTTCACATCCTTTTTTTTCAGTTCTTCCTAATAAATGGATTGCCAGATCATAAGGCAGGTTTATATTTAGCTTCCTGAGGAACCACCAAACTATCTTACACAGAGGTTTCACCATTCTACATTCCCACCAACAATGAAGGAGTATTCCTACTCCTCCACATCCTCTCCAGCACTTGTAATTTTCTGTTTTTTAATTTTTAAAAAAAATAATGGGCATTCTATGAGGTGTGAGGTGATATCTGTATCAGTCAGCCAAAGGACTGCTGATGTAAAGTACCAGAAATCTGTTGGCTTTTATAGAGGGTCTTTATTTGGGTAAAAGTCTACAGTTACAAGGCCCTGAAGAGTCCAACTCAAGGTTACTTCCTCACCAAAGTCTGTTGCTATGTGTTGAAACAAGATGGTGGGCAATGTCTGTGAGGGTTCAGCCTTCCTCTTTCCTGATAAGGCTCCATGGTCCCAGCTCCTTCTGATCTCAGCTATAGGCTGGAGGGCTCATTTCTTTCCAGGCTCAACTGCTCTGTTCTCTTTACAGGTCAGCTGTAAACTATCAGGTGAATTGTTCATCTCTCTTCCCACAGCTGCAGGATCTTACTCTGTGTCTAATGGAACTTTCTCTATTCCCTTGTCTCTGCTTCTATGTTCTCCTTGAGTGAATGTCCATTTATATAGCTCACCAAGGGGGCAGGGACTCAACCCTTCATGCCCTAATGATGTGGTCAAATCAAAGCCCTAATCTTAGCATAATCAATTAAAAATAAAACCCTTGAATTTAATACAACCAAAGGATATCACACCCAGAAGAACAAACCAGTTTACAAACATAACATCTCTTTTTGGAATTCATAAATAATATCAAACTGCCACAATATCTCATTGTACTTTTGATTTGCAATTCCCTAACAGCTAGTGATATTGAACCTTTTTTTCATGTGCATTTCATCATTTGTTTTTCCTCTTTGGAAAAATGTCTTTTTAAATCATTGGCCAATTTTTCAATTGGGTTACTTACCCTTTTGTCTTTGAGTTGTATGATCTCTTTAAATAGCATGGAAATAAAACTCTTATTGGATATGTGGTTTCCAAATATTTTCTCCCATTCAGTAAGCTGTCTTTCACCTTTTTGACAAAGTTCTTTGAAGCAGAAAAGTGTTTAAGATTGAGGAGTTCCCATTTATCTATTCTTTTTCTTTTGTTGCTCATGCTTTGGGTGTAACGTTTAAGAAACTACCAACTACCACTATGTCTTGAAGAAGTATCCCTTCTTTTTCTTCTAGAAGGTTTGTGGTTCTAGCTTTTATATTTAGGTCTTTGATCCATTTTGAGTTAATTTTTGTATAAGGTGAGATTTGGGCTCCTCTTTCTTTCTTTCGGATATGAATATGCAATTCTCCCAGCACCATTTGCTGAATAGACCGCTCTGCCTCAGCTGGGTGGGTTTGACAGCCTTGTCAAAAATCACTTGACCATAAGGTCTGTTTCTGAACAATTAATTCTGTTTCACTGGTCTTTATGTCTATCTTTATGCCAGTACTATGCTATTTTTACCACTGTGCTAGGTAATATGATTTAATATCCAGAAGTAAGAGTACTCCAACTTCATTCTTCATTTTTAAGATGTTCCTGACCATCTAGAGCCCCTTACATTTCCAAATAAATGTGATAATTGGCTTTTCCATTTCTTTAAAAAAGGCCGTTGGGATTTTTTATCAGGATTGTTTTGAATCTGTATATCAATTTGGGTGAAATTGACATCTTAATGATATTTAGTCTTCCAATCCATGAATACAGAATGTTCTTCCATTAATTTAGATTTCCTTTAGCAAATATTGTAGTTTTCTGAATACAGGTCCTTTACGTCCTG
Organism: Dasypus novemcinctus; assembly: GCF_030445035.2. Classification (NCBI taxonomy): domain Eukaryota; kingdom Metazoa; phylum Chordata; class Mammalia; order Cingulata; family Dasypodidae; genus Dasypus; species Dasypus novemcinctus. The sequence goes on from NC_080679.1 coordinate 122,965,000, forward strand.
GTTAAGGTTATTCCTAAATATTTGATCCTTGTAGTCATTATCGTAAATTGAATTTTTTCCTGACTTCCTGCTCAGATTGCTCACTTCTAGGGGATAGAAACACTATTGGTTTTTGCATGTTAATCTTGTATCCTGTCACTCTGCTGAACTCATTTATTAGCTCTAATAGCTTTGTTGTAGATTTTTGAGGACTTTCTATATTTAGGATCATATCATCTGTGAATAGAGAAAATTTTACTCCTTTCTTTCTAATGTGGATGACTTTTTATTTCTTTTTCTTCTGGATAGCTCTAACTAGAATCTCTACTGAACAACAGTGAGCATCCTTATCTTGTTCCCGATTTCAACAGGAAAGCTTTCAGTCTTTCACTGTTGAGTACAATGTCAACTGTGGGTTTTTCATATATACCCTCTATCAGTTGAGAAAATTTCTCTCAATTCCTATCTTTCAGAAAGTATTAATCAAGAAAGAATGCTGTATTCTTGTCAATGCTTTTTCTGCATCAATTGAGATGATTGTGTGATTTTTCTTCTTTGATTTATTTATGTGATGGATTAAACTGATTGATTTTCTTGCACTCAACCACCCTTGCATGCCTGGGATAAAACCTATTTGATCATGATGAATAATTCTTTTAATGTGTTGTTGGATTTGAGTAGCAAGTAGTTTATTGAGGATTTCTGCATCTATATTCACTAGGGAAATGAGTCTGTAATTTTGTTTGTTTGTTTGTTTTTTGTAATACACTTATCTGGCTTTGATATTAGGATGATGTTGGCTTCATAGAATGAGTTTGGTAACATTCCCTCCTGCTCAATGTTTTGAAAGAGTTTGAGTAAAATTGGTATTAAATCTTCTTTAAATGCTTGGTAGAATTCACCTGTAAAAACATCTGGCCCAGGGCTTTTAATTTTGTAGAGGCTCCTGATGACAGTTTCAATCTCTTTACTTGTGTTTGGCTTATTGATGTCTTCTATTTCTTCTAGTGTCAGTGTAAGTTGTTTACACATTCTTAGGAATTTATCCATTTAATCTACATTGTCTAGTTTGTTGGCATACAGGTGTTCATAGTATACTCTTATGACCTGTTTTATTTCTGTGGAGTCAGTAGTAATGTCCCAATTTTCATTTCTGGTTTAATTTATTTGCATTTTCTCTCTTTTTTTAATTTATCAGTCTAAGGGTTTGTCAACTTTATTGATCTTCTTGAAGAACCAACTTTTGGTTTTGTTTATTATCTCTATTGTTTTTCCCCCCTCAGTTTCATTTATTTCTGTTATGATCTTTGTTATTTCATTCCTTCTGCTTCCTTTGGGAATGGTTTGCTGGTAGTTTTCTAGTTCCTCCAGCTGTGTGTTAAGTAATTAATTTTAGCTCTTTCTTCTTTTTTAATGTAAGCATTGAGGGCTATAAATTTGCCTCTTAACACTGCCTTTGTGACTTCCTATTGGTTTAGATATGTTGTGTTCTCTTTTTCATTCATCTTGAGGCATTTTCTGATTTCTCCTGCAATTTCTTCTTTGACCCACTGATTGTTTATGACTTTTCCTTTTTCTGCCTGTTGTTGATTTCCAGCATCATTCCATTATGATTAGATAAAGTGATTTATATCAATTTGTATCAATTTTGATCTTTTAAAATTTATTGAGATCTTTTGTGACCCAACATAGTGTCTATCCTGAAGAAAAATCCAAGGGCACTTGAGAAGAATATATATCTTGGTGTTTTGGATGCAATGTTCTGTATATGTCTATTAGATTTGGTTCATTTATCATATTATTCAAGTTCATATGTTTCTTGATTGACCCTCTGACAAGATGTTCTAGCCAATGATGAGAGTGGTCTATTGAATTCTGCAACTCTTATTGTAGAGGCATCTATTTCTCCCTTCAGGTTTGCCAGTGTTTGATTCATGTATTTTGGGGAATCATTGTTAAGAGTATATACATTTATAATTGTTAGTTCTTCCTGTAGAATTGCCCCTCTCATTAATATATAATGTCCTTCCTTATCTCTTGCTTTTTTGGTTCCTGCATGTGTAGAATATATTTCTCCAGACTTTTTCTTTCAGTCCTTCAGTCTATTTGTTTCCTTTGATCTAAGGTGAATCTCTTGTAGACAGCATATATATATATGGCTCATATTTCCTTATTCATTCTGTCAGTCTGTATCTTTTGATTGGGGAGTTTAATCCATTAATATTCAATGTTATTACTGTAAAGGTAGTTCTTACCTCACCCATTTTTACCTTTGAGTTTTATCTGTCATATCTTATTTTCACCAGCCTTTTTATACTTTCAGTTGCTTTTGCTGATATAATCTTCATTTCTAGATTCTCTTCCAAGTCTCTCTCTCCTGTCTTTTCTTTCAGGCTGTAGCACTCCCTTTAGTATTTCCTGCAGAGCTGGTTTCTTGGTCACAAACTCTTTCAGTTTTTGTTTATCTGTGAATATTATAAACTTGCTCTCATTTTTGAAAGACAATCTTGCTGGATATAAGATTCTTGGCTGGCAGTTTTTCTCCTTCAGTATCTGAAATATACCATACCACTGCCTGTTTGCCTCCATGGTTCCTGATGAGAAATCAGTACTTAATCATATTGGGCATCCCTTGTACATGGGATGATCAATAAGATGAATCACTTTTTCTTGCTGCTTTCAGAATTCTCTCTCTACCTTTGGCATTTGACATTCTGATTAGTCCTTGTCTTGGAGTAAGCCTATTTGGATTTATTCAGATTGGGATACATTGTACTTCTTAGACATGGATATCTAAGTCCTTTAGTCAAATTGGGAAATTTTCTAGCATTATTTCCTAAAATATTCTTTCTGCCCCATTTCCCTTCTCTTCTCCTTCAGGGACACCATGACACATATGTTTGCACATCTCTTGCCATCATTTAGTTCCTTAAGACCCTGTTTAATTTTTTCCATTCTTTTCTTTTTCTGTTCTTTCATGTGTTCACTTTCAGTGGCCCTATCTTCATCCTCACTCATCTTTTTCTCTGCCTCTTCAAACCTCCTGTTACATGCTTCCAGTTTATTTTAAATTTCATTTATTGTGACTTTCATTTCAATTAGATCAGCTATTTTTCTATTTATGCTTTCAAATTCTTATTTGTGCTTAGCCAGTGTTTTCTTAATATCCTTAATCTCTTTAGCTATCTCACTGAATTTACTAAGAGGATTTTTCTGAACATTGGTGATTAGTTGTCTCAATTCCTTTATGTCATTTGAAGGTCTAGTTGGTTCCTTTGTCTGAGCCATATCTTCCTGTTTCTTACTATAGCTTGTAATTTTTTGTTGGTGTCTTGGCTTTTGATTTATTTATCCTTAGTCTAGTGCTTTCTATTTGACTGAATTTTTGCTACAGCCCCTCTTAGATACTTCGTTCAACTTATTTTGGAACTTTATAATGGCTTGTCTTTAGCCAGTCTGAATTTCTTCAGTTTTTTAAAATCTGTTTCTTGCCCTTTCTCTCTTGCTGGGGGGAGAGTAGGAGCCAAGGACATAGTTGGTACTATAAGTCGTGGAGGCAGAAGCTGCTTGCATTGACCCAGGAAATGATGAAGCTTCTCACACCTTTCTTCCCTGCCAGTTGTGGATACAAAGCTGCAGCCATGTGCTGTAATACAAGCTTTCAGGCCAAGACTGTCTTTAGTTCCCAGAGATACTGATGAGGATCCACTCCCTTTCCTCCCCTGCCTGGGCCTTGGATGGACCCACGGGTATGGACAGTAAACTAAGTCTTGTGGGCCAGAACTGACAGCAGTTGCCCATTTAGACTGAAGAAGCACTGGCTTCCCTCCTTCCCTGACAGAGGCAGGGATGAAGCCAGAAGTGTGTGCAACAATCTTGTCCATGCAGGGCAAAAGTGACTGTAGTTCCCCAGAATGGCTAGGGGAGCATTTCTCATCCTCCTACCCTGTCAGGGGTAGATGGAGTCACATGTGTGTCCAATAGGCTAGTCTGTATGCCAAAAGCAGCTGCAGTTACCTAGAGAGGCTTGGGAAGCACTATCCCTCCTCTTGCCCTGTTAGGGGTGGGGACAGAGTCACAGGTATGCCCCACAATCTAGTCTATGTGGGAAGAAAGCAAGTACAGTTGCCTGGAGAGGATGATACAGGTGCCCCCTGCTTCTTCCTTGCCAAGGTGGGGCTGGAGCCCAGGCTAATGTGGCAATCTGACATGGGTGGAAAGAAGCTAGTCCCTACTATCACTGTGATTTTCAATCAACCCTGATTCCCCTCATGTCAGGGGCAGAGTTAAAATGGGTTACCAACCTCTTTCTGACTTGGCCAGGTTCAAACTTTAGCTGTACTTAGGATTGAATTTTAGCTAGCCAAATTTATTAATCAGTAGCTGAAGTTGGTGCCCAACTAACTCTTCCTTTTCTTGTTTTTGGGAAATGGAACTTCCAACTCCAGCCTGGGAATAGCTCCTGAAACATCTTACCTCACCAGCAGGGGATGGACACCACCCTCCGTGGTGTAGAGTGCTCTACTCATGAATCTCTACTGCAGATGGGCAGTCTCTTCCTCAGTTCTTCCTAGGATGTTGCAGAATGCTCTTCTGGCAGCCTGAGCCCCCCAATCAGATGATTTAGATAACTCTGACTGATTCCTAACTGCATTGTAGGAAGAGCTGACTTTTGGATCTCCTTACTCTGCTGCCATCTAGCCCTTTCTCCCCAAATCATGGAATCTTCACATGGAACAGCTGGTAGGGAAGAGACTACTATGATTTCCATTTCACAGATGAAGAACTTACAATTTAGAGAGGAGGACTATGAGAGCCAATTTGGATAGGGTTTACTGGCAGAGCCATGCAGAGAATCCAGGTGCCCTGATTTGGGCATAGAACATTTTCCTTACCAGCACATCACCATGGTGAGGCTATATCTGAAGTCAGGACCTATAACTCTTTCACACAGTTTGGTCTTTCTTGCCATCCATTCAGATAAGGACCAGATTTTGGTGGTAAAGACTGCTCTGTTCCAGTGAGATTCCACTCACCTCTCCAGGCTCTGCCCACATGTGAGAAGAGAGACCTTGAGTAGATGTGGTAGCCAGTGTTTGATCTCCATCACTAGCAGTCCCTGAAGCAATCTGGGTCTTCTTTTTAGGGTTGCTAGATATTTTTTCCCAACTACTTTAGAGAAATAAGTTCTTTTGTATAATCTAACACTTTTTTTTCCCAGTAGTTCCAAGTCAAATTGACTTATTTAGAGTATATTTACTGTTTATTCACTTTTATTTATCACAGTTGTGGTGACTTGAAGTTGTATATACCCCAGAAAAGTAAGTTCTTAAAGGTAATTCATTCCTATATTTGTGGACCTATTGTAAGTAGGATCTTTCAGTGAGTAGGACCTTAACTTAAGACGTGATCCACATCATTCAGGGTAGTTCTTAATCCTCTTACTGGAGTCCTTTAAAAGAGAATGAAATTCAGATGAAGAGAGAGAAAGCAAAAATCTGGAAGCAACGAAACCCAGAAGAGAAGGGAGAGATAAGAAGATGTTATATGCCTTACCATGTAACAGAGGAGTCCAGGCTTGCTGGCAGGAAGAAGGTATCTTGATGATGCCTTGATTTGGACATTTTCATAGCCTCAGAACTGTAAGATTGCATGCTAATAATTCCCATTGTAAAAGCCAACCCATTTCTGTTATATTGCTTTCAGCAGCCTAGCAAACAGCAGTCTCCAGGACTTCAGGCTGGTGATACTGAGAGAGTGAGGCTATGATGACAGTATATGGGGTATATAGTGTGGGACGTGTAGAGGATTACTTGTCCCAGGTAACGATATCCGCTATATTATCTCTCCACTCAAAATTAGAGAGTTTGACCCTTCTAAGAGAACTTCACTACCTTACAACCACCTCAATCAGCATGAGAATTATCCTGAAATATCTGAAAATGTTGTTAAGCAGTGGAATCCAATGTGCTTTTTCTATGAGGACTTGTCACATGAAACAGTTATATCATATAATAAAAATCATTGTTATACTAAGTGTTTATTATATGCTTGAATACTTTACACATATTCATAAGTCAGTATAGACCAGGATATGCTGCTGCAACAGAGGTATTAGTTCCCCATTCTGTTGGAACAAATCACCACAGATTTATCATCTTAAAACAAAACAAATTTATTGTCTTACAGTTCTGTAGGTTAGAAATCTAATAACGATCTGGACTAAAATCAAGGTTTCCTTTCTGGAGGCTCCAAGGGAGAATCTGTTTCCTTGATCATTTGGGCTGTTGGTAAAATTTAGTTCACTGCAGTTGGAGGATCCAGAATTACATTTACCTGATGACTAGAAACTGAGAGCACCATTCCCAGTTTCTAGGTGCTGCCACCTTCCTTGGCTTATAGTACTCTTCCTCCATCTACAAACCCCCAGTGGTAGGTCTAGTCCTTTTCACATTGCATGTCCCTGACCCAGGCAATAAAGATTCTCTGCTTTAAACACTCATATGACTAGATTGGATCCACCCAGGTAACCCAAGATAATCTCCTCTTCTAAAGGTCCATACCCTTAACCACATCTGCAAAGTCCCTTTTGCCATGTAAAGAAACCTATTTAAAGGTTCTGGGAAGGAGGGTGTGGGTACCTTTGGAGAATTGTTTATTCTGCCCACCATACCACGAAATCGCAGTGGCTTAACACAATGTAAGGTTGTATCCTGCTCATTTAGAGGCTAGTGGATGAGGTAGTTCTCCATCTTATAATTCTTCCATTTAGGACATGTGACATTTTAGGTCAAATGCTGCCAATGAATCAAGTAAAATAAACATTGTTGGATTAACAACATGGCCTTGAGTAGGGAAGTATTGGTGGAGTGTGAAGATGAAAGTTTGATTGAAAGGGGTTCAGGTGATAGTGGAATGGGAGTCATGAAAGTAGTGATTATTATTTCTGTTTTATGGATGAGAAAATTGAGACCCAGAATTGCCTGTGCAGAGTCTAGAGAGGTTCTTGGAAAAACTGAAAAGTTTGTGATATTTGCCTGGGGGTTACTCTACTAGGGTAAGAGCTCTAGATAGATACTCAAAGTCCCTGGGTATGGACTTGGGCCAGTCATTTACCTTTCTGGGTATTTAGTTGCCTATAAGTCCTCAGTGCCAAGCAGAAAGAATATATTTAAAATTTATATATGTTGTATATAAAAATATATTTTATAGTATATATCTATATTACCATTTACCAAATATGTATTTTAATATATAATTGTAGATTTGATTTGAACAGAATTGGGAAACAAAACTATAGCATAGTCAGGGGTATAACAGCAGTTTGAACAAGGATTAATATAATGGAGAGTAAGTTAGTCCATGTTAAGTTAGTCCTTTGTCACATGTAACATGTTAAATTAGTCTCTGCTCTAGAAGAATCTGTCCAGCATGAAGAAAAAAGGAGGCAGTAGAATATAGTCATTATGGTTGTTGGGTTTGGAATCAGACACTCCTCGCTTTGCATCTCTACTCTGCTGCTTGCAATCCTGTGACCAGATCAAGTCCCTGAACTTTCCCTGCTTTTAGTTTTACCATCTGTGAAATGGGAATAATCATCCCATTCTGTAGGTGAGGTAAACGCAGAATTCATGTAAAGCACCAAGAACAAGAAATATTCGGCATTTGTTATTGTTACAATTATCTGGGTATAGAGAGGATGGGATGGAGGCCTCAGAGAAAGCAGTATAGGAAGGCCTTTCAGGCAGCTATTTAAGGATAGATTGCAGGGGAAATGAAGGTGGGAACAACCAAGGGAGAAAGTGGCCCTTTAGGTCCTGGCTGTCTGCTTCCATTGCAAGTCACTCTAGACACATTTGAATGAAGCTCATCTTAGTCCTTGCAATAGGATAAACACAACTCCATAAGGGCTTGGGTTCCTATTCCCAAACGCCAGCATGCTCCTATGTGTGTCTGCAGGTGAAGGGTCAGTTCCAAGTCTAGGATAAGTGCAAGTGATGGTGAGGGAGGACCTGAACCCGAGCAGCAGCCATGGAGATGGTGAGACTAGGATGAGGTAGAGAGCTTTTTAGGAGGAAGAAGCAGCAGGACTTGGGGTGGGTAAGGGAAGAGTAGAGTTTAGGAGACTGGATGTTTTTATCAACTAAGGGACATTTTGTGAAAGAAGAAGAGGAGCTCAGTTTTTGCCCTGTTCACTTCCAGGTGCTTGTGGGACCCTCGAGTAGAGATGATGTGTGGCCCTGGACTTCTGTTCTCTCCATCTTACTTAAAAGTAAAAATTTGGGTCATATCTGCACAGCAGTGTTTTATACTGTTTGAGTATACAGCAGGGTTTCTCAATCTTGGCACTATTGACATTTTGGATGGACAATTGTTTTGTGGTGGAGGATTCTCCTGGGTATTGTGGGATGTTTAGCAGCATCCCTTTGCCCCACTAGGTGCCAGTTGCATCCCTTTTTCTAGTTGTGATGACCAAATGCCCCTGCAGGGCACAATCGTTCTGGCTGAGAACCATGGTATAGAATAAAGGCCAAAGACCAGTGGACTGTATCCCAAGGACCATCAACATTTAAAAGGAAGGCAGGAAGAAGAGCTAGTGTGTGAGTTTCAAGAAAGTGGTTGGCAAAGTCATCATTCCAGAAAGGTTACATACGATAAAGACAGGCAAAAATTAATATTGAATTTGGAACTGAAGGGGTTCTTGGTGGCCCCATAGAGGACAGTTGCAGAAGACTGGTGGAGGCAGGAGCCTGGAGGTGGAGAATAAATGAAATGCATAAGAGTAGGGTTGGTGAGAGTCAACTCTCCTTTCAATGAGCTTGAATAAGACATGAGGCATGAGGAGAGCAGTAATTAAAGGGGTGGGGTATCAAGGGAGTGTCTTCTAAAGAATGAGAGAAACTTTTCAAGCACTGCTAAATGGTGAGCTCCTTGAAGGTCATGGCCATATCTTATTTCTCTTTGAAATGCCATGCCTGGTATGTAGAAAAGACTCAATGAATTTATATCTGTTGTATTAGGGATTTATTTTCTTACCCTTTCTTGTACTGAGGATATTTTTTAAAACGATGGGAAGAAAGCAATGCTCAACACAAAGGGATGAATCACAAATGGCAGAATTTCAAAAATGAGTCAGAGATATTTTGGTTGCAGACCTGCCCTGGGCCTCTAACTCTACCACCTACTCGTCTCACATTTCCCAAATGGGCCAAATGTTCCCGTTCTTGCTGTTAACCAGACTTTGTTCCTTAACTCAAGTCATGGATAATTATTCCACCCTTGACTAATTGACACTGACAAATAGCTACTAAATTATGAAGATAAGGAGAACAAATTTGGTGCCCTTGTCTTTCCCGAACTCTTCAGGCTAAGAGGGATTGGAATGTTCCCTTGGATTGTATTGCACAAAACTGTACCGTCAATCCAAAGATGTCTGCAGGAGCTAATGAGATGCAAGAAGTGACACATCAAAAACAAAATGCAATAATAAAAAAAAAAAAAACTCATAACTTACAATGTTGTCCTATGGGAGGCAGCAGAGTACATAAAAGGAGGAGAAAAAAAAAACAGCTAGCAGCAAGACTTTTGAGTGATGAGTTGTTGGTTTATCTACAGCTTATGAATATAATCTCAGCCTAAAGAGATAAATGGAAGAGGCTCAGAGAAAGAAAATCTCTTATTTGAAGTATGTAGAAAAGCAGTTTGGTATAGCCACAATCAAAGGCAAAGTTTATTTTCATTTGGTTTTGTCCATAGCTCATGCCTTTCCCCAGAATAACTTCATATTCGGAAATTGCCTTTTTCTTTTCCCTTTTTTGGTAAGCAATGCCATTTATACCAAGAACGCATCGTAACCTCCAAGAATTCAGGCCTTACTTAGGGCTAAATCATGGCTCTCCTTTAATCACTAATTATGATGCCTTCTCCCTAGCACTTGATTGGTAAAAGTTTATTGAACTAAAATGGAGTAATCAAAAAATATTGCAGTGTAAGGTTGACTTTTGGAAATCTGATTTGATTTAAATAAATACTCAGGAAGCCAAGCAGAGCAACAGGTGACACCGGTGGCCTTGAAGAGAGCAGCGGCTCCTAGGTACGAAGCCGTCGCTCTTGATGCATTGCTAAACAGCCGGCTTAATCAGAATGCCTTTCTTGAGGCCCACATGATGAGCAATGACATGCTAATTGAAATGTACTTTCCCCAGCGAACCACTTAACAATTTATATAAATATCAAAGCCCTGGGCTTTACTGTCAGTCTTTGTTTTGGAATGAGAAATTTATAAAAAACACATGTTTCCAACTGTCATTGACAGAGTGTTCTGGAAATATGGCCACTGAATCACATCCGACTTTTCCTTCTGCCGACGTCGAACCGGTCGAGGTGCATTTCTCTGTTAATAACATCTCCTTTCCAAAGGAATCTACTGCACACCGGGGTTTCATTACTGAATGCTGGGTAGCTGTGTATAATGGAGGCAAGATTGAGGGCAAGAACGGCCAACAAGGACAAGCTATAATTTGAAATTCTAATTCTGGCAGATGAGAAAAGGGAAACGATTAGGAGAGAAACCATTGATCTTATGGCTGGCTGGGTCATTCTACTGGATCATATTGTGTGCTGCCCTGGAAAATGTTAGACACGGGTCCTTCTCATAGGCAAAGTTCTGGGATCGAAAGTGAAATCCTTCCTGGACGTGGAGACCTTCCTTGTTTAGCTGGACGAGGGACAGTCAGGCTACTACCATGTGTCTGGCTTGCAGAAGGATTTGGGGATTGAGCTGAAAGTGTGAAATCCTACAATAACTGTATCAACCGTGCCAGACAGAGCCTCTTTTGTCTTCTTAAGCCATCTGACTTTCCCATAGGGTTTCTTTCCCCAAACATGCCTCAAATGGGGTTGCTTAATGAAAAATGCCACTCAGGACAAGTAGCTTTTGCCAACGGCCATACGTGGTGGACATTCTAGTAATTCTAGTCAGATGGGAGAGCAGGACAGGCTTAGACAAGCTTGGGAAAATGAGTTCTGAGCGTGGCACCAAGGGAGCTGCCTGGCTGGTGGGGCAGGGATAATGGCTCATGTGTAAGCCCATGCCCTCCACACGCCTCTCGAATCCACCTCGAAAACGCCAGGGACCCTGAAACCCGTGCAATTATTTTGCTTCTAGTCTACACATAAATCTTTTAATTGCAAGTTCTAAGCCTTGAGATATTTATGCTGAATTGTGTTTTGGGGGTGAGGGGAGAAAGAAAGGAAGAAAGGAACTTTTGCTGGCAGTCAAGTGATCTGCATTTCATTTCAATTTAGATAGTTTTGTTATACATTTTTTTCCCAAGGTTTCCTGGATTTCAATAATATATCTTTCATCACCAGATCACCAAAAAGTGGTTGTGCTGAGCTGTCCCCAGGGCTTTGGAGTGGATATCAGGGATTACTTTATAACTGGGAACTTATGAATTGCACTGGGTTTACAAATGACTTGTTTTTCTCAGTTTAATAATCAGACCATAAAACCGATAACTTATTTCTGGAAGGGTATGCACATGATATTTTAACTGGTTTTTGAGAACAGGATTTAAAAAAAGAGAGATCCACATACATAACTAGTTTTAAAGAAGACATTTGCTGGGGAGATGTGCTCTGACTCAGGCATTGAAATCTCCATTTTAATGCATTACTGCCCTCCCTCCCGCTCCCCCCTGCCTAGCCATCCCAACTACTCGAGGAGCTTTGGGGATAATTTTTTTTAACCACTTAGCAGCTGTCATTTGACCTTGAAACATAAGCAAGGTATTGTGCAACCACTGGACTTCCAGCAGGAAACAAGAGGATCCTATGTGGAGAACCCTATGTGAGCTGGAGGGTTTGCTTACCTGGATCATGGGAGTCACTGGGCTGGCCATGGGTTCTGGGGTGGTGGGGGTTGGAAAGCCAAGTGAGCATGGCCGCATTGCCAAGCACATCTGTTTCATTTCATACCAGTCTGATGTCTGTAGCAGGGTAGAGGGTAGGGGGAGGAGGGCCAAAAGCGGGGCGGGGCGGGGGTGTTTCTGCAAAAGACATGTTTGGATTTCCATTTTACAGGGATGAAAGAACTTGTGTTTGCCAAATTTGAAACCTGTAGAAATATCTGGGCTGGGAGCAGAGGATTCAACTGCAGCATCTGGGGTGGAGTTGTATGAAAGAGTCCAGGCCCATAAAGTAAGGGAGATGAAAATGAGGGAGCCGAAAAAGGAATGAATGGGGACTGGAGTTTTCCTGACTCTCCAAACACTCTCCCAGTATAACATTGTGATGAGTTAGGTGTAAATGAATCAGAACCATATGGATTAAACCTCTCTTCAAGTTAGTGAAATTGTGGGAAACCATGGTTGTCAAACTGGGGGCTCGGGATGATTGTAATATGAACCCGTTGAAAACTATTTCGGCTGACTGACAGGTGAAAAGTCTTCCTGTGATGGCCTTGCTCCCATTTTACAGGACAGCTACATTGAAAGCTGATAGTAAAGACTGACTTTACTATTCCCACAGTGATAGTTCTAGGATGTACTTCCTACCCCTTCCTTCAATGCCTCATCCTCCACCTCCATCTCCAAACTGCAAGGTCTTTTTCATTATCCTCTTAGGACCACTCCTGGCTGCCATTGTCATTACCTTTTCAGCTTCAGCTGATTTTCAACAAAGTGATTTTAACATTAGTTCCCACCCCTGCAAAGACATAAATGAAAACATGTGTGATGTTTAATGCTAAAACATCTTTGCCTTGGTTCATCTTGGCAGACTCCACCATATGCATCATATACATGGCAATTTTTGGCTAAGGTGAAAAGATTTGGACTTTTCATTAGGAGAGTTTTGAGTTCTGTTATATGTTGCTGGATCACTGGGGTGACCCTTGGAGTGAGATCTCTCAGAGAGGAGTTTGGAGGAGGGAGAGAGAGAATTGTAAAGGAGAGTTGGGAAATCTGAACTTGAGGCTGAATACGAGTTGCAGTCTTTCCACCTCTGCATGTAATTCCAACGAGAACTTTGTTGGAATGCTGGTGATGCTCATTTAGCCTTGACAACAACCCTGGAGGCAGGGGAGAGCGTGTGGATGATGCCCACTTCTCAGATAGGGACACTGCAGTGCAGGGGTATGAATCACTCGCACTGCAAAGCTAGTCGTGCACAGTAGGATTCAGGGGAGGCAAGTGAGTCACTTGCTTAGGGAGCAGAATTTAAGGAGGAGTCCCCAAACTCATCCAGATACATGATATTTTAATGCCGTACTTAAAAAGTAAAAAAGAATGCAAAATGGTTTATGATGAACATAGCATGAGTTATGCTTTGCACTGGCACAACTCCCCCACCCCACCCCCGTCCTGGGCATGGTGTGCATGGCTACATGAAGGTAAGGACTTCCCCGGTGCCCACGCCGTGGAGAGACAAAGTAAGAAGTGAGAAGGGGGTGGGCAGACGCCGGGTGAGGCGCAGCCCACCTCCAAGGAGAGGAAGACAGAACGAGGTCTCCCAGCCCCTGGTACCCAGATTCCACAATCTACTCTATGAGCTTCCTTCTTCTAATTATTTCCTATCAGGGAGATCCTGCAATAGTTGTTCTTTTCTGTCTGGCTTATTTCACTCAGCCTGCTGTCTTCAAGGTTCATCGACATTGTTGCGTGAACTGGACATGCATTCCTTTCTAATGCTGAATAATACTCCCCCGTATGTGCGGAGGGTTTGAAATCTAGACTCGCCAGCGTAGCGGGAAGAAACGAAAGGAGGAAGGGGTTACGGTGACCAGGAGGCTCAAGGGACTGCTGTGCTTTAGTTGTGATTGTCCCAGACTTTCCAGGCGTGGTGGAGCCTCCACCCCACCGAGGGGAGCAAGAAGTGGGCCTGGCTTGAGAAATTCAGCCCACGCCAAAGGCCAGTTGCGCGTGAGCCCCCAGGCCCTGTGGTGCGGTCAGCTAGGGCATGGGGAGGATGCAGCGTCTGAGGGACCTGGGGCTGGAGAGGCTGGTGAAGGGGAATCCAGAAGGACAGACATGGAAACGTGTGCGGAGGCCCCGTGTCGGGAGAGGCTCGCCTTGCTCCAAATGGTTTTACTTCTGTCCACTCATTCCCCCTCTGGATGGCCCTGAGAGGTAGGGGCTGCTGTTATTATTATTTTGAGTCTCATTTTAGAGCTGTGGAAAATGAGGCAGTGAGACATTCAGGAACTTTCCCAAGGTCTCCCAGCTAGTAAAGGGCGGAGGCGGGATTTGAACTCAGTCTGCCCTGCTGCTCTTGACCACGTGATCCTAGGAACCGTCAGGAAGACACTTGAAGGCCAAGGTGGGGAATTTAAACTCTAAATCCTGCTTGGGGTCTCTTGGGTGAGATCTAACCGCTGTGGAGAGATCCCACCCAGGGGTCGTAGCTGAGGGTGCCCAAGTAAACCACATCCTCATTTTCTATTAAGTGGTAACTAACAGAGTGGGCTCCAGTGGCTGATAGGCCAGGCTTAAGTTCAAATAAACTCTTGGAGCTGTACTTTTCCTGTGTAGAATTGGGATAGGAATAGCTCCCTCCATAGAGCTCTTACAAGGAATAAACCAAGAAAATACAATTGAAAGCAGAAGACATTTAATAGCTGGAGTCCTCAAAACAGAAGATGCTCCAATATTTTTTCATAAAATTATGATCTGGATAATCATTATTGGGAGTATCATTTGCCATGCATATTATACCAAAAAGAATAATAGCAAAAATACTAATAATAGCAGATTTTGAGTGCTTACCCCAGGCTGGGCACTGTATAAACTCATTTCACCTTCTCAGTGGCCTCTGAGGGCAGCACTTTGCTATCCCTATTTTATGGTTAAATTAGTCTGAGCATCAGAGTGTTAGGCACTTAACTACTTTATCTTCTGCAAACTCCTGATGGACAAATAAATGAATAAATAGTATAGCAGAGACTATTCCATTAGTTTCTAGGTGTGTTCAGATTTAGATAAAATTAAGTTTGTGGAGTCCATTCTCAACTGCCTGCCCTAAGAGGCAGCCGGAGGCTCTGTTCTATTTTATCAGTGGTTTCATTCCCCCCCCACCAGAAACCCCACAACTGTCCACCAGAATCATGGGGTGCTGGCTCGGATGACAGCCACATTCATGTGTTCGCCTTTCTAGTCCGTATTCCACGAAAGATTTTAGAACCAGCCAGAGGGAGGACAACAGGAAGGAGGCTGGAGAATTCAGTTCTTATCTCCCTGGCCCAGTGTTATGATGCAAAAATAGCTTCACATCATTCTTAAGGATCATTGGCTCAGGTTGAGGAATAATAGAAGTAAATCCTGTTTGGAAATACAGCATCACACGTCCAAGGAGGTTTAGCACCATGCCATCAGTCAACTGGCCAGTGGAGAGCACCGGGTAAAAGCCATTGGTTTTTGTATCTCCTTGGGTAGCGTAAGTCTGCGAGGAGCCATTTGGGCCATTCTCTAGACAGGAATGGAAAATAAGTGGCATGTATGCCCCCGTTTCCCACTCTCTTGTCTGTGACAGACATCATTAATCAAGCACAGTTATCTTTCCCACTTTGCTTCGTTCAGTCTCAGACTTCTTCACAATGCAGTTCTCCAGGCAGTCACCTCCCATCAAATGGACCACTGTGAGAAATGAAACTTAATTGCCAACTATGCTCTTTCTATAGACAGGATCATGTTGAACTCACTATTGTTTAGTAGATAAAATGGATTCAACCTTTAAATGATGATCAGTACCATCTATCTGCTACAAGTTTGACTTTGGGAATGTTACTTAACTTCTTTGAACCTTGGTTTGCTGGTCTCTAAAGTGGTGAAATGATAGCAAATGCCGCAGGGATGTTGAAGTGATTAATGAGATTATGTATTTAAAGTGCCTGGTAGAATACTTGTAACATTCAATGAATGATGCCTGGTAAAGTACTTGAAATAGTCAATGAATGGCGGCTCATACAATGACTTGCTTTGAGTGGTAAGGCCACGAGAATCAGGAAAGAATTTGGTTCATGACCTTGCATCTAGACAGAATCAAGCTTAAGCCTTCCCCTCTTTGGGTATGGCTTTCAGATGGTGAAGAACCTTCATTAGCTCCCTTCTGCAGCTTCCCTATAAGTTCTACAAACACTCATGGGGGTAATATGAATTGGAAGATTCCCTCCCAATGTCTTCCTCCAAAAGATCATCATAGCTGGAAGAGATTATAGTTTAATATAGTGGCACCAATCATATGGATAAGAGCTGGAGAATCTACTCCAGCATCTGGACCACCGTTGGCACCAGGTTAACAGCCTTGGAGCAGCTCTGCCCTTACTGCCTCCTACTCCCCTTCAATGCATCCTCCACACATTTCCAATGTGATTTTAAAGTGCAGAACGGACAGTGCCAGGCTCCTTAGAGCTTTTCAGTGGCTCCTGTGTCATCGGTATTCTGGTAGGAAAGAGACAGCACTCTGTAATGGTCAATAGGAAAGTTCCCTACAGGGACTGTTCACAGAAGAGTGGGCAGAGGCAATGAAGACCAACAAGGGACAGTGGGACACCCAGAGACTGGCAACCGTGGGGGCCATCCACGCCCCTAGACTGAGGGGCAATGGGAGGGAGCAGGTGTAGCTCAGGCCTCCTCGGTGGGGGCACGATCATTTCAAGGGTAAAGGGGTGAAAACATTGGCCTCTGTTTATGTATTTAAAAAACTTTGGGGTCAGGTATACATAGAGCACATCAACAATTTCACTGGGAAGCAATTAGGGCAAAAAGTGTCTTAAGTCTCCTTGGGGTGGAGGGGTGATAATGAAATAAAGAAAGTTGAAGAAACCCTACTGTAGCTGAAGGATTACACACCTAACGAAACCTGTGTCCTTCCCAGAGGAATACGGCCACAACGCTCAGGGAGGGAGCCTGGGGTCGGGACGTCCAGCCCTCACTCCTGGCCTGTCCTCCTCTGGTCTTCTGCACGCGCTTCACCTCGGCTGAGCCCACCTGGAAGCCCGAGGGTAAGGCAGCTGGTTGATACAGATCCTGTCAGCCTCCTGGGTTCCCAAAGGGGAGGAGGGTGCAGCCTGGCTGCCAATAGCTCCTAGGATAAAGGGCCAAAGAGATATTTTGGCTCACAAAGATCTGCACAACTGACTTCCATCCCTACTGTCCACTCAGCCCCCACTTGCTCAGCTCCTCCATCCCATCCTTTAGGTTTCTCAAATACTGAGCTAATTCCTGACTCAGGGCCTTTGCACATGCTATTCCTTTGATATGATATATGTTTCTTCCTCTCCTTCTCATCCTTCTACTCTCAGTTTAAGGAAGCCCTCCCTGACCTGCTGGCAGGGCTCCAGTCTCCCTGGTTGTCATTTCTCCAAGCAGTACTCAGGGCTGCTTCTTCAGAGCACTAATTATAATCCTAATTCAAATGCTTAGTTGTGTAATCACTTGCTTAATATCTGCCTGCCCTGACAGACAAAATGTTTCATGAGCCAGTGACACATTATCCTAGGTGAGTGCCTAGCACACAGTAAGATCTTGATAAATATTTGATGACTAGGCACATGCTAGCAAGAAATAAATGTATCAAAGGTACAGAAGCTTCCTAGAGCCAGACTGCCTGGGTAAGAAATCTCCCAATACCACTTACTAGCTTTGTGACCTTGAGGAAGTTTCTTAACCTTTCTGTGTGTCACTCTTTACTCATCTGTGAAATGAGGATAATAATAGTAGCAACATCATAATGCTGGGTTAATACACGTTAAGTGCTTAGAAGAGTACATGGTCATTGCTCAATAGCCATCACCTATTTTCATTGGCATTATCAGCATCATTAAATCTTCATTGTGTAATTCTTCTATGGTTCTCTGCTGTTAGGTGGTGAGATTTGCACTCATCAGAGAATAAAAGGGTAGAGCTAATCTTAGATAGCACCGATTCTTACCCTCTCATTTTTAGAAGTAAGTACCCAGTTTTGCTGATACCAAATCCTGGAAAACAATTTAGTTTTTCTCATTACGTAGTTTGAGTCTGGGGAAAAGGCATTTGACGACTAATTGAGTTTCTCCCGTGCAAAGCAAAGATTAATCCATTTGCTGCTGAGGTGGCAGGTGAAGGACTGGTGGCATCTCAGGCCCTAGCTTTGACTGGTTCTCTCCCAAGGTTTTGCTGTTAACTCTGAACTGGACAAGGCAGGGACAGAGTGGGAGATTGGCAGAAAGTGGCATTGGGCTCCCTTTCAAGAGGCATTGCCTTGGGGCAGTCAGTTGCTTCCTGGGAGGTCACTGGGAGATGCACAGGGCCCACTTGGGGAGCTGCTGATCGGTCTGTGAGAGAGGAACGAGCAAGGACCAGGGAAAGCAAGCAAGGTAACAGAAGTGATACAGCGAGACGGGCCCTGTCTCAGTGCCCGCTCACCAGCCAGCGCGTGTTTCTGACTGGCGCATGTCCTGTCTGAAAAACAATTTAGCCAGCTTGGGCATTCACACACTGGATTTTGTGCTGGCTGTTTTAAGTGTTTTCTGATGCCAGACACAGACTGCATCAGGGAGTCACACAGCAATCAGGATCTCCCCACTCAATCCTTGAATAGTGGCAGAAAGTGAGGCTCAAAGTTGAGAAGTGGACTTGACCCAGTGGTTAGGGCGTCCGTCTACCACATGGGAGGTCCGCGGTTCAAACCCCGGGCCTCCTTGACCCATGTGGAGCTGGCCCACGCACAGTGCTGATGTGCGCAAGGAGTGCCCTGCCATGCAGGGGTGTCCCCCGCGTAGGGGAGCCCCATGTGCAAGGAGTGTGCCCTGTAAGGAGAGCCGCCCAGCGCGAAAGAAAGTGCAGCCTGCCCAGGAATGGCACCGCCCACACGGAGAGCTGCCACAACAAGATGACGCAACAAAAAGAAACACAGATTTCCGTGCTGCTGACAACAACAGAAGCGGACAAAGAAGAAGACACAGCAAATGGACACAGAGAACAGACAACTGGGGCGGGGAGGGGAGAGAAATAAATAAAATAAATTAAAAACAAAAAACAAAGTGGTCAAATGAATGATCTCTAGGAAGACAGCTACAGTCATCAGGACATGACCACCCAGCGCCCTCCTCCAGGCCGGTATGAACCCCTTCCTTGACTTTCCTCTAAATCTAACCCTGCCTCCCTCTTCTTGCCCCCACTCAACCTCTGGCTATCAATTCAGATTCATTTCCATAAGTCACGTGAACAACCCAGCATCAATCCTTGGTGGCCGCCCCACCCACGCAGGCGCCCGGATTGTCACCCACCCTCTACCTGCTACCCCAGCTCCACCTCTGGAAACCTGGGCAGTGTCGGTACCATGTGCACTTGATTTTCTGAGTGAGCCGTGCATTCGACACGGGTGGGGGCATGCATGGCCGAGCAATCACTGTCACAGAAGGAAGAATTTATGTTTGCATGTGCGTCTCACCTCTTTTCACATCTGGTCTCGGGAGGCCTTGGGGAATTTGTCGGGGAAAGGAAAGGAGAGCTGTTGAGAGGGCTCTCAGCGTGGCCAGAGCCAGGGCTGAATGAAGACCCGCTGCCACTCTCAGAGACGCACCGGGCTTCCCTGCTGGGTCGCCTGCCACCCGGGTCTGGACGGTGTTTGGTCGGATATGAAGGGTCTGGGAAGTGCCTGAGGTTAGTTTCTTGGTTCACCCAGCCAGGGGTTTCTCCCAATGGGAGTTGCCAAGGAAAGTGTGTACCTTCCCTGATAGCAGTTTAGGGATGTGTTTTAAAGAGCCCGGTCTCCCTTATCAATCAGGTGGATGTATCCAGATCCTTTTTGAAATGTGACATTTTCCATATCATCTTTTAGGTCAGGTTCCATCAGTGTAGCCCATGTTGATCAAATGAGACTTTATTTTCCCTTTAATTGCTGTTGGAAGAACAGTGACCCCAGAACTCAGGGAGCAGGTGACCAAGCCACAGTCCACACCCTTCTGGGTAAGTGCCCGTTAACCCCCTTCTCAGCCTTTATTCTCAGAGGGAAATGGCCTGTGCACCTTAATCAGATTTCATGTCAGTGTCTCTATCCCACTGCAGGCGATAATTACCTCTGCTTTTATCCCCCCTCTTTCAGATGCCAAGGGAAGAACTATGTGCAATATTCCCAGGTCCAGACAGATCACGTGCAGGGCTTGGGATAGGGGGGTGTCTTTTTTTTTTTTTTTTAATGTATACCCAAGGGACCTGCATCTCTAGGGGGATGTCTTTGATCCAGTTTATTTTGATCTCCATGGGACAAATGGAGAAAATTTCATCCCAATGGGAGAATATCATCACCATCCTCATTATCCTCAGCAGGGTACGTTACCTCT
Organism: Dasypus novemcinctus; assembly: GCF_030445035.2. Taxonomy (NCBI): domain Eukaryota; kingdom Metazoa; phylum Chordata; class Mammalia; order Cingulata; family Dasypodidae; genus Dasypus; species Dasypus novemcinctus. Next base: position 122,985,299 of record NC_080679.1, read on the forward strand.
TTGAGCATGATGGGCTGATGACATCAAGGAGTAAATGGTTAATACTGGTTATTTCCTAGGTGCAGATGGGTTCAGTGTCCATCACCTTGCGAATGGTACCCCTTCCACAGCTGATGTCAGTGAGACACCTGCCTGCTCACCTTCCCAGCATTGTAGGACTCTACTCTGGGGACCGAACTGCTTGATCTGACCACGCCCCTTGTTCAGCAAGGCATTTCAGTTAGCAATGCGGGTGAAAACCTGGGGCAGACGGTACCTCATTGGTTGGGGCTCCTCTTCTACATGGGTCAGTAGCTTCATAAAGAAAGACAGGCTGGCAGCACCTTTCCTTCTATAAGCAAATGACTTACACTGGCATCTCATATCAGCGTATTCCAAAATTCTTTGACTGCAGCCCCCAGAAATCAATAGATTTCACATTGCAGAACTGAATATATATCTGAAACAAAATTTGCAAAATAATACTCTGAAAGTTAAAAATAGCAAACAAAATATGATCTTATTAGTCTTTAAATATGACATAAGAATACCATCCTTAAGCAGTGTATATTACACTGCCCACCAGAGGTGCTGAGGGATGGGAGAGGAAATAATAAGTGCAATATGGGAGCATTTTTGGGACAATGGAGTTGTCTGCATGACATTGCAGGGACAGATACGGGTTATTGTATATTTTGTCATAACCTACAAAATTGTATGGGATAGAGTGTAAACTATAATGTAAACTATAATCCACATTTAGTATCAAGGCTTCAATATGTGTTCATCAATTGTAACAAATGTACCACACTAATTAGGGATGTTGTTGATGTGGGAAAGGATGGGAGGGGGAGGGAGTGGAGCATATGGTAATCCCTTATATTTTTTATGTAACATTTATGTAATCTAAAGTTTCTTTAAATAAGAAATAATAATTTTTTAAAAAAAAAGTACTAGTTTTACTCACTAAATTGAGTTTTAAGTGGAGATCAGCAATTAAAAAAAACTCAATAGACTATAGTGCTTTTATGTGAAGGAACCAAACTTTTCAAACTTTTCGAATTATTTAACACAGTATATTTCTCTGTTCAGAGTTTCTTTTATTTCCTTAATAATGTTTTGCCATTTTTCTCATTAAATTTACTGAAAATATCATCTGTTAGATTTATTGCTAAGTATCTTACAGTTTTACCAACATTTAGAATATTATTTTTTAAAAGAAAACCGTGGATCCCTTTCAGTATATGCCACTGATTTCTGTATGTTGAACTAGAAAGTTTTATGAGCTCTCTTATTGCTATAAAATTTTGCTTGGATTTCTAAGTAGATATTTATATTGCAAATATAAGAACAGTTTTATTACTTAGAAATTCTTATCATTTTTGGCTATGCCAACTAAAGCTACTAGGATCATTCATGTCCAAGTCTTTGAACTTTCATTTTTCTTGGGTAAAGTGTAGAATGACTAGGTCATATGGTAGGAATATGTTTAATCTTTGAAGAAATTGCCAGTCTCTTCTCCAAAGTGTTTGATTTTCCATTCCCACTTGCTATGTATGCAAGTTGCAGTTGCTCTGCATTCTTGCCAATACTTGATATAATCAGTCTTTTTAACTTTAGACACTCTAATGGTATGAAGGGGTAGTTTTGTTGTGGTTTTAATTTGCATTTCCCTAGTGGCTAATGAAGTTTAGTGCCATTTCCTGTACCTTTTTGACACATGAATATTTTCTTTGATGGAATGTCTGTTTTTCCCATTTTTAAAAATTGGCTGTCTGATTTATTATTGTTGACTTATAAAAGTTTTCTACATATTTAAGACAAAAGTCATAGATGTTTTGAAAATTTTCTCTCAATCTGTCATTTGTCTTTTCATTTTTTAAAAAAAGTGTCTTTGATGAGAAGAAATTTTTAGTTTTGATTTCCAATTTATGGATTCTTTGTGTTCATGTTTTTGAGTTGTGTTTAGAAATATTTGCCAAATTCAGTCACTAAGATTGTCTCCTGTGTTTTTTTAAGGAGTTTTTTTAATCACTGTAGTTATTATATTTAGTGTTATAATTAACTTTGAATTATTTTTTGGCATGAAGTAAGAGTTCGTGTTATTATTTTTATTTTCATATATCTCTTCAATTGTTCCAGCACCATTTGTTGAAAAAATGACCCTTTTCTCATTGAACTGCCTTGGCACCTTAGTCAAAAATCAATTGACCATAAATGTGAAAACTATTTCTGGATTTGTGGTTTTGCTGAATTGATTTATGTGCCCATCTTTTTTTGTCAAAACCACACTCTCTTGATGACTGTAGCTTTATAATAAATCTTGAAACCAGTTGTTACCAGTTATTAAGTTCTTCAACTTGGCTCTTCTTGTTCAAAATTGTTTTGGCTATTTTAGCCCTTAGCATTTCAAAGTAAATTCTTGAATAACTGGCAATTTCTGAAAAAAGACAAGCCTTTCCTAAGTCTTGCACTTCACAATTTGCTCTTTCTGTCCAATCTATAGTTTATACTTGAAGTTTTGTCTATTAAGGGTTGTGCTTGAATGACTACACTCATCATTTGTTTGATTTCTAGTTGGTTCCTATTTTATGTTCATTTTTGAAAAAGATTTTTGGAAGGAATAAAATTCTCTGTTGGAATATTGTTCTTTCAGTATTTTAAAGATGTTATTTTATTGTTTTTTGGCCTCCATAATTTCTGTTGAAAAATTAGTCATCAGTCTTATTGCTGATGTTTTAAAAGTGACATGTCCTTCCCTACTTATTATACATGCTTAATTGTTTTTCTCTTTGTCTTTAGCTTTCAGCTGCTTGATTATGATGTGCCTAATTGTGATTTTCTTTGTGTTTACTTTGCCCTCAGTTTCTGAATCCTGTGGGTTGACATCCTTCATTGGTTTTGCAACACTTTCTCAACGAATCGTGCCTCACTTTATTCTTTTCTCTCCTTTTACTCTCTTTTCCTTCATTGTGGGACTCTAGTTATGCTCTACTCTAATTTCCATTCTTTTATCTTTCTGTGCTTCAGTTTCAGTATTTTCTATTGATATTTTCAAGTTTCTATCTGAAATTCTTAATTTTGGATACTGCATTTGTAGTTCTAGAATGTCTATTTGGTTCCATGTTGAAGAGTCATGTGTCTAGTAATTTTTATTAGGTGCTAGATCTGGTATTAAAAGGACTTGTAGAGGGAAGCAGATGTGGCTCAAGCAGTTGGGCACCCACTTACCACATTCCCAGTGCCTCCTAAAGAAGACAAGCAAGACAGTGAACTGACATGACAAGCTGGTGTGGCAAGCTGACATAAGCTGACGCAATGAAGAGACATGATGAGGAAACACAATGAGAGATACATCAAATGGGAAGCATAGGTGGCTCAAGCCATTGAGTGCCTTCCTCCCACATGGGAGGTCCTGGGTTTGTTTCCTGGTGCCTCCTAAAAAAGAAGACAAGTACAAAACCAATGGACACAGAAAGCAGACAGCAAGCACAAACAGTGGGGTGGGGGGAGGGGAAAATAAATAAAATACATCTTTAAAAAAAGATAAAAAGGACTTGTAGGGACTACAGATAATACAGACAATATCTTCCATCATCAAGTGTCCCTGTCTCTGTTAAGCATATTGGTAAGGATTGATCACCTCAATCTAATCACAGCTTGAGCCAAGCTGGGTGGGGTTGCAGTTTTAGTAAGACTTATTTCATACACCTCTGTTTCCTTTCCTTTTCTTGGATATGTCTTTCCTGAGCTTTTGATTGAGAAGCTGGCAGGTTTCTATATCCTCCATCTTAAAATACTGAGGAACATTCAGTCTCATTGTTCAAGGGTATAGATTCTTGCCCCTTCCAAATTTAGCAATTGTCCTGAGGAGAATACCAGGTATGTGTTTGAGAAAGGCCACAGTCCTCAAGGAGGAATGTTTCTTCTAATTTTTTCTTTTTAGATACCGGAGCCAGGGGTTGAACCCTGGACTCATATGTGGGAAGCCAGCACTCAACCACTGAGCTACATGAGACCAAGGGATACTTCATCCCACTTTGTCAAAGTTCCACAGCCTCTTAACCCCAGAATTTCACAAATGAACATTAATACACCTGATGTGCATTAATGGCCTAAGGTTTCCAAATTGTCATGCTAATACTATACAACCTCCTAAAGCTTTGCTCCTTTCTCTTTTTACTAAAGAATCCCTGTATATATCAAGTCTGACCCTCAACCCCAATCCAAAATCAGCGAATGCAACCAGGGAGGAAAAAACAACAACCAGTCAAAGACTACTCATATCAGAAGGATTTTCTCTTTCCTGGAATTTTGCTTCATTTAATGTTCTTTCTTTCTCCAGGTCTACAGTATCCATAAAAATATGATTTATCTGGATTTTTTTAGTTCTTACAGTGAAATCAATGGTTTGCCATGACCTACGACATTCTCCCAGAACCATAAATCATATCTTGAAGTCATTTTCAGATTCCTCACTTATTTTCATTTCCTTGGGGTAAAAAGTTATGTAATTCTAATTGTTTCACTGGTCATTTTTACCATTGGCTCTCTTCATGTCTTTTGGAATTTAGGTTCCCAAGCTCATCTTGAATAATAATTTGTTCTTTTTCTTTTCTCACTCTTTCTCTCTGTGCTCATAATCACTTGGAGTTTTTCAGTTGCCTCCTCCTGCCCCCTGGCAGTCCTCTGACCGGGACCAGGTTTTATATTGGTATTTTGGACTACCCGTTTTCCTGGTGAGAGTAAGCCAGCAGAATTCTTGGCTTAAATTCTGTTTGCAAACTTCCCCTTCATCCCTAAGACGAGGTGGACAACAAGTTCTTCAGTTTTCTTATCTGAGCAGGAACAGTTTGTCTGACTTTCTGGTCTTAATCACTGTGCCCAGCTCTGCTCTCCTGTTTTATGTGGAAAGAAGGTATTTTCAACTTGCTATCCTATAGGGTATGAATTCTTTCTCATCTTAATCTCTGGACTTAGATCTAGCAGGTCCCCTGCTTTACTTTGTTTGCCTGTTTATGTTTCTATTCCTCTAATGTTCTGTGGAGATGTCAATCATGTTTTTGGGCATGGCTATCCTTTTTGCTTTTAGTTTTTATATTTTATTCATTCTAACTATATATTTGAATTGTGGGAAGATGGCTTTCTTCAAAGTATAAAATTACAATGCGATTATCTCCAAAAATTGAATTTGAGATTTTTAAAAGTCAGATGTGTTTTCACTTTATCTGGACAGCACACACAATCACACAATCTTCCTTTGGACCCAGCAGAGACAATACATGCCCGCTGTCACCTGTGTATAATCAAGAACTTTCAGCATCACACAAGCAGAGTGGGTCAGTTACCTTTTCAGAATGTAATTTTGAACTGTTCAAGTTTAATTTAATCAGTAAAACTGGATAATTAATAGGGCTTGCCACAGAATTCCTGAAATTAGGAAGTAAGATTTACACGAAGCCTTCATGTGTGCTCAACCCCTGATGACTCACATCTAACTCACACCGTGTACCAAGCATTGGGCAAGATCTTTTGCACCACTGTCATCAATAAATAACAGGCTTGAGTCCTCAAGCATGTTGGAATTTCTTTTTTATTCTTGGTCACCTAGTAAAAGTATTCAGATATTGACTTTTATACTTGTGCGTGGATCATTCATCTTTCATCTGTCATGCACGTACTGGGTATGGTACTACGATTTGGGTGTGTGTCCTTGGCGCGTTGGTTCACAGACCCGAGGTAATGTCCATCCAAGGACCTCTAATTTGCTTTCTTAAAAATATCTCTGCAATTTTCTTGACCAATCCAAAATGCCCATTATTACTCTTTTTTGGGGAAAAAGGTTTGCTATTAGTCAAATGCCTTATTGGAGTTTGTTTTTGAAACCTCTGATGGTTTCACTTGGGAAGGAATGACTTTAACAATAGAGGTTGTTTCCTGATTTCTATAGGACAAAAGTGAGTATGGGAGGGGAATATTCAGAGCATGGTGATTCAAAGAAGGAATTTAGCCCCGTGGAGATGCCCTGGATTGCCGGGAGGTGGTAGAAGGGCACCATTCAATATGGCAGACAATCACCTACATTGCAGAGGCGTTGGATTCTTGAGTGAAAAGTAGAGGAAACATTATAGTTTAGCAGAGGTTCAGTTCTAATCTGAAGCATCTGAAAATAGCACCACCCAGAGCTTGCTGCCTCTTTCATGCTTTCCCTAAAGAGAGGCAAAGAATAAAATCTTTTTCTTCACAACGTAAGAAGGAAATGTAGACTTGTGAGAAGAATCTACTTCTTGATGACAAGTAGGATTAGGAAGCTCACAGTTTTGCATCATTTTTAGAAAACCAAATCTCCCTGTCTTCCACCCCCCTACCCACCCACCCACCAATGGGAAAGACCGTGGATGAGCAACTATGAGGCACACAGAACCTGTAGAAACTTGAACTTGTCTGTCAGTAGCATTCATCCAGGCATGCAATATCTTGGTTTGGCCCTCTAGGAAATCAGACTAGGCTGTTCTCACCAACTCATGGGATACAGAAGAAATGGGTACTAAAAATAACTTTCCCTCTCATAAAGAGTGTGGCTTGGGAACACATATTGTAGTCCCACATTAAAAAAAATTACAGGAGAGATAAAAGAAACTAAATATTATAACACTTCCACTTAGGTATTAAATAATATCAAATATCTAAACAAAATAAAGTTCACAGGCATCCCCAGGTTGAGCATAATGTAGAATAATGATATTAGCTGCCATTTCTGGAAATTTTACTATATGCTGGATACTGTGCTAAGTGCTTTATGGACAAAATCTCATTCACCTTTTATTATTATCCCCATTTCTATTTTAGGAAACTGAGGTTCAGTGAGTTTTCTTAACTTGCCCAAATTCACACAACTTGTAAGTAGTAGAGCCCAGATTCAGACCAGGATTGGTTTTTCTTCTCTCTTTAAAAATCTCTAGGCATGTCATTGAATATTTTCTTTTGAACTGATGACTTAGCAAATGCATCATCTTGTAAGTTTTTAAACATACGTTACCTTACTATTAATCTTAGCTGTTTCCCAGGTTTAAGTCCACTCTATTGGACTGTTAATTACAATGGGCTGAAGTCAAAGTGAGTGTGTTTCTTCTCTTTCTCTGTATTTCTTATGGTAGCCAGCACAAGGCTGAGCCCACTCTGAGTTTTCACAAGTAGTTAAAGGCATGTGGAACCAAACACCCACAATTTCAGACTAGCTACTCAGTTTAGGCTAATCTGAGTAATTTTCCTTTGTCTTTTGGGGAAAGCTTGGGTCATTATTTATTGAACTTCCATTTGAACAATTTATTGAGACTCTACTATGCCAGGGATTAGGTCCAGGGGGTACAAAGGAAACTAAGTTATGGTTCTTGCTTTTAGCAAGGTCACAGAGTAGTTGGAGAAACAAACATCTAAACAGTTGCATTCGGAAGTAATGGAGACACAGCTAGTCTTCTGTCACAGCCCAGAGGGCACATCCATGTGCTGCACTGTGTGTGAGTGTGTGTGGGGGAGGCAGGGGCGTTCTCTCTGAGGAGATGGTCATTATTCATGGCTAGGAAGCAGAGCCAGAGCATGATAAAGGTCTAGAGGTGAGAAATTGGTGCCTCATGGGAAGTGAAAGAAATTCATCAGGACCCGAGTTCATTCTGCAAGGGACGTAATGCTAAGAGTTGAGACTGAAAAGCAGGCAGGGGATGCATTTTTAAGGGCTAAGGAATGTGGCTTTTCTGGCTAAAAAGCAAATGAGATTGAGGAATTATCACATCCAAATGTCCCCAGTCAACAGGAAGCTTTGGTGGCATTGCTTCTTGCCCATCCCTAAGGTCCCCCATTTTTTCTTGCTTGGGAAATCCCCTCCAAATGGCAGGTCGCCATCTATCAGCCAGATGCAGCCCTCCTCTCTGCAAACGGCTCCGGCTCCCTGAACAGGAGGTGAGGGGACCACGTGGACCTGCAGCCCCACATCCCCCCAAGGTGCGGGCTCTGCGAGGGGAGGGCAGCCACCAGCCTTGGCCTCCTCCAGGCTTGCCCAGCAAATGGTTTTCTCCAGGCCTAATAAAGAATGACTTGATGTCTTTAAGGCTACACTTAAGTCTTTGTTGGCCTGCAATTGTTTCCATTGAGCATGACAAGACCCAGGAACTTTATTCTGGCTGTCTCAGCCAAGCGCCAAAGGCAAAAGAAATAATTTTTTAAAATCACCCCTTTCATTCACTAAACATGCCCATTTACTTGTTTTTCTATTTTATTGCATTAGTCATTGCTATAAACCCAGCGTGGTCTATTTTTTTTTTCTTTTATGATAGTAATATTCCAAAGCCAGGTAAGCACTCAAACCATGAAACAAACCTATAATCTCTAACAAGCAATTCCCCCCACATCCATCCTCAGAGGCTTCTAGAGAGATGATAAGTGTGACTAGAGCTGTCGGTGATCATTTTGGTGCATGGTATCGACCACTTCATTTCTTTCTTGATTCTGAAAACTAGAGCCAACATACTTAGCAAATAAAAGTACAAGATAAACAAGAAATCATTTTCTAGTATAAGTATGCCCCTATACAATATTAGGAGGAGACTTACACTAAAGATTATTTTGTCTGGCAACCCTACCATCAACTCAATTTCATTAACAAATACTAAATGCTATCTGATTGCTAGGTGCTGTAGATGCTGAGGATTCATGCTTAATCAAACAGTTTTTCCCTCTAAGAGGTTCAGTTGTGAGCGAAGGTGGAGATAAAGAGCTAATAAAATACACCCTGATACTAATGACAACAAAATATTAGCAAGTAGAAAACCATTCCTGAGTACAGGAAAAAGAGTAATAGACTTCAGCCTATTATGATTTGGTCCTGGAATGCAGTGGGGTTTCAAATTGAAAACATTTACTAATATAATATTTCATACTATTATGTCAAAAATTGCTTATTTCAACAGGTGTTGAAAAGGAGCGTGACCAAGTAAATACCCATTCTGATAAAAAAAAATACTTAACAAAAAGGGAAGAGAGACAGTTCCTTAATATGATGAAATTTAAAAGTAACATTTACTCCTGATTATGAAAACCACAACCAAGATCATCATAGAAAAGTAATAATATGTACATACCTCCTTAGTGAGTATGTGTGTTTGTGTGTGTATATTCAAAATCAAAATCCAGGATAATGCTTAATGGTGAATAAGCGTGTTTTCTTTAAAGCCTGGATGAAACAAGGATAATCATTGTCACAATTGTTATTTAATCTTGCACTGAAAGTATTATTAACCATTACAAGTGGACAAAAGCAAGAACTAAGAAGTATACTTAACAGGAGATGGAAAATTATTTTCCTACAGATGGCATAATTATATACCAAGAAAATTTAAGAGAATTCAAGGCTGTCAAAAAATTCAATAGTGTGTCTGTTAACAAATGTGCAAAAATCGACACTATTTTCTGTAGAAAAGCAAGAATAAATTAGAAAATTTAGGCAGATAAAAGTTTCGTTAATGATAACCAGAGGTATAGCATCTACGTGTAAAATTTAATTTCATAAAAATGTTCAGGCCCTAAATGAAGAAATCTTTAAAACTGAGACTCAAAAAAAAATATGTAACAACAAAAATGCTCTGAGCTCTTGGATAGAAAGCCTCAACTTTATAAAGTTATCAATTTTCCTAAAATTAATCTCTAAATTCAGCGCAATCGCATTCAAAATGCCAATGTTTGTTTTTGTTTTCTTGAACCTGACAATATTATGTTCAACTCATCTGGAAAAATACATATCTGAAACTTCTGAAAATGAGGAATGATGCGAGGAGACCAGTCTTACCAGATATTGAATTGTATTGTGTAGTTTTGATACATGAAATGCATTGGCCCTGGAGAAACAGTACAGGAAATACTCAATGGAATAGAATGAAGAGTACAGAAATAGACACAGATATATGTGGCACTTAATATAGGATAAAATGATATTTGAAAGCAATGGGAAAATCATTTTACAAAATGGTTTTGGTAGAACTGTTTGGGAAAAAATTTTGGACTACCCCTTTTAAAAGGAGCTATCACAGTTGCACCAAAGATGTAAATGTAAAAAAAAGCTACATAAGTTTCAGAAAATAAAAAGAAAATGAAGGTTTTAAAGAGCAGATACATGATTAAGTAAAAAAGAATAGAATGAACATTTTGATGATTTAAAAGTCTAAAGCAAAATGCATATAGACAGTCAAATGACAAAGACCCGAGGAAAAAATATTTGTTACACATATTACAAAAGGTTAAATTTTTTAATTAACAAAGATGATAAAAATCAGTAAGAAAAAAGCTAACAATCTAGTAGAAAAAAATGAGTGATGCTTGTGAACAGGCAATCAGTAGAAAAATAATGAATAATTTCACTCATAACTTAATAAAAGGAAAACTAATTTTTATAACCTTGATAGACAAATATTAAGAGACTTGATGATATTTGGTGCCAGCAATTATGTAGAGAAACCAGCCTTATGCTGGGAATACATATTGGGGTAACTTTTCCAGAGGACAATTTGGAATGTTTATCAGAACTAGAAATTCTTGTTCTCTCTGACTCCTAAGTTCATTTATAGGAATTTATCTTTTGAATATATTTTTATTTTTATAAATATTTGCCAAAATAGACATATAAGGTTATTCTCTGAAGTATTGTTTGAAATTGGAAGAAGTAAAAACAGAAACACAAAGTATCTATCAAGGAGATTGGTCAAAACTTTTATGATATATCCATATGATGAACAGACATGCAACGATGAAACAGATGAAGACTACTTGTAGAAAGATCTAAAGAAGTAGCATTGGAGTAAAAACAGCAAGTATAAGTGAATGGTATAATATAGTCTCTTATGTGAGATTTATGGAGAGAGAGAATCCTAGATGCTGCTACATGCATACATTTTTGTAAAAACGTGGGCATGTAGCAGTTAATACTATTAAAAGCTGTTAATAGCGTTACTGTTGAGAACAGAGATTTCAAGACAGAAGAAGGAGGTGGGTTAACCTTCCATTTTGTGCTTCTCCACTGTTTGAATTTTTTAAGCGTGCACATGGATTGCTTTTCATTTTTCCCCTAGGCCAATTGAAGTTATTTTTTTGTTTTCCATTTTAAAACGTTGTCTCTATTTTAAAAAGCCAGATAAAATTTTCTAAAACACAATGTGATGGGAGCAAGTAAGTGCAATGCTCAAATGAGGCATTTTGCCTGTGCTTCCACACCCCAGGGCTACAGGTTTATAGCTCTGTCCTCTTGTCCCTTCTCTCCTTTCCACCAGCACAGCGCAGACTCTGTCACCGTCTTTGCTCCCTTTATCGTTGCTAAGTCACTTGGCACTCCATATCATAATCACTTCTTTTTCAATCTCCCCCAATGTCTTCCTCAATCCCGCCACCCCCACCTCCCAGTCACTAGCATAGTCCCAGCACAAGTGGAAAATTGTTGTGGGTGTTTCAGCTGGACCCATCAGTTCAGCCTCTGACATCTGCCAGGTTCCTGACCCCTTTCCTTGGCAACACCGCTGGTCTGGAATCTCCTACACTTGATCGGGGCTAACCTGCTCCCCACCTGTCTCTTTTGCTTGAGCTGCCCTCCAAGGCACATCCACCTCCTGAGGGAGTCTGAGCGCGAGGTGGACACAGATCTTGGTCCTGCTACTTTCTGGCTGAGGAACTTTTCACTTCTCTGGGCCTCAGTGCCTTCATCTCTAAAATGGGAATGAGAATATCTTCCTCCTAGTTCTGCTGAAGGTACTAAATGAAATCATGCATGTCCACACTGATCAGGATGTGCGCGTTTTCCTTGGTTTTGTTCTTCCTTTCCTCCAGGAGATGGGGAGAAGGGGAAGGAAGGCTGGGGCTGTGTGCTCTCCCAATGTGGCACTGAGAGTTACAACATGAGTTGGCCGTAAGAGCCTTCAGCTCCACGTCCTGCAGATCCAGAGAAGTTGGCGCTGTGACCCGTCCCTCCATGAGGAGGTGCTTGGCAATCCCGGTGGCCAATGGGCCCCCGGGAAACCCTCCTAGGTGAGCCTGCTCATTGCCAATCCTTATTTCTTCACCACTTGATTTACGAGACACACGCCTCTGACTGCAGGGTTCCGGGCGTGGGCATCCCAACAGAAAAGCTCCGTCCAACCTGATGGGTAAAGTGCCAGCTCTGCCGTGGGCCTGGAAGCCTGAGCTCTCTATTAGGGAAGCTGCCAGCCCCGCTCCGTGCGGGCGGAGGCCGTCTCCACTCCTGGTTTGGATCCCCAAAAGAGGCACAGAGTAGTGCAGTAACTGGCCCAAGGCCTCACAGTTACTGAATGGAGAAGACAGGACTCAACCCTGAGCTCTCTTAACTACCTGCTAAGCTGCCAGGTGGAATGGAGTTTGTCTCCTGATCGGCCACTCACTAGCAGCCTCCGTTACTTTGCCCTGAAAGTAGAGGTCATAATACTGACCTCATAAGAGAGTGTGGGGCTACATGAGCTAATGCAGGAGAAGTCTCTCTCTGGTTTACAGTAGGGGCTCCAATGTCCCAGCCAAACCTACCTCTGAGCATTATCCACCAATACATTAGTTCATACTGGGAGTGGTCACCCGATTTCTAAACCCAAGCCCAAACTCAGAACATTTCCTTCTCTCTCCAGGCTTCCCAATACTGGTTACCTCCGAGGTCCTGTCCATATGGCATTTCCGGTGTGAGACCGTATCCCATCCCCGCCAGTGAGAGCGGCTTGCCTTCCTCCTGCCACCCTTGGCCTTTGTGTGGGCTGTTTCCAAGAGACCTGGGTCTTAGACCCACCACCTAGAAAATGGGGTATAAAGCAGAGGACACTCTAACAGAACACAACAGATACCAAATACCTGGCCTGCTATTTTATTATCACTATTACTTGTCAAAGTCTTTCTCGTATTAGAGCTACCATTGAACTGTTTTTTGTTCCATCCTTGAAGGAAGCGTAGGGAAGGCATATTATTAAATAATGTTTTGATTTTCTCACAATGCCTAATAAAGAGTCTGGAATAAGCAGGTTGTCAGTAAATGTGTACTGAGGCGGACAAATAGGAGAGGCCACCCAACGGGGAGGTTGATCCATGTTAATGAGACTGAGGCTGTGTTCACACTTGCTGTGTGCAAAGTGCTCACAGATTGCAAAGCATGGTGCTAAATGCTAGGGGGTGTGCAGGAAGCGACCTATGGAATGTTTTCTGACCCCAGGGAAGAGTGCTCTGTGTTGGGCTTGAGTGAGAAGGGTGCATCAAATGGTTTCTCGAGAACCCTGAGGCCACTGTTGGAAAGTTGTGGAGAAAGTCCGGCAGAAGGAGAGACGCATGGCTGAAGGGATATTGCCTTTTTTTTTTTCCCTGAAGTTGATCCTTTTATTGTTTTTTTTTTATTGACTTTGTAATAATATTACATTAAAAATATATATGTGAGGTCCCATTCAACCCCACCCCTCCACCCCCCTCTCCCCCCCCCCCCAGCAACACTCGTTCCCATCATCATGACACATCCATTGGATTTGGTAAGTGCATCTTTGGGCACCTCTGCACCTCATAGACAATGGTCCACATCATGGCCCATACTCTCCTCCATTCCATCCAGTGGGCCCTGTGAGGATTTACAATGTCCGGTGATTGCCTCTGAAGCACCATCCAGGGCAGCTCCGGGATATTGCCTTTTGTGTCTGTGTGTCTCTGGATGTGGTTTGTGGTGGCTGCTCAAAAACCACATGTTAAATGAATAAAATGTGGTTTTCTGGGGAAGATGAGAGAAATGGTGCAGATCGGTGGGGAGAGAAAAGAAAGGTGTAAAGGTGGACAGAGACAGAAACTGAAAAACTATGAGCAGAGGAGAGATAGTGAAAGCTTCAATGGCAAGACAGTGGGAACAAATTATGCATCCCACTATCAGGTGATGGTTGTGTAAATTATGGTGCTCCAGAGTAATTTTTATAATCATGTATAATTAATTTGCAAAGACCTTAGATCAAGGAATAATGTTACGCTTTATTTCAAATGAAAAAGAGGATGATACAAATTTCATAAAGCCTGGTATCATAACTATTAAAGGTACATAAACAAAGAGTAAAAACAAAGACTGTTGGATAGCAACTTTCTTTATATCCTAGGGCTATGAATGATTTTTGTCCTCTTTTTGTTCTAATTTTTGTATTCTTCAAAATTTTTATGAACATACATGACCTTTATCATGAAAAAACAAGGGAATTATAAAGTTAAATTGTATGATAAGCCCACACTGATTATTTTCAATGTGGAATAATAAGCAATGACTCCTGGAATTTGTACTGAACTCTAGTGCTATAGCCATAGTTGATAATCCTCTCCCTTTCCTGATTTGGATAATTCAGAAGCTATTGAACATGTGTTGTAGAAACAATATTTTTGAGTGTGTGTGTGTGTGAATCTCTATAAATCTCCTTAAACCTGAGTATTTTTTATATACATATGTGTATCCTCATGAAATAGATCTGTATACTCTGAATCAGAAAGTAGTTGGGGTGGGGGGAGCTGGACAGATGGCCAGACTGGTGGGTGATGGAATAGGACAGATGCTTAGTGTGTGCTGGCAAGTTCAAAGGTGTGTTGCCGACAGAGACTGGCCAGGGCGTTCTGTCAAAAACACATTCTCTCTCTGAAATGGACTGAGGGTTTGAGAGAGAAACGAGAAAACAGACTATTAGTGGCTTTCTCCTTCTGGCTGTCCCTCTCTCTTCCCTCCCCCCTTTTCCTTCCTCTCCCTCCTGTCTCTTCTTCTCTGACTGATGTATGAGCTGCACAGCCCCAAGAGCCTCTGTGGCAAAAGAACACCGGCCCTGGGCATTTTGGTGGCCGGAAAGAGGCAAGCAGGACTTTGGTGACTTGGTTCTGTCCATGGCAACAGCCAGAAGTGGCCAAAATGGGCTGATTGTTTTGAAAGGAGAGATCTATTTTTAGACCTGGCTGGGCAGGGCTGTGTTTTGAAAATAGGTGTTTAAGGTGGCGTGTAATTAATTTAATGTCCATGGCAGCCACTAATTTCATAGAGAAATAAAGATCCTCAGAAGCCAGATTCCTCTGAACTCTACCTCAGTCTTAGCCCAGGGTGCTTACTAACACCTTTGGTGAGAAGGTAATTTTATTTTAATTCTCATGCAATCGCAGAATAACATCCACACAAATACCAGCCATCAATCTTCATGAGTAAATTATTGTCCTCACTATTAGGGTGTGGTACAGGGAAGGATGGCATGCTTTAGAAGCTATAAAGCTTCTTGGATATAATCTTCTTCCTAGGCCATTATAAACATAACAACCTGATTTTCTTTAATAGCTCAGGTGAACAATATGTGAAAAGAGTAAAACAAAAAGTTTCCATACTGCAGATACCGCTCTGATAAAGGAGGGTCAGATATTTGCTTTTTTATTCCCTCTTGGAAAGAAACATGACTTTCTGGCTTTTGGTGCCTTGGGCTTCCCCTGCCCCTACCTCATCTCATTCCATGCTTGTTAGAACTGTATCGTTCAAGCAAGTAGCAGTCTCTACCCTGAGCACTTTTGCTCTATGTTAAAAAAAAAAACAATAAACAATAAACAACAACAACAAACACCTTGATACTCTTCCCTTTTTGAGGGAACAGAGGCAAAAGCTAATAATTGAATAGTCTGTTATTTGTGCCAAACACTTTGCCCAATGCTTTCATACTTTATTCATGTTTACAGGAACCTGTCTCAGTCAACCAAGGAACATTCTCCAGCTTGAGAGCTTTGGTTCTACCTTTTAAAATTCTGAAATGCTCTTTTTTTTTTCTCTAAGGGAAGAAGGGGACAAAAACTAACCATCAAATACTCCATTATTTGCACCAAATGCTTTAAACGCATATGGTCACATTTGAATTTTTACAAAACCTGCTGATGTAGGAACTACCTACATCAGCAGGTCTTTCAAGTTAGAGGGAAGTAATGCTCAAAGATGAAGCCTCTGAAGAGATTGGTTTTGGATCTAAATCTGACTGACTCTAAAGTTCATGTTTTTCCCTCACTCCTTCCACACAGCTGCAACTCTCTAGAGAACCATTTTTTATTTCCTCTAGTTTAAGAACCTACATCAGCTTAAAGGGTTGTGTGCAGAATTACAGCATTGGAGTCTATCCGTGGTGGGTCTTTGATTCTTTGGTTCCTTGATGATCATCTCCATGAATATATTAGATGGAAAGATAGATGAAAGTTTAAAAGCAGAAATATTTATACACTTGGGGTTGTGACAATGTCTCTACTTGTTCCATGATCGCCTCTCTCTGCCTCGCTCCTTGAATAGTTCCATGAGGTTTTCCCCCTGCTTTAAAATGTGAATGAATTCATTTGACTTTGAAATTCTCTTGATGCTCCTTGAGATAATTGAAGACACATGTGCTAAAATCAGATTTGACAAGCAAGCCTTCTCCAAGCTCCTTTGCTTTTTTGTTTTCTCTCTTAGCAGACTAGCTGGCAAGGACCACCAATTAACTGGAGCAAAGCTTCTCCAACACATAAGGACACCCAAGCCTGAAATCCCAGCTAATTTGAGCAATAAACACTCAATTTTTTCAAGGCTCTTGGCTTCGGTTCTAGGAAAGTAATAACTATCCTGAATTCAAAAGGACAGTAGAAGCCCTATGTTGCCCATCTTTCATTTGACAGATGAGGAAACAAGGGTTAAAGGGCTCAAGCAACTTGTCAGAGTCACCCACCATTAGTGAGAGGTGGGAACTAGAACCCTAGGCTCTGGACAGGAGCCTGGGCCTGGGGGTGTGAATACAGCTGCCCCCAGAGAAAGCCAGAGCCCTGTCCGTAAATGTAGCCAGTGGTGCCGGCAACCCAGAGGATCTAATGACTCCATATATGTGAAGTGTTTAGTACAGAAAGTGTGTGTTCATTCTCATTATTCTTCTGATTAAGCAAGAGAAACATTACTGATAACAGAAAAATGAAACTGAGGTTTTCAGCCCCGAGTGCCAAGAGGTGGACAACAGAAGGAGTAATTGCTGGTGACGGGTTGAAATCTGTAACAGGAGTTCAAGTCACCAACTCTCTTTTTTGGTTTTTAGCAGGCATTAAGTCCAGCAGTTTGAAGGCAAGGCTTCGGAATTAGGGATGTTTGCTTTGAAAATGCTCAAGTTTTGTTTTGAATCTCTAAGAAAGAGAAACTGGGCTGGTATAAGGAGGACCTGGTAGTTAGCAAAGTGTAATTTTTACTTAAAGCACCTTTTCTCTTTCCTGTCCTGGAGAAGTCAGATAGTGGTTGTACACAACTGATAGCTCTTCCAGTGTCCTCTGTAAAGTTGCCTTTCTCTTAGTTGTGAACTTACAAAAACGGCCATGCTTTAATTTCCTCTGCCTATCGTGTAGTTTTATCCATGCCGTTGTTTTAAGACTGCTTTATGAAAACGATATTATACTTGTGTTTGCGATTCCCCTTCTAGACTCCTTCCTCCAAAAGGAATGTTATATTGGCACCTGAATGGCCTGCTGAATTTCTGGAAATTCACCCCGAGGTTCAGTAATTAGCCCTGCTTCCCCCTCCCCCACGCTGCACCTGGTTGTGTCACGAGGCTGCTGGTGCCGGGCGCTAGGCCACGCCAACCTTTCTGAAAGGAGCAGGAAGCTGCAGGGGCTGCTCTAAGTGGAGGTCAAGAGTCAAGGTCATCACCTTTGAGGAGCACTTGTGGAGAGGCTGGAAGGGCATCTGAGGCCTATAGTATTCGGTTAGCCTCTGTGAATAGGTGGTCCGGGTCTCCCCTGAGCAGGGGGCTCTATTGCAGAGACGGTTCTGCTGGGTCAGTCGAGCTGATTGTTAACACAGAAAATTAGCTAGACTCATGTGCCTGGGCTGCCTGGCTCACTGGTAATAACAGCTGTCATTACGGAGAGTTTACTATGGGCAGACACTGTGCTAAGTGCTTTACATACCACATCCCCGAAAACCCCTGCCACAGCCCCTCAGAGATGCTCCCATCACCCCGTCTCTCAGACGGAGGTTCTGCAAGGCTCTGTGCTCGCCCCAGGTTCGCCGAGTGGGCGAGCCTCGGAGCTGGGTGCGCACCCTGCGACACCACATCATCCAGGACGGCAGGAGCTGCTTCCTGATTTCTCCTGATTTCCTCCTTTATAAGCCGTAGAAGTTACACGGGGCTTCAGTCCTAGAAAACAGGTGGCTCTAGAGACTTGTCAGCCTCTACCTCCGTGATTCTGAGCAAAATGTGTAGCTTGTCTGTTAGATAAAGCATTGGACTTGATCTTATTTTGGGGGGGATTCTATGATCCCAATTCTGTCTAGCATGTCCCTTGTTTGAGTGACAGCCTTCACACACAAATATAGAACTCTTTGATATAAGTCATGTTGTTTTCTGCTTGTGCTTTACTGAAGTTTGCCTTCAACTGGGGATTTAATAGGACAAAGCCATTTTATCTACACATCCATTTTGGTAAGACAAAAATATGCAAATTCTCTCCTTCAGGCTTGCCATCATTTCCACATCAGACTCCAAGTCTGGAGATGAGGAGGTTTGAAAAGCTGCTCATGAGGAAGAAATACGCCTTTTATCACGTCCCCTGTTGGCCCGTGTCCCAGCTTGTCCTTTTCCTTAAGCCATCACGGACATCCTGATTGGCCTCTGAAATCTTGGAATCTCCCACGACTTCTGTCCCATATATGCACTATCCACGGCTTCCTTTTTGGGTGCCTTGTCTTCTCTCTAAGAGCTCGTTCGGGGGCCATTATTTAGAAATTGTTCCTTCTTAAATAAATCTTCATGTCTTGGCTTTTGACCCTGCAGGCATTTGTCATAACCAGTTCCTTTCCTCAGCTTCTTCAACTGAGTTCCTTCCCAAACAAGTTCCCTTAGGATTGGAATTTCCAGTTTGAATTTTGCTTTGGTGGAGACTTTGGCTTTTTAAAGATCACTGCCCCCATCCCTCTTTCTTGTCCACGCATGAGAGGACTGCTGAGGAGGGGTGTGTTTTGGGGGAACCCATTTTAACGTAAAATTTGACTGTACCAGATTGCAGTGATGGATACAGCCCATTGTATATTTTGTCATAACCTACAAAATTGTGCAGGACAGACTGTAATATAAACCATAGTCCATGGTTAGCAGCAATGCTTCAATATATGTTCATCAATTATAAGAAAGGTACCATACTATGCTGGGGGCATATGAGAATCCCTTAATTTTTTAATGTAACATTTATGTAATCTAAAGCTTCTTTAAGAATAAAAAATACGGAAGTGGACTTGGCCCAGTGGTTAGGGCATCCATCTACCACATGGGAGGTCCACGGTTCAAACCCTGGGCCTCCTCAACCTGTGTGGAGCTGGCCTATGTGCAGTGCTGATGCACGCAAGGAGTGCCGTGCCATGCAGGGGTGTCCCCCGTGTAGGGGAGCCCCACGTGCAAGGAGTACGCTCCATAAGGAGAGCCACCCAGCACGAAAGGAAGCGCAGCCTGCCTAAGAATGGCACTGCACACACGGAGAGCCGACACAACAAGATGACGCAACAAAAAGAAACACAGATTCCCTTGCCGGTGACAACAACAGGAGCAGACAAAAGAAGAAGATGCAGCAAATAGACACAGAGAACAGACAACCAGGGTGGGGAACAGGTGGGGAGGAAGGAGAGAGAAATAAATAAATAAATCTTAAAAAATAAAAATAAAAAATAAAAATAAAAATAAAAAATAATTATTAAAAAAAAATAGAAAATTTGACTGTAGCAAATGAGTATATCAAGGGGCACAATTTGACCCTTTATAAAGCCAAATCAGTGTAGTCATGAGGTTTTTTCCCCCTCCTGGGGTTCTGATAACTTTGGGTGTTTGAATATGCACTCTATCTTCAGTGTCTTACCTTAAATACCAACCAAATTTAGGTTCTCTTTTCACAGTGTCTTCCTGAACACTGTGTATGATCTAATTTTTAATCCCAAATCCCAAGGGCAGCAAATACCAAATCTTTTCTCTCATTTTCCAAATGCAGGTCGGTTATTAGTTTTGACTTAATGAAGAAAATAGTTGGTGGGAATGAGCCAGTTTCTGAAACACCAAGGAAAAAGTTGAGGGCCCCGACGAGAAGGAGAAAGAAAGGGAGGGGGTGGCAGAGAATCAAATAAATGCAACTAAGCACTTTTCATATTTCACATTAAACAGTTTGATGCCATTTTTTAAAAAGAAGGAAAGAAATATTTGAGATATTCTAAGTATAATGCTTAAACCACAAATTCTGTAAAAAATGAACAACATAAGCTATTAGCAGCTGTACGCGTCCGAGACACCTTAGGCGAGACAATGCAATACTAATGCCAAAAGCACCTCGGAGCCATCAGCCTGCACCAGGCTCAGCTCGTGCAATTTCACAAGATAAATGCTTCTGCTGTTGTAAGATGATGAAACTACAGCTGAGACGAATCTCCGTATTTTTCACCAGTGATTTAATAAAGGCCAGCTCAGAATAAATATGGAACGGCTACTCGGAAAGCTTTCTTAGCTTTCTGCTGAAATGCGTTGGAACTTTCTTCTGTAAATTGATTGTATCCAAAGTTCTGATTCGTCCATGCATGGAAGAAAGACATTTCCGAAGTCGTGGACTTGAAACATCTCGTGGAGCATAGTGCAGCTTTATGGGGAACCTAGGAAAAGACATCTGCTTGGATAAAGCCGGGAGTGGAGGATCGGAAAGTTGACTCTGCTCTTCTTGGCCTGCAGTGGCCACCAAGAGAGACAGAAGAGAAAAGAAGAGGAGACTGCATCACGAATTTTGCTGTCCCTGTTCTTGTACCTCTCACAAAAATTCTGTAGGTCCATATAATGTCACACTTGCCTTTTGGGTTTTTATGTCTTAAGATGTGTTAAATAAACATTCAATCAGTCAATAGCCAGATGGTTGGATGGATTTATAGATGGGCAGTAAGAGGGTTGGAGAGCTAGATATATTAGAGACAATTACATCTGAAAGTATTCCAACTCCTGGGGGACTAGGCTGACTTATAATTTTAGAGAATCTATTTAAATCTTCTATGCATGAGTAAGAAAAGTTTCGTTTTTCCGTTTTTGATGAGCAAGCAAGAGCAACCAAGCAACTGAGCCAGAGATTTATTAATATTTCTGTCGGGCCCATATTGCTGGCAGCTGACTCGTTTAGTACAGTCAGCCAGCCCCTCTCAGGGCTACTGAAAGCCTGTGTCTGTGGGTGAGTGTGAGTGGCTGTGCACGCGTGTGGATGTGCATGTGGGTATGTGTTTGTGTGAGGGCATGTGAGTATGCATGAGTGGGCGTGACCGTATCTATGTGTGTGTGTGTAAGTGTGCACGTGTGTGTATTTATAGGGGAGAGTGTGTGTGAGTGTGTGTGCGTGTGGGGGGCATTTGTGGCTCTCTTTGGCCTACTGGTCCACTCTTCAGGATGACAGGAGCCTGTCAGGGCAGGTCGTGGTGGTCCATTCGCAGGTCTCGGCAGGGGGCCCGGCATGGCTAACTCTTCAGACGTTGTGAAAGCCCCACAATGAAATGCTGCAGCTGGGGGCTGCGACCGTCCCCCAGCCTCCCCCTGCCCCCGGCCCTGCTGACTTTAATTACGTCCTCCTTGGCTGAATTCACAGGTGGCCTTCCTTGGAGTGGGCGTTTACCTCGCCCCAGACCCCGGCTGCTCATTTCCTCAGTGGATTAGCAGGGCCACGATGAAACAGAAGCTTGTGCCTCCTCCATTCTTTACACAACCTGGTGTTAGAGGTTGACCTTTCACCCCTGGAGATTCGGCGGATTAAGGCTGCTTTTAAGTCCCGCTCTAGTTACTAATCCACCACTTTCACTTGATGTTATGTAAGCACTTCCTGACTTACCCTTTAAATCCTGTAAACATAATAAAACAGAGTTTAACCTTTATCTTTGGATTTCCCCACTATCTTTCACGCTGTCGAATCAACTGTGGAAAGATCCAGGAACAGAAAGCTAATAAGTGATAGCCTGATTTTTTTTTTTGCCCTGGGACATGTAACAAAACATTACAATATTTAATATATTCAGGTCAAATAGTTGTGGGGGAGCATGGAAAGCTTCAGACTGGGCAAATAATGTTTTTCTCCCTTTTAACTGCATATATTTTCCCACAAAACAATGAAGCAGATGGTATTGGGTGTTTTCTCCCCTCCCCCTTTTAAACAAATTAGAACCAATAAAGTCCAAATGCGAGTTGAGAGAACAGGAGACAGTTTGCCGTAACGCAGACTTTCAAGCTCCTTGGCTCAAGCTCTGCATCCTTCTGGTCTACCCAGAGCACCGTCCACCCCCCTCACCCGCCATCTTGAAGACCTTGCTCCTTTAAACAGGAATATCCTGATGTCTAGACCTGAGGAGTGAATCCAAAAGTGTTTTGAGCAAACCTAAAATTCACCCTTCCTGTTTTCTGTTCACTCTTCAACTGGTTAGATGTCTCTCCTGCAAGGTCCTCCTTAGGGCCTGAGTGACAGGATTGCCACTAATGGTGTCTAAGGGTCCCCATGTGACAGCAGATTGACACCGGCCCTCTGAGTAGCAAGGACAGAGCCTTTAGCATACTGCTACTCTCAGCACAAGGTCAGTTTGGCCACCAGAGCTCCCAGAGCTCCTCAGAGGTCCAAGAACTTTGGGTTAAATTGATTCTTCCTATTTTGGTTTTCTTTTTACTTTTGCATCTGAGAGAATCCATTGGACTGGCCCAGCCAGAGCTGGTGGTCAAAGGGGGTGGTTAACTGTTGTACCTGCTAGACTCAGACCGAGAAAGCAGCCTGGGATAGTGTGTCCATCACCAACTGACTTGGACCCTCAGTTTCTTCTTCCTTCCCAGGGTGATAAGATTACTGACACCTTCCCCTAGACTGCCAATGGGAAAACCAAGTGCACTGCTTTTAAGTTAATACCTGATTGAATGTTCGCAAAACAAAAACAAAAGGTTGGTTGGGTGATGGGAAAAGGGTTATAAAGAAATGGATTCCCTTTATCATTTAAAACTGCAACAATCCAATTAAATATGGAAATGATTCATGTGCTACATGAATTTATCTTTAATCTCCATAGGCTGGGGGTAATACAGGAGATCTGAAATCACCTGTACACACCCAACTTCAGCTTTAATTTTGTGTGTGCTCACTGGTTCTGGATCCTGGGCTAGTCATTTTATGCATATTATTTTATCTTCACTACAGTGATACACAGCTTGTGTTATGGACTCTTTGTTCACGCAAGGAAACTTGAATTCAGGAAGTTAGTGCAAAACTGAGTGGCAAAACCTGATCTGCCCAGGGCCTCTTCCTCACCAAACGTGGCCATGTCCAAGTGATAACCCACTCAGGTGTAGAGAGGCAGTTCGTTGTACTTTCTGCAGCTCTTCCCACTACTATGTACTCAGTCCTCACGGCCAATCCTCACAGCAGGTAGCTGAGCAGTTCCCATTTAACAATCAAGACAGTGGGGAGCCATACAAGTAAAATATCATTTATTTTAGTCTATGGATATTTTGGAACATCTCCTGGAGAAAATGTGGATGGGGATGGGAAGCAGAAATCAAAGGGTTGCTGACCAATGCAGGTGAGGGATGGCTGCTTTCTGTGGGAAGCTTCCCTGTGATTTTCTTAGCTTCTCCACTCCTCTCTGCCCCCAGGGACATCCTGGAAGAAGGGAACTCTGGCCTCTCTTCCCTATTAGGGAGAACCCTTTCCCCATGTCGGCAATGGAGGAGGTTAGCCGAAAGCTGAACGCTAAGAGGTCGGCGGTCAGTGCAGCCTGCAGCCCCTCGCTGCCCTCGCAGCATACCTCTCCACTGCTGGAGAACTAATGGGCATCTGAACACTTAAGAAATGTTTCCTGACAAGGGACACATGCAATCTGTGTCCTGCAGGTACTGCTTTTCCAGTGAGTCTGCAGAGATGTAATGTGCTATTGGTGATGCAGTACTGAGAAGCCAGAGAGAAGACAAGGGGCAAGAGAGGAGAAGCTCTGTGGTAGGTTGAATCCACATCCATCTCAGCATCAGTGTTCAGACTTCACCTCTGTAAAGGCTCCTAGGTGTGGTCATACCTGCATAAGCTCCCTCACATACTCAGTCACTTTTGCCTCCTCCTCCAAAGTTCCCTAAATTCAGGTCTTCCCAGGTCCTGCCAGAGGTGGAGAGGAGAATCCACGTAAGTCTCCACACCTGTGAAATGGGAAGATCAATACCTGTGCTAGCTCATTCTTAAGGGTTTTTCTGAGCATAATATGTGATACCAGATATGACAAAATTTTTCTAGCACTTTTAAATTGTCATCCAAGTAGAAAACTTTAATAGAATATAAATTCCATGAACACACGGAACTTTTGTTTTGTCCGTTACAATAGTCAGTAGCACAATAGAAGAGTACCTGGCACTTAGTAGTTGCTGAATCAACTAATCAATAAACAGTTGCTGAATCAACAGATCAATAATTGCATAATACCAATAATAAGTTAATATAACTTATCATAAAATTATGAAGTCCCATTACCATTTTAGATCATGAGACACTATAAATGAGCTTACCATATAAAGTCCTTTTGTTTTTTGCTAACCAAAGTCCCTTTAGAGGATCTCAACATACAAGATATAAGAAAGTTCAGGGAAGCGGACTTGGCGCAGTGGTTAGGGCATCTGTCTACCACATGGGAGGTCTGCTGTTCAAACCCCAGGCCTCCTCCACCCATGTGGAGCTGGCCCATGCGCAGTGCTGATGCAGGCAAGGAGTGCCGTGCCACGCAGGGGTGTCCCCTGTGTAGGGGAGCCTCACATGCAAGGAGTGTGCCCCGTAAGGAGAACCGCCCGTAAGGAGAAAGAAAGTGCAGCCTGCCCAGGAATGGCATCGCACACACGGAGAGGTGACACAACAAGATGACACAACAAGAAGAAACACAGATTCCCGTGCCGCTGACAACAACAGAAGCAGACAAAGAAGACGCAGCAAATAGACACAGAGAACAGACAACAGGGGCGGGAGAGTGAGGGGGGAGGGGAGAGAAATAAATAAATAAATAAATAAATAAATAAATCTTTAAAGAAAAAGAAAAAGAAAAAAAAAGTTCTTATAGTTGTGTGGCAGTAGACTTAGATTAATTACAGTAAAATATCCTTAATCCAAATTCACTCGCCCTTGCAACCATGATCTGAAATGCAAATGGAAACTTAAGAGCAAATGAAAAGTCTTGAGTGGCCAGCATGGAGGCCCTAGTGCTAATAACATTGAAGCTCAAGTGTCCTCACTTGGATTGTTCACTCTTACTTTGCACATATTCTTAGCACACAGGGTGATTTATTTTCCCCAACTAGAAGTTACAGCTCACAGTGAGGGAAGAAGCAGTATCTATGAGATATACATGCTAAAAATATTTAACTTAGGATCCAATGATGTAGAGATAAGCTTCCTCGTAAATTCTCATAGTCCTTAGGTACTCACATTTTTGTCTTTGAACAATTTGCTATTCTTAATGATAGCTCAGAGTTACCAAGAAAAGCATAAATGGTGCTTGTATCTGCTTTTCAAGAGAAGATGATCTGGTGTGAATTTAATTAACAGCACTGAATTATGTATTTGAACATGGTTAAAACAAGAAATTTTAGGTTGTGTTTATGTCACTAGAATAAATTTTTTTAAAAAAATCCGTGGAACTGTATAACACAAAGAGTGAACCCTAAGTTAAACCATGGACTATAGTTAATAATACAATTTTTAAAATGTGCTTTTATCAAATGTAACAAATGTACCACACCAACATAAGGTGCTAATAATAGAGTAGCATATGGGAAACCTGTATTTTATACATGATTTTTCTATAAACTTACAACTTGTCTAGTTAAAAAAAAGAAAAAAGCAAGCAAGAAAGAAAAAGACATGGATTTCTAGCCAAAGAGACCTCTAATGGCATGGCATTAAAGGGCCTTACTAGTCTAGTAAAGTGACAAAGATGATGGGCTTTAGAGTTAGACAAAGCCAGGTACAAATTCTGACCATGTTGTTCACTGGCTATGAGCCACTGGTTATGTGACTAAACATGGTGACACCTCAGTTTCCTACCTATTTAAAAACAGGGTTGATTGTGAGGATTAAAATAACTTAGGTAAATAAGGTGCTTGGCATATAATAAGAATTCAGTACGTGACAGCTCTTTATGATTTTCACCTGGAAAATTCAATTATGTTGGAGAATTCAATCTCAACATTGCCACAACAATATATTAATAATCAGAATGACAGCAATAATTAGTAATCACATGAGTTATCATCTTGGGCTTGGGGTTAACAAAGAATAAATAAACTCTCAGTGTTAAGAGGATTTTTTTTCCAGAAAATTTTTAAGTCAAATATTTCCAGCAACAGTTGCATTTGCTAAATTTCACACCGTAAGTAACCAGAACCACTTAGAATTGTAGTTGCATGGCTTCCTTATAGCTCATACTTATCAATCAGTAGGGGTTGCTAAGGCCAAACAGTTCCCAAATAAAATGGCATTGAAGAAAAGAACCAGGAGAGATGTGTTTTATGGCATAAGACTCCTTTCAAACTGAAGTGTGAAAAGAATCAATTCAACCAGGTTCCTAACTGTCCCAAGAGTCCAGGTAGAGCAATTACTGAAATAACAAAAATGGATTCAAAGGAGGAAAAAAAAAAAGCCTTCCTACCAAGGTAATTCTGGAAAGGCAATTTAGTACCTTGTAAACCTGTTTCCATAGTTCCCCAACAAACAATGGCTTTTGAGTCATAGAAGAACCGCATGATCTACCGTCAAAACATTCAGTGTGAAGGTGACTTTACTAGAAGTAAATATAACTGAATTGAGCTTTTGAATTTTTAGATATTTCTCTTTGTGTTAAACCCATTTACTATTATCATGGGTAAGAAACAGACCTCTTTCTACATTCATCTTGCCCTCTATAGATCCAGGGTGTTGGATTAGTGGTTGGTAACTGCCTTTTAATGAGAATCCCTTGATTCAGTGTTTAAAACAGGTCAACAGAAGACATTCTGCTCAGGTCTGGGATGGAATGGTGCTGTAGTTCACACACTGGTTGCCTTCTCCTAAGGAAACTCAGAGGAACCCCAGAACTCAATGGAGACCTCCTTGCCCAGGCCTAATGGTTGGCAATTATTTTAACCTTGCCCTCAAGAACAGTCCTCCCCAGTGAGAAATTCCTCAGGCTTGAGGACATGATTATGGGTCCAGGAGTGCTAGGGAATGTTTAGAAGTTTATAATCAGAGAAAGCCAGCTCCAAACAAGTTAGAGACAAAAGCATGAGTGGCAGTTCTGATGACGGTGCACACGCCATAACCAAATGGGTCTTCAGAAATCAGAGCACGGAGGCCTGGTCCACAGCCCCATTTCTGACACTCACCCTTCTGGTTCATGTAAAGGCCAGGGAGAAGAGACTTCCAAACTTTGGGGACCAGAGTCCCAACTCATTAGTCCAGGGAAACTCAATCAACAATAAAAGAATCCAGTTGGGAGAAATCTTGAGAAGTCAGCAGGTCCATTCTCCTGTGTCCAGACAGTTATGTGCTATTGTCCTAAGAAATTTGTGATACCCCTCAGATACCCTCATAGGGCCTTATAACCTCCAGGACCTACAACCCTTCTCTTGATAGCCAGCATAAACCTTTCATGCAGGAATCAGTACCCATTTTTTTTCTCTCTACAGAGGCAATGAAGAATTGTTGATAACTATTCTCAATACCTTTGTGCTTTTTCAAGTCCCCTATCTTCAGTTTATTCTTTCCTTGTTGTGGAAATTGCAAGTGACTTAAGCTACAGACATTGTGAATTAATTTCCTATGCTTTCCCCTGGGGTCCTAGGAGGAAATGGGTGCACCTGCCCCAAATCAAATGAATAATTCATATCGCATCTGGGTCTTAAAGGTGATCGGCAGCATAGAAATGCAGCAACAGCTGGAAACAAGATTAGGGATGTCTGCAAAAAACACTGGGGCAGGGAGGCAAGCTTGTGTAGGTGATGATCTTGGTGCTCATTCTTCCGAGCTCCATCAACTAGGGGTTCTGTGGCGTGTGTTCCCCTGGTGTGTTTTCCTCTGAAATGTCTGACTGGCAACTCAGACGACAAGAAAGTCAAAAGAGAATGGGGCTCTAGGAATGGCCACCCTTTTGAAATAAGGGAAATGTTGCCCTGATTTGGAGCCTGTAGAGTATGTATTTGGGTACTTAGACATCCATGGACAAGCATGTCTTCCTCACAGGGGGTGGAGTTGGTATCGTTGTGAAAAGGCAGGTGTTTTGAGGCAGCCACAGCAGGGATAGCATCTGCTGACCAATTCTGCCATTTGAAGTTGTGTCACAATGGGAAATTGTTTTTGCAAAGTTGGTCATTTAATATTCCACCCAACATGCTTTCCTTTAAAGAGATATTAGCATTCTTCCATTCAGAAGTGGGGTCTATGTTCTCTCCCCTTGAATGCAGATGTTCATTTGTAATTGCTTCAATGAATAGAATACAGTGGATATTCTTCTGCATGACCTCTGAACAAGGCCTTAAAAGGCAATAGTTTCTATCTGATTCTTTCTCCCTCTGGACACCTGCTCTTGGAATCTAGCTGCCATGTTGTAAGGAAGCCCAGCCATGTAGTGTAGGTATTTCCACCAATAGCCCCAGCCAAGTTCTCAGCAGACAACCAACATCAATGTCCAGGGAGGTGAGTTTGCAAGTCCTCAAGTGATCCCAGCCCCCAGGCTTAGAATCTTCTAGCTGAGGCCACAGACACTGCGGAGCAGAAACAAGCCATGTCTGCTCTTCCCAGTCTGAATTCCTAGCCCATTATGATAGAAACTGTGAGAGATAGTAAGTGACTATTGTTGTTTTCAGACACTAAGTTTTGGGGTAAGCTGCTGCACAGCAATAGCTAATACAGTAACCTTGGGCAAATTCCTTCATCTCAGTCACCCCATTCTCTGAAGAGTCTGCTCAAGGGTTGCCAGGTGAAATAAATTAGATAACAGTTAGAGGGCCTTCTGCCTGGTGTGTGGGGTGTAAAAGGAGCTAAGGGAACATTGCCCGGGCTGAGACAAGCAGGCATACACCCAATAGCTACATAGCTTGTGCCCGTGGACCTTCTCGCTTTGAGGTCAGTTGCTTTTATGGGATGTCCATGCACACAGCACCCGCTCTCATCTTGAGCACCCTTCTCTCCTCATTGCTTGCACTGTCCAGGTCTTGAGCCCTGAGTTAGACGGCAAGCTCCTTGGGCATGAGGCATGCAACAAAGACTGGTTGTTAACTTTTGTTTGTTTCTTTGTAACTCAAGGATATTCCCAGTCCAATGGAGATAGTGTGTGGTGGGCGAGAAGGCAAGGGTTAGAGAAAGAAGTGGTGTTGTCCCTTCCCTCCTGTATGGGTTTGGTGATTCTTATTTCTTTATTCAGAGTCACTCTGCAGCCCATCTCCTCCAAGCTTCTGCTGACCTCCCTCCCACTGCCTCTATGGCTCCTCAGCTGGCCTCTGTTTCCTCCTCCTCCTCCTCCCACCACCCCATCTATGCTACACCCCAACCCCCACAGGAACATGAGCCCTGGGGAGATGGGATTGAGTGTATTATCTCCATAACACCAGTAATTTGTCCTACACTTGGCACAGAGCAGGCTCTAAAAAGTATGTGCAGAAGAATAACACATGAATGAATGAATGAATGAATACATGAAACCAGATCTGGTTCATTTGCCACTTGCTAGCTCAGTGATCTTGGGTAAGGCTAGTTGTCATTGATGGGCCTTGTTTTTCTCATCTTTATATGTAGAATGTGTTAAGACCCCTACTAAGGGTCAAATAACACCATGTATATTGAGGTACTTGCAAACTGATAAATCTCTTCTAGTCTGTCATAAAACTCCTGAAGATACCTCTTTGCTGTCATGTTTTACCTAATCTAAAGAGTCCTGAGGCATATGAACTTCCTGGCTGCTGAAGATAGAGGAGTCTGAGGCCTCCTTCCTAAGTAGGGTGAATTTTAGGAGACAGTTTAGGGCTGGGGTTAAAAGCACAGACTCTAGGGCCAGACAATCGGTGTTCAAATTCCACTTCTGTCCCTTAACAGGTGCCTGGGCTTGGGAAAGTTACTCAATCACTCTGTCCCTCTTCTGTAAAACGGTGATGCAAAATACAGTCCCTCGCTCCTTGAGTTATTTAGTTAAATATTAATATATTTGGTGTTGGTGGTGGGGAGATGTATGGGAGCCTTGTATGATGACATGCATGTTTGTTTTGTAAATTCACAAATTTTACTATAGGTTTATTGCTTAGGTATGTTTGTGTATGAATGACATACTTCAATAGAATTCAATAAAATTCTACCTAAAAATATATTTGTAGGGACGCAGACTTGGCCCAATGGATAGGGCGTCCACCTACCACATGGGAGGTCCGCAGTTCAAACCTTGGGCCTCCTTGACCCGTGTGGAGCTGGCCCATGCGCAGTGCTGATGCGCACAAGGAGTGCCGTGCCATGCAGGGGTGTCCTTTGTGTAGGGGAGCCCCATGTGCAAGGAGTGCGCCTGTAAGGAGAGTCCCCCAGCGCTAAAGAAATTGCAGCCTGCCCAAGAATGGGGCCGCACACACGGAGAGCTGACACAACAAGATGATGCAACAAAAAGAAACACAGATTCCCGGTGCCGCTGATAAGGATAGAAGCAGTCACAGAATAACACACAGCGAATGGACACAGAGAGCAGACAACCAGGGTTTGGGTGGGGGGGAAAGGGAGAGAAATTTTTAAAAATCTTTAATATATATATATATATTTGGAACAGTGACTGGCAATTAATGCTAAGTGTGAGCTGCTATTGTTATGGCTATTGTTGTTTTTACTGTTGATGATGATGTTATTAACTTTCCTGCCTTCCACATCTGTCCATGCCTTTCTTCTCTCTAAGCATAGTAAATCCTTCTTCTTGAACGGCACTTTACAGTTTGCAAGTACCTTCATATACACGGTCTTATCAACCCTTAGTAGAGGTCTTAACACTATGATGCTGGTTACAAGGAAAGAGCACATGGGAGAAGGGTGTGGAATATGGAAGATGCAGCACTGGAGTTGGGTTCCTGCTCTAGAATTCTGCAGGCCAGGGCTCCTGTGCCGCGTAAGTTGGTGGTTTGATGCCGATGGCCGTGTTAATGGGCTGAGGTCATTTCAGCGCCAGTGTTGGGGCTCAGGCACCTCTGCGTTGGCTCTTGCATGCTTGTGCTGTGCACTTCTGGCTCCTTCCATGCTCCCTGCCCTCCTACTTCTGTGGCTCTCAGGCCATGCTATGAAGGTCTGCAAGGCCCAGGTTCCAGGCCCCACCTACAGTCACCCCATCAGCTTGACACTTGTATCTGGGATGCAAAGGAAGAAACGGATGAGGGAAAGCCATCTTCCATGGGATTTATAACAGGAAGGCTCCGAATGACAGATTAGAAGACCTAAGCCAAGAGCATGGTCATTCCTTTCCTCCCTTTTTTTCCACACTACCATTGTTAGCCTTGTCATTGTTATTAATGATTGGAGAGTGACTTACGCATTAACCTTGGAGTATGTGCTGTTTTGGCTTCAGGAGGACCTTGTCATCAGCTGGGGAATCCTTCTCAGTGTTATTTCTGAGAGCCCAGGTGTTTCTCGTGGTCCCGAGCGATGCTATGAACTTTGGGGCCTTTACCTAACAGCGCTGATGTCTGCCAGCAGAGCAAGGCTGAGGGGCGAGGTTCCCCCAGCCCCACTCTGCTCCAGCTGTATTTACAGCTGAGGAAATCAAAATGGTTGGAGGACAGACTTAACCTTTGTTTCCTTCTGGCTCTCTCTAAACTCAATCCATCCCTCAAGGCCCTGTTCAAACTCAAGTCCTCTCAGGGGTCTTTTCCAGGTATGCTCACTCCTTTTTATCTTTCCTTTCCCTGAGCAGTGTGTGTCAGTCCCACAATAGGCAGTATCACCCCATTAGTTGACCTAAACTCAAAAAGGTTATGGTGTTTCACAGGTGTAATTTTAAAAAGAGCAATGCTAACTCACAAAACAAAGGTAAGGAGAGTCAGTGCCGTTGCGCTTTCCCTCCAAAACTCGCTTCCAAAGTCTGAGGAATTTAATTCTACTTTTTATGATGTTTTCCTCCTTTCTTTGGCGCCCTTGCCTTGCGATCTCTGAGCATGTACTTGTTTTGTCTGTTGGGGAATCCAGGGCTGGAGCTGAAACTAAGCCAAATAAGAAAGTACAAAAGAAGAAAAAGAGCAAAGATTGGATTCCAAATGAGAGAAATTACTGCCACTGTACACAGTTAATCTGCCTTTTAGTCATGAGAAAGGCCAGGCATGAGATACTCTCCCTGGAAACAAGAAAACAAAAATTGATCAAGAGAAAGAAAGCACTGATAGGTCTCATCTCCAACTGCTCTTTATTCTCAAACTCTTGGCAGATACTAAGGAAAACACGCAATAATATAGCATGGCAAGTCACACAGGTTATAACATTCAGGTCTCAATTAGTAATGACCGATTGCGATGCCAAATGAGGCAGTTATTTTTCTTAAAACATAGGCGACTGCATTCCTGCATTCTCGGAAGTAAAGCAACTTTTACAAGATTTTTCTGACCTAGGTATGTTTTATGATGTCTCTACTCATCTTGAAAATACTAATCAAGATTTAAAATATCTGCCAAAGAAAGGCCAGTAAATGCTCAGTGTTCTCATGAAGAGGAGAAGAAAAAGGATTCAAGAATGGCTCTCTCATGATTCCAAGGGACATACATTGCTTTCAGCATGTAGGCAGGATCATGAGGTGTGAAAGCAAGGATGGGTCCTTATAAGGGAAAGATCTAGAGCAACATTTCTTAAACTATGCTCTGTTGTACAAGTCTTCTTGTGTTAATATAGGGACAAATGTGGTTCTGTTGGCAAATAATCTAGAATAGTACTGGGTGAAACAAAAAAAAATTTTTCCCTTTTAACTTTAGAATTGCTCAGATGGACTCACTGCATCGTGACTCTGATGGACATATTTGGATACTGGATACCATTGAAGAGACATTGAGAAGATAAGAGAACACTGTTTAGGAAAACATGACTTAGAGAAAGGCTAGAAAGACCAATAAATTGATGGAGTGGTGCCTGTCTACAAGGCACAAAGTCCTCTATGCCTGCTAAAATGTCACTATCAGAGATTAGCAATTAGGAGAAGGGATAAATTATTTCCTCTGGAAGTTCTCATTTGCAGTGCAAATGATCCTAGATGGATTTAACTTGGGGTTTTACCCATGAGTTGGAAGATATGAAAGTTTTTATTGAGGGAGTGCTGCTGAGACACAACCACTTTCTATTGGCCTGGTTAGAGAAAGCACTTGAAGAACTGAGGATAGGGGTTGAATGGGAAGGATGCTGTTGGGGGAAATGCCAGTCATGGAGGGAAAACTAAGGAAGAGAAGGAACTTTAGAATCACCTGAGGAACTTCTAAAAATCCTAATGCCCAGACCACACCTCAGACCAAATAAATAAGAAGCTAAGGTGGTGGGACCCAGCTAATAGTATTTCTTTAAAGCTTATCAGGTAATTCCAGTGTGTGACCAAGGTTGAGAACCATTCTTCCATGTTTGCTTGCAATATACTTGCAATTCAGGTAGTTTCCACAAGGTGGTGGCAGATTTTAGTTTCATAAGCAAATGGCTAGATTTACTTCCAACCACTGAGAGAAAGCAAGATTAAAAATTATGTAGACATGACTTCCATTAAAATATATTTCTTCAAAGAGATGAAAGCATGAATAATAATTAAAATAAAATGCCTAATTTGAAATATAGTTAATAATTGAAAACATTTTAAATAACTGCAAATACACACCTTCAAGATGAATACTTGCTAAATTTTTAATTATAATTAATCACTGGTTACCTTTATCTGGTTTCCAGGGAAGTCTTATCTTTGCTCACCTAACACTGGGATTTATATTCAACTCCCACTTGAAGACTCTGGTTTTTAATTTGGGCCTCAAAACTTTTTTAGACTTCGAGGTTGAGATGACCAAAGCAATACCACAGTATTTTGTTAAAACCCACCAAAAGCTCACCAACAGCAACCAGACAGTGAAAGCAGAATGATACATGCCATAAAATTACAGACATGACAGCCAAATGAAGAAAAAAAAGAGATTGTGTATGACAAGCAGTGATTGCTCATTGTCATGACAGAGCACCTAACCCTGTCTTTATGCCCCCAAATAGAATGGAGGAAATAAAGCAAATTTTTAAAAATCATGACATATCTTATTAACACTTTCCAATCTGAAGAGAAGTGGACCAAAGTATTAAGGAGGAAACTCTGGGGAAAATAAGGAAAAAAGCTTTGAGAGCAGAGGTCCCTACAGGTTGCTGCAGTCCTCAGCAGAGGAAGGAGCCCCAGACCAGGGCAGGAAATGCCACCAGAGCTTGCCATATTATAGGGCACTCTGCTGAAAGAGGGTGGGAATGAGGCATATCCTTGGTGGATGGGGTGGTGTCTGGTACAGGACACTTAATAAGACCTCAAAAGAAAAAGCAGAGCCCAAATCTTCCAGCCAGGACTATACACAGCTGCCACTGAATCTATCATCCTCCTCTCTGCACCACTGAGCCACAGAAAAATTATCAGTAAGAAATAATCTACACTCAAAATGTATCTCTAAGGGAAAACAGAGATGGTAAGGATTCTAAAAGAACTTGAACTACAGTACACAACAGAAGTTCTGGACAGACATGTCTAAGTTAACCATGAGAATGATAAAAAGAAATGGCACAAGAACTATTTAAACCTATCACACCAAAAACACTATTACTCTACTGCTACTACTACAACTACAACGACTAATTGATAGTCAAATGAAAAAGAGAATATAGCATGCAAAGAACCCCTTATGGAAGAAGATACAAGTGAGGAACAGTAGCAGAATTCCCATACATTCTTTGTGCTATGGAAAAGCTTAACAAGAATATTAATTCAATAAAATAAGATTATAAAACAAAATTATAAAAGGATTTGCAGCATTTTGCTTTGTGGCCAAAAATATTGGCCCTAAAATACAACCTAGTATTTGGTTACATTTTGCCTACCTTAAGAACCTAAATTTTCTGCACTGTCTTTTCTAGGAAACAACTTTCTTCTGTGTGGTTCTTCCCCCTTCACATCTAAGCATACTGTCTTGGAGAAAATAACAGTCTTCATACTGACTCCCACAATGACTGTCTCCCCATTATAACCTTTCTGAAATTAGAAGCCACCAGGTCACTTTGCCCTTATTTCTCATAATCAAAGCATCATACAAGCTCTTCATTAAACACTGATGGTTCTGGAGTTATTTTGGCATTTTAGTTCATATACATACTCTCATAAAATGACTTAATAAGCAGTCTTCTCTCTAAACTTTTCAAAATACTATTGAACAGGGATATAGTAGTGATTAAATATAGTAACTTAATACTTAAATGATAAAGTGCAGGTCACAATGCTGTGGAAACTCTTCTAGATTACGTATTAGCTCTAAAACACAACTGAACCAACAATAGTTTTAAAAATATCGTTTTAGCAATAAAGAGGAAATGCCTGTTCTCTTTCTGAACTTGGAGGGCATATGTAGATAGAGCAATTAGTCTAGAAAGTATCTCAGTCAATTCTTGCTCATCAACATAAGGGAGGAAAGAAGACAACCCCCAAAATTAACTAATGCTTTTAGCTACACATTATGATCTGGCAGCAACAACCAAACAATCAGAAGATATTTATTTAGTGCCAATGGTGTGCTCAGCACCACGTCAAGTGCTAAGAACCAGTATGACATCTTAATTCTCATTGCTGAGATACTGGTTGTAGGAGTCTATAAGCCATCCAGGCAATGGGGAGAAGGGTGTGGAGCAGTGGAAAAACACAGGCTGGAATGAAAAGTCAGCCACACGTAATCCGTAAACAGGAAAATCTTCTCCTGCACAACTGAGAGTTGACTGCATGCAAGCAGACCAGGCCACGCTAGTTAAGACCTGCCCCGTGCTGTGGGTCACAGGCACGGCTGAAGCCATGCCTTCTGCCTCAGGACAGAACCACGTCCTCTCTCCCAGTTACGGGAAGCTGGGCTGGAGGAGCACTCACTGATCTTGTCCAATCCCCTGCCTCTGGGCTGGACAGATGTCCAAGATCCTGAATCAACTTCTCCACAGCCCCCCTCACCACCAGGGTTGGGAAGCTTTGAGGCTGGCCCAACCTGCACTGCTCACCTTACACTGTTGCCCAGGGGAGCTGGCGCTGGACTAGTTGAGCCTTCTGAGGAGCTTCCTTGGGGTGCTTCTTTGGCTTTGTGGGTTTCTACAAAGCCGCCTGTTAATATGACTCCAGTTATGGAAAACGTCCCTGGAGCTCATGGGAAGGCCTGGCGGAGCCTAAACAGCCACCCTTCATCCTCTGCCTAAATCGTGCTTTCAGTCCCGGGGTGATTTAAAACTACACCAACACCTGGGCCCACTCCAGATCAAAGGAATCCGAATCTCAGCATTACTATGCTTAAAAGCTCCCTGAGCAATTCCAATATGCAGCCAGGGTGGAGAACTGATTAGGAGGGACACTGTCGAAGCTAATGAGTCGCTTTCAGTCTGTCTTCCAAAGGTGTCCCCTAAACCCCTACTCAAAATCCTGTCGGAGACCACCCCACGAGTTGGGAGCCCAAGACCACAGCACCCCTTTACGTTGGGGAGAAGCACTGCCATGCCAGGGTTTGAGCTGTGGGTCTCCAGAACTTGGCTGCCTGGGACTGGAGCTATCACTGGTGGAGTACCTGACCTGTCACTGTACTCGTTAATCAGCATTATCACTGGTCTTCATCCAGTCCTGTGAGGAGATCTGCATTTAACGTAGAACACTGAGGTCCAGAGAGATGAGGAACTTGGGAACTGCTTTCTTCTAGCTTTAACCCCAGTGCTCTGGGGGTCGTTGTCCCTAGTGTTATGTCAGCAGGAATGTCCCTTGAATCCTCCCATCTCTGCAGAGTTGTTGCTGTCACTGATTCGGGGAGGCTGGCCCTCAGCCCCTGCCCCTCCACACACACCCACACCCCACCCATTGCCTCACTGGTCCTCCCTGCACCCTGCTGGCTGAGACGTCACTGTCCCCACGGGCTGCTGCAGTCATGGGTTGCAGCAGGTACCTGGGTGCATCCTCCTAGGCCAGGAGAAACACCCCAGAGGGCCCGGGAGATTTTCCGGTGAACCCCAGCAGCCTACATAGGCAGAACCCTGGACTTGGGCTCCCAGGACTGCCGTTTGGGTGGAACGAAACACCGTGCGGAGTTACAGGACTTTGATGCGCTAGGGTGGGACAGGAGAGGCTGCATTGCTGACCAGTTCCAGGGAAGGCCAGTCCTGCGGGTTGGCAGATCTCGCTTCCAGGCGCGAGGCTCTGTAGCACCTCTTTACATCTCACACTTTCTGTTTAGCTGCTTCAGAAATGCTTATGTGTCCATCATCTGTGCATAGTCAGGTATGGACCATGTGCTAATCTCCATTTACTGCGAATATAGTCGTCTTTCTAAAGCAGCTTTAAAGAAGATCAGGGGGCAGAAATGTACCAGAATGAAAATACTTCACTTTCTTGCTCTGTGGCCCTCGCAGCAACGCTCAGAGCCTCGGTTTCCTTGTCTGTAAAATGGGGATAGTGCCATTTTCCTCAGTGGGCTGCAGCAAGGATTTACTGAGGTAACAGAGGTGAAGCGTTTTGCCCAGTATCTTGCACTCAGAAGGCACATCATATATGTTGGCTTTTGTTAATGACACTGGTACCCGCTCCGCTGTTTTGTTCCTCCGCATTTTCCATTTGCACCTTTCCCCTGTAATCTTTCCCCCTTCCCGCCACTTCCCCACCTCCACCCCACCAATTACAGAGCTGCTATTTAAAACCAAGCTCAAAAGCCCCACCTCCTTTCAATGCATCCTGTGGTTGGCTGTGTGGTTGTTCAACTTCTACTCCGTAAGCCCCCATTTCCCTGCCTCCGCTCGGCCCTCAGAGCCCCTGCCCCGCATCCCAGCCATCCATCCCCTCCTCCAGGGGCCCTCAGCCACCCTCTCTCCCACTCTGCTCCATGCCTCAGGCTGTGGCAATGCTAATCTGATTGGAGGCTCCCCTGCCTGAAAATCCTTCGCTGACTCCTGGGTGCCTTCAGGCTGAGGTGCCCGCGGGGCCCTTGCTGACCTGCCAGCTCACTGCCTCCCCTGGGCAGCTGGTGGGCTTCCCAGCCCTTTCTAAAAGCCCTCACCCACAGCCTTCCTTCTGCTCGGAACAGCCCCTGC
Source organism: Dasypus novemcinctus (assembly GCF_030445035.2). Classification (NCBI taxonomy): domain Eukaryota; kingdom Metazoa; phylum Chordata; class Mammalia; order Cingulata; family Dasypodidae; genus Dasypus; species Dasypus novemcinctus. The sequence goes on from NC_080679.1 coordinate 123,023,636, forward strand.
CTGCCTCCTCCAGGCCGCCCAAAAGTGGACCTACACAATATACCCCTTCTGTGAATCGGCTCCAAAGTCCACTTCCCTTTCTGGAGGCTTCCCTAACCCACCACATCACACTCGGACTGACCAGCTCCCTCGTTTGTGCCTTTCAATGGGCCTTGATGACTGTGTCTGAACAATTAATTGTGATATTATATACCTGTTTCCATCTCCCCTGGAGAAGCCACATCTGAATAACGATAGTAATAATAACAGCTTCGATGTATTGTGTGGTCTGCCAGGTGCTGGCCACCACTGGAAGCACACCTGTAACTCATTCATTTAATCCTTACCACCCACCCGTGAAGCGGATTTTATTATTGGCCCCATTCTAACATTTAAAGAAACCAAGTGCAAAGAGATTAAGTGACTGCACCAAGATCAAGCAGTTAACAGGTCGTTTATTCTGAGCGCCTAGTAGGGTCTCAGTAAACATTGCGACGCTGCAGTATTTTCCTGGTAAACTCAGGGGGTTAGGGTCCGAGTTCTCCTGGGTGGTCTGATCTCTCCACCCATGGATTGCTGAGCTTGTATTTGAGGCTGCGATCACAAGTGGGGTTGCCCAGTGGGTGCTTGGCTGCCACACATCACCCCCAGATTCTCAGGTTAGTTGTTCGGTGAATTCATAGCACACAAATATTTTATGACTGCATTTATTCTTCATAACAATATGAATGAGCAACTGAATAAAAGCCAAATCCCCTGCGAAGCCAGAGGAAGAGTGATTAAATTATAATCATCCAGGATTAATTAATCTATAATATTTGCTCTTTATATGAAAGAAGAAAATCAGCCTTCAACATAAAGGTTATGTACTCCTGAGGTCTGTGTCTTAATAAAGGAAAAGCTTGGGGGAAAAACTTGACAAGCCCCCAAGATACGACATGTTGTAAATGTAGACAGAAGGTTATTACTGATATAAAATATATTCAATGTAATTATCAGCCACAACAAATAATCAGAGTGGTGATAATGAATAATTAACATTTTTATACTCCTATAGTAATGTGTCTAATAGATAAGTGCACAACATTGAATTAATTTATTGTGCTATAGCGTTTTTGGTAATGAAAACCGCATAATCAAAACATCTTTTCCACAGTACTGTAGGATATTGGCATAAATCACCGATAAGGTTTGTTCCTTTGTTTTCTGATCTAATTGTAGGAGAGATGCTGTAAAATGTTTAGAAAAACCTAAGTGGAATAATTGTGGGAAGACTAGAGGCGAGGCAAGCTGTTGATTTCAGTTCAAGAGGAAACAAATTTAAAGGCACCCCTTTTGGTCTTTGGAATTAGGGTTAATGAAGCCATAGGACACAGTTATGCCCACCTGAGAAGAAAGTCCAACCCAGAGGCGAGGGAATCTTGTGAGTCAGATCCCCAAAGATCTATCACGGGAGTCTTTCTGTTCCAACTCCTGCCTCCTCATGCCTTCCTTTCTATAAAGTGTGGAAAAGAACAACAGCCTTCATCAGCAGCATCACTGTAGGGCTCCGGGCGGCTCTGCCCTCCTTGCACCCACACCATTTTGCCCATGTGGTGGGCTGTAGTGGCCTTCCTCATCAAGGACCATTTTCGGTTCATCATTTCATCTTTGGCGCCTAGCCAGACGCCTAGATGCTCAGTAACATCTTTGATGAATAAAAGAACGAATGAACTGCAAGCCTATCTGCTTCTCCTACCACTGGGAGATAGAAGTGCTCTGTATCTAATATAGTCATAACCTCACCCCTCTAAAATCTGTTTCCTAAGGCAAACAATGTGGTCCAAGGTATTGAGGAGTGGGACTATGTAAGCAATAACTGATCCTGCTTCCACTCGGGACTCCCACAGAGCAGAAGCCAAGAAATAGGAACCCTTCTTCTGATCTTCTGAACGTAAAGTGAAGTGCCACCAAGCAGAACATGGCATCAGTCAAGTTCCGGAGGGAGACCAAATTCTATCTTGGACCCCTTCTTGTTGTTTTGAAAGGCACTCTTCTATCAGCCTTTCTTCAAAGTTTAACAGCCTACAAGTCACCTGTGGATCTTGTTCCAGTGCAGACTCTGACTCAGTAGCTCTAGGATGGAGTTTGAGATTCTGTTGCTGACCCATTCCCAGGTGATGTCAATTCTGCCGGCCTGAAGACCACACTTTGAGAAGCAAGGATCTATAGGACCTTTATCTTTATGTGTCACACTTTTAGCTGCTTTTAAAAATGTTTATATTTGCATGGCCTGCACATCAGTGGACAGGGACAATATGTTAATTTTCATTTACCACGGATATATTTATCTTTGCAAAGAGCTATAAAGACATCAGTATAGTTCACCTGGTATCAGAATAGTTCATCTGTATGTATGCTACCTAAAGAGAAGCAAAGGGCTTCTTAAGAACTATGCTTAATGTGCTAAATGGAGACCTGGGATGTGACTGTCTCATTTTCAAATGTAATAGAACTGCGTGGCGTGTGGTCTGTGACAACTGCAACACATCTGGCATGTTGTCTGTGACAACTGCAACATGTCTGGCATGTGCTCTGTGACAACTGTGACATGTCTGCTATGTAGGCTTTGCATCACCCGTGTCTTAGTATCCCTGCATTATTTTCATACCAACAACCAGGATTTTGTCCAAAGAATGAAGGACATAAAAAAGAATGAAAAGGAAAAAATATATAAATAACCAAATTTATCTTAACAATAATCACTATTCAGTGAACGAGTGAACGGTGACTGGGAGCCTGGTTGTGTGCTAAGCCCTCTGCCCTGGAGCTGTAACAAGTGAGGCCCAGGAGATGTTGGAATTTGACCAAAAGTCATAGATCTTGGGTGTTGCTGAGCTGAGATCTGAACCCTGGTCTGTGGTAACTGTCCCAGACCCACCACCGCCTCTGCTGTGTAACACATGGCATGGTGCGAGACACTGTAAGACTTTGAAGTATGAGACGTAGTTGCAGCCTGGAAGGGCTGACACTTTAATAGATGAGATAAAACACTCATGACAAGAGACATCTCCATGGCTTTGTGGATTCGCTGCCAACGGAGGAGAAGGGTCCAATGTGAAACAGCTCTGAGAAAGAGAAATTGTTTCAAACCAGCGCTGCTGCCAATGGTTCCGTGAAAACTGAAGGACTGGATTCAGCTCTAGAGACTTAAGTGGTAGCTGGATTTAACTAAGGGTGGGGGAAGAGCAGGGGATGAGCAAAGATGGGTGAGTTGAAGGTGCAGTGAGTGGTGCAACCTGGCCAGCCAAAGGATTGTATCCTTGTAAATGATGAATTTCTGCAACCACCTGAGGAGTGGAGTCAGAACATGACTCCCAACCTCCCCTTCCTGCCAGGCTGATTGCATCACCATCTCTCAGAGTAGAGCTTTACTCATGTGATTCTGGAGCAACTGCCTGGAGCAGCTCTGGCCTCTGACTCTGAGAATGCTCCACCAGCCCAGGAGGCTCTGTGAGGCAAGGAGCCTGTGAAGACGGTCCCACAAACCCTTCCTGTCTGTGTCCCTGGCTTGGGGAGGAGAGAGAGACAAGGAAACCCTCCTGAGACAATCGTTGGTGCAAGTTTAAGTTTTGAGACTCTCTCCTAATGGGGAAGAAATTTAGAAACATCTTTCCATAGACCAGTCCCCATCTCAGCTGTGCATAAACTGTGGGTCTTTAGCCCAGGAATGGAACTGGGTTGGACCCAGTGTGGCTGGACCCGGGACCACACTTCTCTGATGCCCTGGAGGCGAATGCAGTGAGGCAGGTGGGACCCTGGCTTAATGAAGAAAAGCCTGCTTTCTCTGCTCCTATCCCCAGGCAACCCAAACCTCTCAGCCTCGGCGGGGACTCCTAATGGAATCTCTTTGATTCTTGTTTTCAGATTTCTTGAGGGGTTCAAAGAAATTTGAAAACAAGAACCTCCATATTTGGCCACTATTGATTTATGTTGGTTCCAGTTGGCAGATTTTTATATAAAAACAAAGAACAAAGTAACTCTCCAGGGCTGGCTTGAGCTGATTACATTAGAGCCTGTTCTACCTTGTGGCGTTGGGGGAGGAGGGGTGCTGATTTCCATCTGAGCAGGGAGCACAGCCCAAGGAAGTAGCATCCATTCCAGCAGAGGAAATAAAAGGCAACTTTTACCAAATACTTGGCTGTTTGGGAGGTAAACTTCTGCCAGTTAGGGAGGGGGTGAGACAAGCATGGGATTTTGACAGTTTTGGACCAAATCCCAATTGATTTCGGTGACCTATACTGCTTGAATGCATTGTTCATTGATCCTCTGGCTTTTGCCAGTATAAGCGTGCAGTTTCAAAGCTGAGTCAGTTAAGAATTGCCCTTGGATGTAAGTGACTGAAATCTGAAAAGCAACAATGACTTTCAACAATTTAAACACAAAATAAGATATATGGAGATAAGCCACTCCAGACTATAAGAAAAGTCGTAACACCACTAGAGATGCAGACTCCTGCCTCCTACGCTGTCATCCTTCGAATTTGCTTGTTGCTCCTGGGTAGTGTGATGGTTGCTCCGCCCTCACCATTGCATCTAGGCAAGAAAAAAAAGCGAGACAAGAGGCAGGGGAACATGCTCTAACGGAGTCTGCCCTATTTTGAAGGAGATTGCGTGGAGGTTCTACCCAACAACTTCGGCTTACTCATTGACCTGCACTTTTCCTAACACCACAATCAATACATAAATCATTTCCCTCAATCCAACAGTTTCCCTTATGCCCCCTTGCATCAATCCTTTCCCTTATCCCAGGCAAACACTGATCTCTGCTTTTTTATTAAAGGAGTCGAGTCAACACTTAATTTTGAGAAAGGTTGAGTCAGACTTCAAACCTTGAGGACAATGACTCCAGAAGCCAGTGAAATGCACCTATGGTCTTGGAGATCAGGGCTCATTGCCACTGGCAGGGCATAGATGGTTGAGAAATTGGCATCTGAATGGATAAAACATAAGAAAGGAGAAAAGAGGAAAAGGGATGGGGGTAAGAGTCAGGAGAAGGAAAGAAAAGGGAAAAGGGAGTGGCTAACTTGCGATAAATGTTTGGGATAGGGAAGAATTTTTGACAAAGCTCCAAGGAGAAGATGCCATGTTTGAGATTTTTACAAACTGTGATGGAAGTTGCCAGAAGGTCTGGGAGAGAGAGGGTTTTCCAGGCAGAGGGAACCATAAGTGCAAATGCGTGGAAGCTTGGAAGAGTAGGCAGAGGCCAAATGAGTAAGGGTCTCAGAAGCTGTTGTGAGGACTGTAGGTAAGAGAGAGTTATTAAAGGGTTTACAATGGGAAATCATATGATAAGATTTGCATTTTAGAAAGGAGATGCTGGGTGATCTGTAGGAGAGTTGGGAGGAGAACAAGAATAAGGACGTTGAAAGCTGGTGCAATGGCCAGATGAGAAGTCACATGGGTCATAGGTCTGAAAGAGAACGGGAAGGGGAAGGAGGCAGGACTCATAAAGATATTCAGGGGGTAGCACCTAAATGTTATATAAATTTGATTGGCAGAGCTAGGACTTCTCCAGAATAAGTGAATATATAAATAAGAAAAGAAACAAACCTCCTGTGCAATCTGCCAAGCTACCGTCCAGAGAAGTATATGAGTGGATGCTTCTATATCAAACACAGAATCTCCCCCTTCATCCAGTGGACATTTCCAGACATGTCCTAATCATTTTGACTCCCATCATGAGAATGGATTGGGTTCAAACTAGGACCATGCTATACACTCCTGGAAAACTGAGGCTCAGATATATATTATGTAACTTGCATCAGTTTAGTAAGTGGCTGGCATTCAAAGTATTAGAGTGCAATCTATACTATATATACTATATAAATCTATACTATATAAATCCAATACTTTATTCACTACTTTAGGGGAAAAAATGATGGCAGCCAATCTGGAAAGGGTTTAACATTTTGTTTCCCAAAACTGGCTTAATGAACTCACATATATAAAGAACCTGGTGCATAGTAGGCACACAGAAAAGTAAAGCAAAGCCAAGAGGGGCTTTTGAGAGGCCCAAAGTCACACGGTAGGCAAAGCTAGGATGAAAGCTCCTGCCTGAGACTAGGAGTCCCAAGATGAGATCATGAATATTTACTGCTAAGCAACACTGCACAGTAAACATTATTTTTCTTTTGGTAAAATTATCTGCTTGTATATCTAAAAGGAAAAGCTTTAAAAAAAATCCAGCCCCTAAATCAAATATGAGAGCGCTTTAAAAAAAAAAAAAAAAAAGGAAAAGCATTTAGAATTCTGCCTGCAGCAATTAAATATTCCCTACTACCCAAGTTCATCTCCTGTTTACTTTATTGAATAGATGGAGACCCAGTCTTGTCAAGGCACTCATCAGCAACTGCCTGAGGTGAAGAAAGTGATTCGGTGTCTTTCTCCTTCAGGGATTTTCCCATTTTTTCCATGCAGATGTCTAGTTGGAAGCATTAGAAGTTGTAAGCCCAAGCCTGAGAGAAGCTGAAAATTAAATACTGGACGCAATTTTACAACCACTGAAAGTTTATCATCTGTTCAAATATAAAAAGCATTCCTAGATAAAAGGTTTGCATTTTCCAAAATCTAGAATAACTGCGTAATCCACGACAAATTATAGACCATTGCTGTTTTCCTCATCAAAATACACAGTTGTCTGATCCAAGATTTCAATTCTGTATATCCCGTTAAACACCTCTACTTGCCTTTCATCTTCAGGTAAAATCCCCAAGTTATATAAATGGGCTATTGGAGATTATTCTTCTGGCTGAGTCAGTAGTATATATTATCATGAAGAGGATCATTATTTTCCTTTACATTTGGGAAGCACCATTCATATTCGTTTATCCAATAGGAAGAGGTCTTTGATCAGTAATATAAATATTATACATTGTGTTCATGATGGCAGGCCAGGAGGAGACTTTTCATAACCGGGTTATCGGATTCTAATCTTGGTCTCTGCAGCAAAAGCAGATGTATCTGTGAGTACTGAGTTCTCTCTCAAAGCCAAGTGAATGACACTTAAATTTCCTGAACAGCTTAAGTTGAATGTCAAAGATGTGCCCTCCTCAGGAAGTAGAGTGAATACTAGGAAATTACTCAGGTCGAAGGGAAGAATCCATAACATGTAGGTGAGGAAGGGAGTAAGGAGGGGTGAGAAGGCAAAGGAAAAGCCCCTCGCCACATCACTCCACAGTCAGAGGCACTGGGTGGAAAGGGTCCTTAGACACCTCTCAGCCCCCCGTCCTTCATCTTCATTTCAGGTGATGTGAATTGACTCCCCTAAGAATTTCCTCTGTTCAGGAGGCTCACTTCTTCCTCACCCTTACCAGTACTTCTAAACCTACTGAGATATACTGTCCCCCAAGAATCTGGGTGGGTGACTTCTGACATTTTTCCATACTTCTCAGAACTTGTCACAATATAGAATTAGTTTATCTGCTTCTCCCACTTGCTGTAAGCTTGTAGAGTGCCAAGATTGTGGCTTTATTGCTGTACTCACTTATCTATCTCATTACCTGGTACATACTAGATATTCAATAAATGTTTGTTGAATGAATGACTATCTAAATAAAGTCTTATCTTCCATAATAGATGAACATTAGCCATTCTCAGCTCCACCTAGGGAATTCAACTGCTCCATTATACATTTCTCTTTGCAATTGCATTTCTGGGGAGATGTGGGACAGTTTCTAGATCTAACAAAAGAAAATCATCACAGATTTTAGCCTGAACAAATGACCAAGAGGTTCTTTTGTTACTCTTCTACTATGTAACCTTGGGCAAATCATTTCCTCTGTTTGGATTTCTCTCCACCTGTAAATGGTGTTAGGAAGACTGAGAGTCACCTAAAGCAGGGATTCTTAACCTTTTTTGTTCCATGGACCCCTTTTCCATTCAGGTGAAAAACACAGACCCTTTCTCAGAATATAGTAGCACCTGAATGCCTTTAAATTAAATTTTAGGATTATTAAAAATTATGTTTTGCAACTTTTTTCAATACCTGATAACCTAACACAGTTCAACATGAGTTCAAATGGTCATTTTCAGCAAACATTTAGAAATTTGAGATTTCCCATGGAGTCATAAAACCATTTCTGCCATCCTTACCGACCTTTTTGCAGGCAGTTATCCACTGTACTCAGAACATGCTACATCAAAATAAAAATCATACTAAGTTCACACTATGCTATGTATTATTTAATAAATATATCACACCCACACCAACACATCCCCATAAGAATGTTTTTAAATGCATAAAATAAAATTACAAAGGAAATCAGTTATGTCTATTGAAATACAGTTACTAAAATAAAAAACATATGATATAATGCTATACATATGTGCTTCTTTCTTAACACATTAAATAATAGTCCAATACATAAAAAATATAGGAAAGTTAAAGTTAAATATTATTTTTAAAAGACATGTCAACGTGCAGACTGTTGTTGTTTATCTTGAATAAGAACATTACACTGTGGTGTAGTGTTTTGACAAGGCAACATGCATATCATGGTTGACATCTTATCAAGTTGGTTTTTTTTAATGCAAGCTCATGGACCCCTGAAATCTTTCCATGGACCCCTTGGGTGCCCTGGTTAAAAACCCCTGCTCTAAAGTCTTTTATATTGTTTGGTAACAATAATGTTAACAAGTTAACAAAACATCAGTACTGACTTCTAGGAAGTTAAACAGAAAAAACCTACCCAGCGGAGTGCAGCTCTAACAAAACAATGAGCCCTGGTGTGTGTGTGTGTATGTGTATGCAAACCTTTTAGCTAATGAAAGAGCTAAAGGAAAGTTGGGAAATCCTCATTTCTCACCTGCCCTACAGAAAAAAGACAATATTGTTTTGACCTCATGACTTATAGCAGTTTCCTAACTTTTATAAACATCAGTTTCCTCACCTGTAAATTAGAAAGAATACCCACTTGGTACACTTGAGGACATCAAAACTAGAATACAGCAGTTGTAGCATACATTGAACTATTTTTAAAATTAAATTTGTTCTCTCTTTTTCAAGAAGAGAAATGTTGTGAGGGACAAAGTGAAAAAGCTAATATTAGTCCTAAGCAATCCATTAAAAACACTATTAGAACTAATAAATGAGCTCAACAAGACTGCATCATACAAGGACAACAAATAAAAATCAGTTGAGTTTCTGTACAATAGCAAAATGAGCAAACAAAAAAATGAAATTAGGAAAATAAGTCCACTTACAATAACATCAACAAGAATGAAATAGGAATACATTTAACAAAAGGAGTGCAAAACTTATACCCTGAAAACTACAAAACATTGCTGAAGGAAATTAAAGAAAAGCAAAAGAAAATGAAAGGCATCCTATATTCATGGATTGGAAGACTTTAATGTGGTTAAGATGGCAGTACTCTTGAAACTGATCTTCAATTCAGTGCAATCACTATCAAAATCTCAGCTTACTTCTTTGAAGAAATTGAAAAGCTGATCCTAAAATTCAAATGGAAATTCAATGGACCCTGTATAATTAAAGCAATCTTGGAAAAGATGGACTCACACTTCTCAATTTTAAAATTTACTACAAAGCTATGGTAATCAAGGCAGTGTGATACTGGCAGAAGAATAAATGCATAGACCAATGGAATAGAATTGATAGTTCAGAAACAGACTCTCACAATTATAGTCAACTGATTTTCTGAAAGGATACCAAGACAACTCCATTATGAAAGATTAGCCTTTCCAAAGAAAATATATAACTGACCAATGAGCACATGAAAATATGCTCAACATCATGAGCCATCAGAGAAATACAAATGAAAACCACAATAAGAGACCATTTCACATCCACTAGGATAAGTATAATAAAAAAGACAGATAATAATAATAGTAGGTAAGGATATGGAGAAATTGGAACCCTCACGTACTGCTGAATGTAAAATGAAGCAGCCACTGGAAAAGGGTCTGGTAGATACTCAAGTGGTTAAATCTAGAGGTTTCCTTAGCTTACCACAGGATCCAACAATTCCACTCAAGAGAAATGAAAGCACATATCCTTACAAAATTTGTACACAAATGTTCATAGTAGTATTATTCATGATAGCTAAAAAGTAAAAACAACCCAAATGACCATCAACTGATTACTGGATAAGTAAAAGGTAGTGTATCCATACAATGTAATATTATTCAGCAATAAAAAGAAATGAAATACTGATACATGCTACAATATGGATAAATCTTGAGGCCATTATTCTAAGTGAAAGAAGCCACAAAGTACCACATATTATATGATTCCATTTATATGACATGTTCAGTACAGGCAAATCTATAAAGACAGAAAGTAGATTAGTTGCCAGGGCTGGGTGGAATGGGAGGGTTGGGGGTGATGGTTAAGGGATGTAGGATTTCTTTTTGGGGTAATGAAAACATTCTAAAATTGACTGTAGTGACGGATGCACAACTCGGTAAATACACTAAAATCCATTGAATTGTATGTGGTAAGTGGGTGACTTGTACATGAATATGATTTATATCTCAATGTGAAATGTATCTCAATAAAGCTGTACTTTTTAAAAAAGCTAAAGTCCCACCACTTAGCTTGTTTTTCAGCCAGAGAGTCTTCTCTCTCAAGGCCTCTACATCCTATGCTTTATGCCAGACATGGAAGTCTTAATTAGCTTATATGTGTCCACAGGTACTCACACATATTCACACACTTGCAGTGAGCAAATACTCAATTGTATACACATCATCACACCCACACACTCACACCCACAGCAGCTTCTTGGCTATATAGGACTACTTTGGCTTCCTAGAAGTACTGGGGATATTGTGGTGATAGCAGGAACTAATATAAATATTTACCAAATCAATTGTTTGTATTTCTTTTTCCTAGAGTAGTAGGAAATGAGTGAAGAAGGAAAAGGGTAGAATACTAAACATGACTTTTAAACTTCTCATTCACTGCACATGCTTGGGCCTCTCATCTCACCTCTGCGTCCCCTAAGCGCAGGTCCCAGGAGAAAAGGAAATAATGAGGTTTGGGTGGACCAGCTGGTGCTGCCTTCCCCGTGTCTACAAAAGGCAGCTGCCTCGGTGGTGTGACTGCAGGGAAACCAGACAGAGCTATCCCACAAAACTCAACCCTACATCCTAAGCACCTATCGCCATGCAAAAGGCTAATTATGGAAACTCACTTATTGAGCACAAATAGCTTCCAGACAGTTGATATTATGATGCTTGACTTCCCAGCATCCAGCCCATCTCTATGACTCCAGCCCCAGGAGGTAGACCTGGTTGGTATGAGTGCGACTCTGCCTTCTTATTTCAGGAAAGAGCATGTGCCCTAATTATGCTCTGTGTTGCTCTTGGCTTTTGGCAAGTTCTTCCTGACTCTTAAGGCAGTCTAGGGAAGCCTCTTGCTTTCTTTCCCTGGTTATGAACTAAGAAACATGCAGCCCTGATTGGCCCTGGGAGCGATCCTATATCCCCAAAGGGAACCAGGCTTGGGGGGAAGATGATTCTGCAAACAGCAGAGGGGGTGTCGGGAGGAAGTGGAGTCTCGGATGAACAGCTTCCAGATCAATCATCCCTAGAGCCCATTTCTGCACTTCCTCTTAAACGTGCAAGAACGAATGTGTGCTCGAGGCAGTTTGAACTGAGATTTTTGACTGTTGAAGTTAAAAGCACCCTCACTGTTGCAGAGACTTCCAGAAGGTAATCTATCCCAGCTTGGAGGCAAGCAGGAGTCGGCCAGCATGTATGCATGACCAAGGGGGTACCCTCCCATTGCCTATATGCCTACGAGGTGGCATTAATATGTGTGGATGTGGGCAAGTGAGCTAGAGCCATGCCTGGATGACTGAGCTTATTGACTTCCGGCAATGCTGACCTCCTAATGGTGCCCTGCATAGGCTGGCACTATTATAATGAATCTCTTGTCCCTGAGACACCAGCCACATGCCAGCTTACAGAGACTGGCTGCCTTTGCTTAGAAACTTGTCATAGATCATCTGCAAAATAAATCGTTTTTCAAAATAGTACTATGTTTTGACCTCACCCTTCTAAAACGTATACATTCTAGGAGTAATTTAATATTCAAATCAGTAAGATTGCCAGGCATTAATATAGTACATAAGAAAAATTATATGGCAAAGAATTAAATTCTCCTTCCATTTTTTACTTGTAAATGTTTCAGTAAATTAGGGATAGAAAGATATTGCTGCAAAATGATAAAGAAAACACTGCTCAAACAAACCATTAAGGTTATATTTAATGATTAATTGCTAGTGGCATTTCCATCAAAATTAGAGAGCGATAAAGATGCCCTCTATTAAGCACTTTTATTTAATATGGTTCTGAAAATTCTAAGCAATGCAACATAACAAGAAAAAAATCAGGAGAAGAGATACCTGAAAAATAAGAAAAAAGTTACTCTTTCTGACTCATGATACACTTTTCTTTTGATAGTTATCTCAATGATTAGATCTGACTTCCGAATGGAATATTTGCCAACAAAACTAGAAAGATAAATCAAAGTCTCTACAGTAACGATATGATTTTTACGTTGTTACATGGATGACTTCAACAGATGATTTTTACCCAGTGGTTAAATGTTTCTTTATTTCAGAATCCAAACCATCATATTTGGCAAATATTCCCTGTTTTAGTTTCCGTGGACTGCACAAGCAAATACCATGCAATAGGTCAGTTCAAACAAAGGGGTTTTACTCACTCAAGGAAACAGCCAAATGAAGGCTTGGTGAAGGCAATGCTTTCTCCTTGAAGGCTGCGGCGTCCTGGGGCTGGCTGCTGACGGGCCCTGGCCCTTAGCTTGTCACGTGGCGAGGCACATGGTGGCATCTCCTGGTCTCTCCCTTCTCTCTGGCGATGTTCAGCCTCTGACTGCTCCCTATGTGACTTTTTTCTGTCATTCTCTTATAAAGGACTCCAGTAATAGGATTATGACCCATCCTGATTAAGGTGGGTCACACCTTAACCGAAATAACTCATCCAAAGGTCCTACTTACTTACCCACCCACGTCCCCTTACAGGCCTACTTACACACCTACAGGAATAGATTAAGTTTAAGAACACGTTTTTTCTGGGGGTACATACAGCTCCAAATCACCACCTTCCTTCAGACTAAATTGTTTATAACCAAAAATTCAATACAATACCTGGGGGTACACATTTGAAGATACTTTATTTCTTCTATTTTAAGATATAATTTTCAACATTGTTAATGTTTGACTAATTGGGCTATATTTTATACTCCACATGTATATTTAATGTGCTAGTATATCCCTTTTCCAGATCAGCTGTTATTATTTTAAAGTCTTAGAATCAAGTGTGTAGTAGGAGTCAACATGGCTCAAAATTAGATGTATGTGGATTTTTTGTTGCAGCTTTCAAGAGCCATGGTGGATGATTGGTAATGTTTAACACTGTCCAGATTAAATATATTGTGGCTTTCTAAGACAGGAAATATGGGAGCCTCACTCAACCATGTGGCTGCTATGTTGCAGTCTTTGAGGAATGCCTGACCAATATTCAGTCCTCCTTGAGGTGGAAAGAGTGCCTTATGTAAGTTTAAAGATTTATTTTTATTTATTTCTCTCCCCTTCCCCCCCCGCCCCAGTTATCTGTTCTCTGTGTCCATTCGCTGCATGTTCTTCTGTGTCCACTTCTGTTCTTGTCAGTGGCACCAGGAATCTATGCCTCTTTTTGTTATGTCATCTTGCTGCATCAGTTTAAGCTCCATAATTTTCAAGAAAGCGCTTTAACTTGATATGCCTGGTTGATGATCAAAGCATATGACTTGTCCCTAAACCTGGAAAAGAAAATACCTATACCACACATTTCCCAACCCCCTCCGAAAGGATAGCAACAACTTTGAACTTGCTTTCATCCACAACTCATCGAGAGCTGAGTGATGAGAAATAACACTTATAGATAACTATCTGAGAGGAATACAGATCCAGATCTTCTATATCAGTTGTATTTAAGCATTTTTTAAACTATCGAAATGTGTGTCAAGTTATAAGAGTAGTTATTCCAATTGAAGTAGGAGAAGGAATAAGAAACTCATCTATGCCTTTCTTTTCTGACCCCCCACACACACACACTCAACTCCCAGAAGAGTAGGAGGAGATACAAGGGGGCATAGTTTGAAATCAATCACTCTAGATGCGGTTCACTCATACCTGGATCATTCTACATCACCAGAGAGCTGATTCCCTAGACAGTTGATTTTACGCACTGAGCTTTGGCTCTAAACCATGTATCTGAATAAAGGGATATTACCACTATGTGTGTGAGCACACACAAACATGCACACATGTGTACACACCCATGCACACACACACACCAGCCAAGCAAAACTTGCAGTGGTCTATATATTATTGGGATGTTATTGAAGGTACTGTTTGCTATCATTAAAGAAGATACATTTTTGGAAACTTTAACAAATATTTATATAACACTATGCCTCAGGTACTCTTCCAAAAGCTTTGTAAATATTGTCATTTAATTCTCATACAAACCCTAGGAGATAGATGATACAATTACACACATTTTATGGATGAAGAAACTGAGGCCCAAAGTCATACAGCTCATAAATGTTGGAGCTGGGTCTTGAAACCAGGCTGTCTAGCTCTAGAATCTACACTCTGACCCATTAACCTTTTTGTGAACACTCAGAAAAAACATCCTTCAGGGTTTCAGCAACAGGAAAAGCCCCTCTTCTTTTGCAGACAGTTTTCTTAGAAGACCCAGACACTGATTCTTTAACTGAACTTCCTACTCTTTACTGAAGACATAAGGAAGCTCAGAGGCATCAAGTCAGCTCCCAAGAGACCCCCATCATCCCCACGCAGTGTGAGACTTCCGCAGTCCTGCTGCTTCCCACTGTGGCCAACCCTCAACGCACCAGGCACCTCCCTTCCAAGCTCGGGCATGGTAACAGGAGAGTCCCTCCGCTTGCCCGCAGGTGACCTGGTTCCCTCTTCTTGGCATCTCAGATCCTTGCCCACTTCTGGCACTGGGAGCCTCTCCCTCTGCTGTTCTACAGCACACCAGAAAGCAAAAGCACACAGCAGATCCAGAGAGGCCACTAGTGCCCGTCACGGGGCCAGAGGCCAGAGCAGCAGTCACAGGGTAGGAATAAGCCAGGCCAGTGTCCAAGCAGATGAGGGGAATCACAGCTTTAAGGGACTCTGTTTGCAGGTAACAACCTGAATCCAGGCAGGCAAGGACACATCACTGTAGGACCTGGCAGAACACATGCAATTGAGGGGCAAAATCCCCATCTCTTAGAGGGGTGTAAACTGAAGAGGAGGAACTGCTTTTCTAATCGAAGTGGGTGCCTTGTCCTGTCCAGTTTATCAGCAAGCATATGAATCATTCCTAAATCTGGAAAATGGTTCACCTCAGTTTTTCCTAGGGGTTATGACAACCCTTGAACTCACAGAGAGACCCGAAGCAAAAACTCAGACACAGCAGCTAACAGTGACGTAACCAGTGGGAAAATGGGCTCTGGGTGCCTTAGTGCTTCCCTGCCCCCTCTGTGTCTCATGAGCAAGGAAAGTGGACTTTCCCAAGAGGTGGATGAGGTTCCTGGGGGAGGCACAGAAGGAGGGTGACATGTAAGATTGAAATACGTGCAACGATAGCATAAAAAGGCAGTGACATGAAAGCATTCCAAGTTTTTTGCATTGTCCAGAAAGTGATAAAAGACGTATTATAAGATAGGTTCTAATAAATTAAGGGTGAAAGTTGTAAAATCAAGAGTAATTTTTAAAATAATACATACCCAATAAGAAAAAATCAATTAACAAAAATATTTATTATTCCATAGAAGACAAGAAATGATGAACAAATAAACCAAGATAAAGGGATAAAAAGAAAATGAGTAGTAAGATGGTAGATTTAGCCTTCAATATATCATTAATTTACTACATTTAAATGGAACAAGAACTCCAATTAAAAGACAAAGATTGTTGGACTGGATAATAAACAAAATCCAACTGTATATTCCATAAAAGAGTTATTATTCAAATATAAAGAAACTGAAAGTTTGAAGTAGAAGAATTATAAAAAGGCATACCATGAAAGAATTTACCAAAAGAAAACTGATGTGAATTTATTTCTATAAGACAAAGTAGACCCTAAGGCAAGGGGTATTTGTGGAGACAGAGGTATATTTCACAATTATGAAAAGGTAAGGTGAAATGAAAGGTATAGCATTCTAAATTTGCATGCACTTAATAGCATTTCTTTAAAATAGATAAAGCAAAAATTGGCAGAACTAAAAGGGTAAATAGACAAATCCACAACCATAGCTGGAGATATTAACATACTTCTTTTAAGAACTTGTACAACAAGGAAGCAAAATACCAGTAAGTATACTGAAGGCTTAAAAAACACAATTAAGAAATATTTCTGAAGAATATGTGCAGAACACTGCACCCAAAAACTAAAGAATACACATTCTTTTTAAGTACATGTGAAGTATTAACCAAAATAGACCATAGGCTGGATCATAAAGAAAGTACAAAAAAATATTAAAGAATCAGCATGATACAGAGTATGTCCTCTGACAAAGGTCGATCTAAAATTAGAGACAAAAAGTAGTTAGGAAATCCCTCAAATGTTTGGAAATGAAGGAGTATACTTCTATATAGTTCTTGGATCAAAGAAATAACCATGGATATTGGAAAATATTTTTAAGTGAATAGTAATCAAAAGATGGCATATCAATCTTGTGGGATAAAGCTGAAGCAGTGTCTAAAGGGAAATTTATAGCCTTCAATGCATATGTTAGAAAAAAAAGGATGAAAAACAGTATCTAAGCATCTGTCTCAAAAAATTCTTATTTACTTAGTTTGAGTAAGTAAAACGAATTAAATCCACAGAAACTAGAGCAAAGGAAGTAATATGGAGAAAAGCTGAGATTAATGAAGTAAAAAGAAAATATGCAAGAGAAAACATCAACAAAGCTAAATTAAAAAGATCATTGATAAACCCTTAACCAGAAGATCAAGAAAATAGAGAGAATAAAAGTACTGTACAAGAATGAAAAGGAAATATCGTTACAGATTCTGTAGACACCAAAAAGTATAAGAGATATCATAAACAACTTTATGCCAATAGGTTTGAAAACTTAGAAGATTAAATGGGAAAATTCCTTGGTAACACAATTTTTAAATGGGCACAAGAAGAAACAATAATTTAAATATTTTATATCTACTAAAGAAATTGAGTTTGTAATATAAACATTTTCCCAAAGAAAATTTCAGGTCCTAATAGATTTACCACTGAATTACTCTAGATATCAAAGGAAAAAATGATACCAATTTTATAAAAACTTTTCTAGAGCATAATAAAAGGGAGAACACTTATGAAGCCAGTGTAACTGTTATATTTAAACCTGAAAAGGATAATACATAAAAAAGAAAAGTATAGACCAGTATTCCTCATGTAGATAGGTGCAAAAATCCCAAACAAAATATTATCCAATTAAATCAATTAGGATA
The DNA here is from genome assembly GCF_030445035.2 of Dasypus novemcinctus. NCBI lineage: Eukaryota > Metazoa > Chordata > Mammalia > Cingulata > Dasypodidae > Dasypus > Dasypus novemcinctus. The sequence goes on from NC_080679.1 coordinate 123,041,148, forward strand.
TAAAAATAATTAATCAAGAACACAAGGTTGGTTTAACATTTGACTATCAATTAATGAAATTCACTGCATCAGTAAAATAAAGGAGAAAAATTACCTGATCATTAGATAAAGAAAAGACATTTAATAACATCCAAGACCCACACATATTTTGAAAAAAGAAAAAAAAAGCTTTTAACAAAGTAGGAATACAAAGGAAATTCATTAATCTATCAGCGTACCTACAAAAAAAACTTACAAACAAAATGTCAAGAAAAAAATTAAAGGAATACATATTAGAAGGAAAAAATATAACTGACCATGTTTGCAGATGACATAACTTTGTGCACAGAAAATCCAAAGGCATCAACAAATAAACTATTGTAATTAATAAATGAATTTAGCAACATTTTAAAAAATAAATTGTATTCTTCTATACTAGCACAGATAACTAGAAAATGAAACTATTTACAATAGATTCCAAATCATCAAATACCTAGAATAATTTAGCCAAAGTTGTACACAAAAAATAAATGACAATACTGAGAGAAATTAAAGAAGCCCTCAACAAATGGAGGGATATTTCATGTTCATGAACTGGAAAACTAGTATTTTACAGATGTCAGTTCTCCCCTTATTGAGGTCTCCAGTCAAGGTAATCTCAATTAAAATTGCAAGGGTTGTTTTTGTTTGTTTGTAGATTTTGACAAAAGTATTGTAAATTCAAATGTAAAAACAATGGGCCAGGAATAGGAATACACTCTTGAAGAAAATGAACAGAGTTTAAGGATTTAAACTGCCAGATATCAAGACATTATAAAACAATAGTAATTAAAACAGTGGGCAACCTCACAAGGACAGACAATAGGCCAATGGCAGACAATAGATCCAATATGAGATTCACACATACATTGTCATTTGAGCTACTGAAATGGACTGCAGAAAGGGTGTCCTTTTAAACAAATGTTGCCTGATCAACTGGTTAGCCCTATGAAAAAATTGGAACTTTGCCCTTCCATCACAACATACACAAAATCACTTCCAGATGGATTGTAGACCTAAATGTGAGTAGCAAAGATGTCGTAAACAAGAGATAAAAAGGCCTAACCACAAAGACACTGATAAATTGGACTTCGATATAATTAAGAACGTTTGCTCATCAAAAGAGATCATTAAGACAGTGAAAGGGTTATAGAAAAAGTATTTACAACACACATATCTGACAAAGCACTGATAGCCAGAATATACAGAGAAATCTTCCAAATCAATAACAAATACGGACAACCCATTAAAATATTGGCAAAACACTCAAAAAGGCTCACCTACTAAAGGTAGAATTTTGAATACCCTTGGGTCTAGAAATTTCACTCTCTTGTCTAATCCCAGCTGTAAGACTCTTCGCCTGGATCACAAAGAAAATTTTATCACACCTTGAAGGAGACTAGATGGATCAAGTTCACAGTTGGAGGGGATATAGAGGGTATATAAAGACTCTAAATCTAACAAAGTGCTTAAGTAAGGTGAAAAACTAAGTTTTTGCCTTAGTTTTTTACTTTACGTGACAGCAAAAGAACAAGAACGGAAATAAGTGCAGACAATACTTGATCCCAGGGCTGGAATGACGTCGTCAGGACTGCCTAGGACCAGGACACATCTTCTGTGCTCTGCTCATCATGATGGTCTTAACTCTTAGGCTCCATGTAATAGTAAAATGGTGCTATCAGCTCTACCCTTACTTTCCCAGGTTCACATCCAGCTACACCGTAAGCATTTTTCCCCAGTAGCTGCCTCACACATCGTAAGATTCAGGAGCAATTTGAGTCATGTTTCCAACACTTACACAATACAGGCAATGCCTCGGAGATACTGTGGGTTCAGTTCCAGATCACTGCAATAAAGCAAATACTGCAATAAAGTGAGTCACACAAACTTTTATTTTCCCAGTGCATATAAAAGTTATGTTTACACTATACTGTAGTCTATTAAATGTGCAATAGCATTATGTCTTAAAAAAAACACAATGTACATACCTTAATTAAAATGTTGACACAGAGGCACGCTGTCAAAGAATGGCCCCAATAGACTTGCTGGATGCAGGGTTACAACAAACCTTCACTTTGTAAAAAATGTAGTATCTGCAAAGCCCAATAAAGTGAAGCACAATAAAATGGGATGTACCTATAATATGACCAAGGCAAGGGTATTACGCTGATTGGTTACACGTGGGCCACATGTTTACCCCTGAACCAATCCCTGTGGCTGGGGGAATGCAAAGCGCTGACTGGCCAGTCATGGGCTGTGCACACCACAGGTGGAATCAGGATCCTCACAGATCTGCACGGCCTGAGCTAGAAATGGTCAGAGGCACTTTGGAGGGCTTTTCCCAGAAGGAATAATGGGTGCTGGATGCTAAAATAACAAACGTGCTGCTCCCCCTGTCCTGAAGACTGTTGTGAGACTAGTTTCAGAGAGTGAAGTGACTGACCCAAGGTCCACAGAGTTGGTGTCCGAAGCTGGACTTAAGAACAGAAAACCTGACCAAAAGCATGAGAAAAGCCGGGTTCTCCTGCAGGCTGTGAAGACACAGACAGGCCCTTAGGCCTTAATTCTTCCAGGAAGTCTCTCCTCAAAGTTCTGGCTGGCTCTGAGGCCAGGAATGGAGGGATGTCATGCTGGGGTAACAGGTTGCCAGACAGCCTCCTAAGGTCTCTGGATGCAGTCCTGCAAGGTCCTTCGTGGGGAAGGTTGGGGTCTTGGCCAAGAGCCAGGTGTCTGGGGCTTGGCTGGGCCTGGGCATCCAGGATTGGTGGGAGGCGCCTTCTGCATGCTCTCTCCCCATAGTACCATCTGCAGCTGCCTTCTGCATTTGGCTCAAGGACAATGTCGCCAATCACTTCAGAGGACTGCTGGGCTTCTGTAAGCAAGATTTGAAAAAGGCCAAATTTGACACTTGGCTGCTCTCCTTGAAGTTAAAAGTCCCAGCTTAGGTCAGGAAACATGGCGAGGGAAGGAGGCGGCAGAGTGTGGCATCATGCCCAGTAGGATGCAGACCTTCAAGAAAGCAGACCAGAAAACACATGCTGTGGAGCTGAAGGAGGCGCAGAAAGGCATCTATGTCCTTTGGGGTGCTCAAAGATGTTCCAGCAAGCTCGAAGATCTATTTTTTATTAGCACATGAAGCTCAGGATAAGAGCAAGAGAGAAAAGAACCCCTGGGTTCATTTGTCTACTTTCTTTTTCCTATAAATTAAAGTTGTAAGTGAAAACGTCAAGAGCTCACTAGTTGATTACAGTTGGAATGAGCAATGTCTGATTCTTCGCTGTTGTCAGGTGGAGACCACAGGAATGGTGGCCTAAGCAAGGGAGGACCCCATGGTGCTTCCATGGGACATGGGGTTGGGCAGATCATTGTCACAGAAAGAGGACCAAGACAAAAGGCTGTGAGCTGGAAGAATACTAGAGATTGCCTAGGAGAGCAGTGAAGGGGGTGCCATATGGCAAATCAAAGAATCCAGCCAAGTTCAGTTTCTTGACTTTGCCCCATTCAACTCATTACAGGATTTGAGCGCTGAACGAAAATGATGCCTACCTCAGCCCCACCTGTGAAGGAGTTTACACATCATCCTTCACCCTGGTACATTCCATTCATCAAGCTACAGTCTGCTGCTCCTTTTCTGAATTTTGGACTCTCCATGTATTGCCCTGCTTATGCTCATGATCTCCTGACCACAGATTTGCTTCTCTGTGTCATTCCCCATAGCGTCTGTGTCCCAGAACAGTACATCCTCCAGTAGACACTCTTAACACCTCTCTCAGTTCGACAATGGAGAAAGCCGTGCCACCTCACTGCTGGCTAACTCAAGCCCTAGGTGAACCCAGACAAACAATAGAAAATCCAGTATCATCGAGAACCAACTAGCTTTGGTTGTAGGGAAAGTGGAGCAAATAGACAAATATAACTCAAACTAAAAGCCAGGTAAGGTTTTCGTCATGTCTGTGGCAACCAGTCAAATTTAAGGGCTGGCATTTCATGGACCAGAGTCAGAGCTGACTCTCTCTACCCGTACCCATCTGAAATGCCAAGGACGTTCTCCAAGACTACATAGAAAGAAGCTGCTTCTTCACACTCACTTCACAAAGGCGAGGGCATAGAGTTTAGTCCCTGCTTAAGCATGAGAAAGGCATGACTGGAAGAAGCCAGGGGCGAGGAGCTAGTGCTGAAGATGATCATCACACAACCAGTCACTGTGCTCTCAATGAGTAAATCGACAAGTTACTTTTGCAGTATTGAATTTTCCCTCTGATATACAAATGTCAGACAAAGAGTCTTGAGACTTTCAAGGGTAATAAAAAAAGATGCCCATGTCTAATGGGAGGTTGGATACCATAGCATCAAAGCTTCTCTTCCAGCACTGAGTCTATGTTTCTTGTGTTGCTCATTTGCTCATCAATCAGGTATCTCAACATCCCTTCTCCATCCTCAGATTTGTTTATATATCGTGGTGATGATTTTGCCTGCTCTGTTAGCCTAAAAAGGGTGTTATGAGAAACAAATGAAATGATAGATGTGAAAGGACATTCATTGAGAACTAAAGTTTCTATAGGGTCAAAAAAAAGTTATATAAATAGAGTCTTAAAAGCTTTTGACATAATTCCTCATCAGGGAAAATTTGGTCAGGAAGCAGTGAAAGGATGCAAAAAGTATGTATGAAATGTCAGGCAAGATGAAGTGAGAAAATTTGAAGAGTCCAGGGCAGCTTAAGAGAAAGGGTGCCAAAGAGTTCAGGAAGAAAAAGGAGAAGTCAGGAAGTCTAGGAAGAGGAGAAGGGAAAGAGCTGGCCTGTCACCATTGGATAAGTCTGGCACAGGAGAAGAAGAAAATGCCAGAAAGCAGGTCCTAGTGGCGGGAAAGACAAGAATTTTTAACAACATTAAGACTGGAGGTTCAGTTTTGAGTTGTGCAATAACTTCCTCCCATTTTCTAAGCCTGTTGCATACAACTGCCCTATACAGCAAACATTTTGGGAGGAAATAAATCAAGGAGATTCTGTTCCTTTCTTGGATTGACTTAAGGAGCAGGAAAGAAAAAGCAACCACAGAAGGAAAGATAAAATATAGACAACTGAGAATTCAGTGTGAAAGGGAAGTCAGTATAGAAGGTGAAAACAAGAAACCAAGCACCCCAAAATTCAAAATCATTGTGGGAGGACATTGGATCAATAGTAAAATGGGACAGAGAATTGAAGCATTTTTATTTGACATCATGGTAGCATTTCAAGGGGGATTCATCAACAAATCATTGGGCTGTGCTTTTGATCCCAGGATAGAATAAGCCATCCAAGTTTGCCCAAGACTTTAGCACTGAAGTCCCACATTCTGAGAAACTCTGAATTCCTGAGCAAACCAGGACAGTTGGTCACCCTACCCAGGAATTCTATGGAGGGAGGGAAAGACTCCCTTCCCATGTGGTCTTCTCACTCCTAGACACCTGTTTACTAAAATGGTCAACAGGATCCACCGGATCCAGACTTCTTATTGACAATAACATCCATACAGTGGTTCTCAAATATTGGTGAGTATCAGAATCACCTGGACAGCTAATAAAGAGCACAGAGACCTAGGCTCATTGAAGCAGTGTTCTTCCCAGGTTCTTCTGGAGGATTGTGGTCCTCACTAAAGATTAAGAACCACTTTTCTAGGAGGTTGCTTTAAATCAGAATTTATTGAGGAAGGAAAAGGATTAGTTAAGATTTATCAAAAACCCACTAAAGAATGGGTACTTCAAACAAATTAGTAGTCAACTGATTTGCTTGCTGACTAGCCAAAAAACTAGTCAACGTGGCTAGGCTATAGTCAATCAAATATGAATCTAGGGATTGCTATGAAGGCATTTTGTAGATGTGATTAAAGTTCATAATCAATTGTCTTTAAATAAAGGAGATTATCCTAGATAAATTTGGTGGATGGACCTGATTCAATCAGTTGAAAGGTTGTAAGAGTAGCCCATACTCAAGAATTCCAGCTTTCTCTTCTCCTTATGGTTGCCCTATGGATTTTGGACTTGCCTTAGTAGCCCTTGCAATCACATAAGCCAATTCCTTGAAATCATATATATTTTAACATGTATCTCCTATAAATGTCTTAATATATATCTCCTATATTTATCTCCTTTATATATATAGCATCCCTTGCAATCACATAAGCCAATTCCTGGCTTAATATATATCTTAATATATATCTCCTACAGATCCTGTTTCTTTGCTTGAAGCCTGACTGATGCAGATTTTGGTACCAGAAATGGTTCTAGAAGAACAGAATCTTAAGAAAGTATTTTCTGAAATGGTTCCAGTTTTTCTGGAATTGGTTATCTAATCTGATTAGATTCAAATACACTGTTGACTCTATTTTCAGTGGTAAAGAGTATACAAGTAGTCCATGGCATGATGTAGTAATAGAGATAGGCAAAATATTTCCATTGGAAAAACTTAATCAAATACCTAAAGAAGGCAAGGTTCTGGATGACCCTGTACTTGATACCTTAAAATATTTTATTCAAACTAAGAAGTATAATGGGATTGACTGGTTGCTTCTAAGTGCACTGGAGAAAGTGGGGAAAGAAAAGAATAAGTTAAGGACTTTAAGCTGCTAGGTCAAGCTCTACATAAATGACCCAAAAGTTCTATATCTGCCTGGCAAGAAATGATTATCTCTGATAGCTGCAGGGCTGAGCTTTCTGGCAGATAAACGGAGTATCATCCTGTTAGTGCCTGAATTACAACATAAATTGAATTCACAACATTATAGGATGTCTTCTGTTAAATTAAGGATGTTGACTGGGAAGGAATAGGATCCTGAAAATTGGAATGGGGACATACAGGCAGATTGCAATGATGCTGAGAACACTGAAGCTCTGAATTCTGCCAATCTTCTTTTCCAGTAGAAGCAGCTATCCTTTGCCTGAAGAGTCTATAATGGACTCCTCTGAGGCAGTTGACTTGCAAGTCACTGTTGATTCTCCTTAATATCTATCCCTGTCACATTTCTTTGCTTCTTTATCTAGACTCAAGTCCCAGCAGGTCCTAAGGTGTGAGCTACAAAGTGTGTGACTCATGTGGACATGTGCAACACAACAAAAAACTGTGTGGTTTTTCCAACTTACACAGACATAAATCTGGAAAATGTGAGTGAAGGTGATCTTAAGGTAGGAGATGATGGTAGAAGAAGCAAAGTTGGATACTAAAAAGCAGACATTCTAGAGTCAATGTTATAGTTTGAAGGATTAGAAAGGACACAATTGTTTGGTTAGTTGGTTGAAACATGAACCAAAAGATGGCTTATATTAAATGAACTTGAAATGTCAGAACTGTCTTGATATACTGTAGAGGAAGTTATCCAGAGGTTTAGGGAGATTGGAATATTAGAGTGGATTTCACATGCAAGATCTGCTTGATGACCCTTAAGAGGTCCAGAGGATATGCCTTTTACCATGACTATGAGAAATAAATTTTGGAGAGGAGCCCTAGTCTCCTTGAAGAACTCTGTTTGCTCCTCTCTAGAGGTCAGGAATTATTAGCAGGAACTGCTACCATTGAATTGTGTTCCCTATATGTAATTGGGTATCTTTGGATCCCAGAATGTCAGGGGTTAAGGTGCAGCACTTAACTACTAAAGACAAGATGGACATGATTACCATAAGGTACAGCAGAGTCAAAGCAGTAATGTGATCAGAATAGTCTGACTAGAAGAGAACAATGGTTTTAACTAGTTCACCATGGTGTCCCTAGAAAGAAAATAGATGGGATGTCTACTAAATTCTTACTTGATCTGTATAAACACCATCATTCTAGGTCAAGTAAAGTCTAACTTTAATCACCAAAATAGAGTCACAGTGCCTCAAGCATTTCCCAGACTTGAACTAGTTTACAGATCCAGAACCTCTTGAATAAACTTCTTGTGTTGCCAAAATTTACACTGTTAATCTTTCTCCCAGCTTATCCAAAGGGATTTATAGCTATTTAACAGGGTGTCCGTGCACTGGGGAAAGGGAACTATCAGATGTTGGAGGGATTATTGGGCACTGATTCTGAATTGGAGACCCAAAACATTACTGTGGTCCATCAGTCAGCGTTGGGGCTTGTGGAAATGAGACGATTAATAAAAGTTTTGCTTAGGTCCATCTCACAGTGGGTCCAGTTGATCCTTGAACCCATCCTGTAGTTATTTCCCCAGTTTTGGAATGAATAATTGAAATAGACATATTCAGAATCTCAGAACCAAGTGGTAGAATCTCCACATTAGTTCTCTGACCTGAGGAGTTAGGGCTATTATGGTAGAAAAGACCAATTAGAAGACACTAGGACTGTCTCTAACTACATATGAAAGCAATAGCAGATTCTTAGAGTGATTGCAGATATTAGTATCACTATAAAGGACATAAAAGACTTGAAAGATACAAGCGTGGTGAATCTCAGCACATCTCCATTCAACTAGCCCATTCAGGATGCACAGAAAACAGATGGACCCTGGAGAATTACAATAGATTATCACAAACTTAACCAGATGGTTACACCAATTGCAGATGTTGTTTCAGTTTTGGTTTTATTGCTTGAGCAAATTAACACATCCCCTGGAACTAGGTATGCAGCTATTGATCTTGCAAATGCTTTCTTGTTGTATCTGTTAGTGAAAATCACCAAAGAAAGTCTACTTTCAACTGGCAAGGTCAGTAATATACCTTCCTTGTCCTATGTCAGGGGATGCCAACTCTCCAGCCTTAGGTCATAATGGAGTCCACACAGAAAATGATCACCTTTCCCTTTGATAACACGTCACATTGGTACATTATCTGGAAGTTAATTTGCTGATTGGATCTGGTAAGCAGGAAATAGCAACTACTCTAGATATATCTGTAAAACATTTGCATGTGAGGAGTGGGAAATAAACTGGATAAAAATTCAGGAGCTTTTTACCTCAGTGAAATTTCTAGAGGTCCAGTGATGTGGGCATGACAAGACACCCTTTCTAGAATGAAGGATAAGTTATTGCATCTGCTCCTCCTACAACCAAAAAAGAGGCACAACATCTAATGGGCCTTTTTGGACCTTGGAGGCAGCACTACCAAGTGACCACAAAAGCTACTAGCTATGAATGGGGCTCAGAACAGTACGAGGCTCTGCCATAGGTCTAAGTTGCTGTGCAAGCTGCTCTGCCACTTGGACCATAAGACCCAGCAGATCCTATGGTGCCTGAAGTGTCAGCGATAGATAAAAATATTGTTTGGAACTTTTGTCAGACTTCTGTAGGTGAATCACAGCAAGACCCTTAGGAGTTCAGAGCAAAGCCCTACCGCTCTCTACAGATAGCTACTCTCCTTCTGAGAAACAGTTTTTAGATTGTTACTGGGCCTTACTAAAGACTGCATGCTTAACCACAGAACTGACCTACAAAGCCATAAAGTTGTACAGGCTCAGGTGCAGCCTGAGCCTTTTATTATCAAATAAAAGTGGTATACAAGATATTGGGCTGAGCAGTTCTGATGGCAAAAGTAGGTTGAATGAGGAAATAGCCCAAATGGCCATGACTCCTGTTACATTACCTTCTCTCTCCCAGCCTGTAGCTAAGGACTTATGGTGATTTCCCTATGACCACTTGGTCAAAGGAGAGAAAATGCAGGCCTAATTTACAGATGGTTCTACACAATAGGTCAGCATCACCTGAAAATGAACACTACAGTCCCTTTCTGGGACATCCCTGAAGGGCAGTAGTGAAGGGAAATCATCCTAGTAGGCAGATCTTTGAGCAGTGCACTTGTTCATTGGAAGAGAAATGGCCAGACATATAAGACTATATAGATTCATAGGCTGTGCAAATAATTTGGCTAGATGGTCAGGAGCTAGAAGGAACATAACAGGACATTGGTGACAAGAAGGTCTGGGGGAGAGTTACATGGATAGACTTTTCTGAATGGACAAAGAATAAGAAAGTATTTGTGTCCTGTACAAATACTCATAAAAGGGGGACCTTGGCAGAAGAAGATTTTAATAATGACATTGATAGGATGAGCCATTCTGTGGATACCAGTTAGCCTCTTTCCCCAGCCAATTCTGCCATTGCAATGGTTACAGGGATGGAGATTATCCATGGACTCGGCAACTTGGATTTTCATTCACCAAGGCTCAGCTGGCTACAGCCACTGCTGAGAGCCCAATCTGCCAGCAGCAGAGACCAACACTGAGTCTCTGATATGGCACCATTCCCCTGAGTAATCAGCCAGCTACCTGGTGACAGATTGATTACATTGGATTGCTTCCATCATGGAATGGGTAGAAATTGGTTCTAACTGGAACAGACAATTTACTCTGGATTTGGATTTGCCTGTCGTGCATGCAATGCTTCTTCTACCATCCTTGGACACACACAGTACCTTTTTTTATCATCACGGCATTGCTTCTGATCAAGGAACTCACTTCTTAGGAAAGGAAGTATGTCGGTGAGCCCATGCTTAAGAAATTCACTGATCTTACCATGTTTCCTATCATCCTGAAGCAGTCGGATTAATAATGGCAGGGTGACCTTATGAAGACTCAGTTAATGTGCCAAATGAGTGGCAATACCAACAAAGCTGGGGCAATGTCCTCCAGCAGGCTGTATATGATCTAAACTAACATTCAAAATATAGAGCTATTTCTTCCATAACCAGGATTCACAGGCCCAGCAATAAATGGGTGGAAATGGGAGAAGTTTTTCTCATTATTATCCCTAGTGATCTAATAGTAAACTTTTACTTCCTGTCTCCATGATCTTATGGTCTGCTGGTCTTGGTTTCAAAGGGAGGAGTGCTTAGACCAGGAGGAAAAACCATGGTTTCAATTGAATTGGAAATTGAGATCGCACCCAAACACTATAGGCTTCTCTTACCTCTCCACCATCAGGCAAAGAAGATAGTTATAAATACCAGTTACACACATCTTGCCAGGTGCAAAAAAGGAAAGCTGTGATAGTTATAAGCATTTCTTCCTTATTTTATTATGACTATGTTTATACGTATCAAAAATATTTTTGCTTTCTTCCATCTCTTATGTCATTATCATCTAATATACGATATATTAATTGCAGTTACCTTTATATCACGGTATTTAAGTATGAGTATCTCAAAGAAGAAGGGTGAATATCATCCAAAGTCTTTGAATCCTCTTCTGGAGAAAGGATTGACATGTTTTTGGTTGTATGAGGAATCCTTTTATTATATAATTATGACTTTCTTATTATCTTTACATAGAGATTAAATATGGTTTATGAGTGTCAAGTTGACCAAAGTTGTATGTGATGGTCAAACTTGTGTGTCATCCTGGCTAGGCTATAGTGCCTGGTTATGCAAACAAATAGTAATCTAGGTATTGCTATGAGATATTTTTTCAATATGATTAATATCCATAATCAATTGACCTTAAGTAACAGAGTTCATCCTAGATAATTTGAGTGGCTGTGATTCAATCAGCTGAATGGCCTTAAGTACAGAATTGAGACTTTTCTGAAGAAGAAATTCTGTCTGTGGATAGTAGCTTCAGCCCATACCCAAGAATTCCAGCCTGGCTTTCCTGATGGTCTGTCTTATGATTTTGGATTTGCTTTGCCAGCCTCCACAGTCATGTAAGCCAATTCCTTGCAATAAACCTCTTACATATATCTGCTTCTGGTTCTGTTTCTCTGTTTGAACTCTGACTGATGCAATTGGTTATATGGTTATCACAACCGTAACTAAAGGTAAGAAACTATAAATGCTCAGTTAGTTTCTTATTTTTTATTAACACTCTGGACTATTAAGTCATATAAACCTGAAAATGATTCCCACCTCCACCGTTTTCTTACTGTTTGATTCAGCACAAGTTTGTTAATCTCTAGAGCCTCTGTGAAATGGTTGTGATAACACTGACCTGGTTGAATATTCAAAGCATCTAGCACAATGCCTGCCATATTACTGCAATGGTTATCTTCTCCATGATAGGAATTGATGAGTCCCTTGGTCAAATGTGACTAGAAAATTATCTTGGTGCATCTTTTTTTGTCATGCTGTTCTGTTGATCCTTTCCTTGGTATTGTTTTTTTTCCACATTGGTCCGGTTTGGAAGGTGTTGCTTCCTTGAATCAAATAAGGAAATTACTAAACGGAAAAGCTGTATTCTTTTTCTTAAGTTGTCCAATTCAGCCTTTGCAACAACAGCAACTACTACTAATTTCTAAAGAGACTCTTCTTCTTACAACTATTTCTAAAAAATGTCAGCCTCTATTGACTTAAAATGAGGAAAGGTCTTCTTTATTTGTAGAGTCCTGTGGGGTTTTTTCTCTGAGTTTCCTCTGTCTGCTGCTTTTTATGTCTGTTAAAATAATGACCAACTCTTTTACACATATTAGCTTATTTTTTCCTCAAAACAACAATAGAGGATATACACATGTAATTATTCCCACTTTAGAGGTGATGAAATAGGCACAAAAAGTTTCAGCACTTGTCCACAATCACAGAGCTGGGATTGGTAGACCGAGGTTTTGAATCCTATAGTCTGGTTCCAGAGTCTTTGCCCTTAACCACCACACCATAAAGCTTGCCATTACCAAGCCTGTTCCATCTGCTGAGAAGAGCAATTAGATCTGGAAGACAACAGTTCTCTAACCAGACAGAAGCCTGGGTGATGGGTTTCTGTGACCCCACCAGCAGATGATGGTAAATGATGTAACTTTACTGGACTGGGCAACCCAAAAGAATGCATCACTCCCCAATCCTGTTGAGGGGGAGGTGAGCTCAAACCACAGAGCCTCCTTGCATTTTCCTAGAACAAAGGATATGACAATTTGCTAAAAAAAAATTCCTTGTTTTCACAAATGTGACAAAGCATCTGCAGAAGTTACCATGGATCCCAATTATCGAGATGTAAACCACCTAAGATTCTGAATATCCAGTTCACCAAAGGAGTCTTCTCCACTAGAGCCTGCACACCATAACGTAGGAGAAAGGGTGAGTGCTCTGTCCATGGTACTTGAGGGGTTTGGTGATTTGGGAATAAAGGAGAGAGGTAGCTAGAACAGCCCTGCATCTCAAAACAAAGGCTCAAGTCCTGGCATAATAAGGACACACCCCAGCACCCTCTGTATGACCATCTCTCCCTGCAGGGACCCAGTGGCTCATGCACAGTGCCCATCTCCATTATGCTCTCAGGGCCAATCAATGGAGTACTCACTAAAAAGAACCCACCTCCTTCTCACAGGTTGATTTGCAACCTAAGCTTCAAGCCATGGCATGATAGAAGGTGGCACTCGATGACAGATTTTCAGAAAACCAGGAGCAGAATGGGACCACTCATGTGTGGGAAGCAACCCTTCCCTGGGTGGCCTTGCTCCACACAGGTGCTTGCCTCACACGACCAAGTCATTATTCTCAACTTTGGTTGGCAGAGAATCTCCTTGGGAGGTTTTTGAAAAGTCCAAGGCCCGGGCTGCCCCCCAGACACTTAAATCAGGATCTTATGGGTAAGACCCAGGCATCAAGGTTGAAATCCACTGCACTAAGTCCTAATAGGCATGGTGGGAATCTGTACCATCTACCTTTGACAGTATTTGAGCCACTCAGAAAAATTCCAGGCATCATGACCAGTCCCTCTGGACTGACAGACACTTCTCTCTGCTGTAATATTACCATCCTTTGGGGGAAGAGCTGTGGTCCTGCCAAATGTAGATGTCTGTCTGTGTGTGCATGGTCCTGGAGGGATGGGGGTATGTGGTCCTGTGTCAGAAGGTGTCAGAGTAACTAGGGACAGCTGTGCTGCTGAGAAATCCTTGGCCTCAGAAAGGTTGGTCCTGGGTAGTAGCAGGTGTGCTGTGGGTGTGGTGGAGATTGCCCTTGCAGAAGGAAATATGGTTGACATCTCTCTACACTTTTCCACATACCCATGTCTGGGAATGCCATATCACTAGTAAAGCCGTGGAGACAGGGGGTCACAGTTGGAATGCGATGGAATCAGGAGGCTTCGACCCAGCCAGGCCAGATGAACTACACGTAGATCCTGTGGTGGAGGGACTTGTTCAGGACAGAAAGGGCTAGAGATGGCCCAGGTCTCCCGTGCTCATCACATCCATGCTCCTGCTTCCTCCCAAAAATACACCCTTTTAAGGCTCCAATACAGGGGTAGTTCTGCCTATTTTTAAAAGTCTCCAGCATATAGGAGAAGGACCTAGCATTTACCAAGCATCCATGCTAGGAACTCCACAGGCATTAAATTTTAATTTACATGTGTTGAGTTTCAGATTCCTGGTTTACACCCACCTCTCTCTGGCTCCAGAATCTGGACATTCTTCCACGTCAGTCTGCACTGAGGTCTGTGATGATGCTTAATATTATAACCACTGCTGGCAATCACTCTATTAACTCCCATTTACCAAGGGCTCTTTGTGCACTAGGTATTCTGGATGGGTGGTCTCAGTTAGTCCTCACAACAGCTCTGGGCAGTGAGTAGTATTCTTCCCATTTCAGAGGTGGGCAACGCTCAGAGAAGTTAGGCTGGCCCCTCGAGGGCCCATAGCCAGGAAATGCGGAGTCTCCACATCCCCCCAGGTCCATTTGCCTTTACTCGTTGCTCTTTACACTCCCTGAGAGAATTCAGGAGACTTCAAAACCCCAAGTGATATGGACTTATGATAGGTTTCAGACCTTGGCAGAGTGATGCGGGAGACACCTTTGGATGTAGGAATAGGAAACTCCACTGACCTCAGATCACACCGTGGGTGGTTTCTAACTCGTCTGTCTCTGCGTAAAGTCTGCTCTGAACTTGCAAAGTGACTTAAGAACTCTGAGGCCACTGCACACAAGGGAGTGGACGTTTGAAATGCAAATGGTCGGGCTACATCACTTACTTTGAAACATATTTACAACATTGCGGCAGAGCCATTTTGCACATTCACTCTACTCAAAATGCATACCTAATTCATTGTGCTGATCAGGCTATAGTGCATTGCAAATGCAGACAATAAATGTTTGCCTTCTTTGATAGTGACAGCAGATAAGCATCTTCTAAAAAGGCATTCAGAGATGATAAGCACACGGGCAGCCAGTTTGCCAAGACTGGTGGGTAAATTATGAACAGTATTTTATTCTTATATATTTTTTGCAAGTTTCTATATGAAAAAAAACCCTGCTCCTTTGAGGCTTATACACTTTCACTTTCAGTACTACCCCTCCTTTTTTTCCTTTCTATTTTGGCATTTCATTTGCAAGAAGTCTCCATCTCCCTTATTTACATGTGAAAAAACTTGGAGCATCATGTGGTGAGGGCTTGAACAGACACTGAATTCCATTCAATTCTCATTTCCTCTCTGACAGTCACCATTGAATCAATCATGTTCTCCCTGCCCTTTCCCTGACCACCTCGGAGATCCCAAATCGCTTTTCATCTCATGTGTCAATCACCCTCAGACCATGTCCACTTTTCATTACTAACACGCTATCACATGACCCGCTAATCTGTCACTTTCTGACAGCGGTTAGTGTGCCAATTGATTTAATTAGCAATCAATTAGCTTGTTACTATTGGAAGTAATTACCTTTTATAGAGAAAAGAGTGCAGCTGGTGAGGGCAATAAAATTGCACGAATAAAACTGTATATTCCCCTTTGTATCAGCGGAGCCACTCTACTCAAGGGCTCACTAAATTATGGGTGACACATCTTTTGTAGGGATGTATTCTCCTCCTGACTATGGGCAAAGCCATTTCTATGACCCAGAATGGGATTTTTCTCAGGGATAGATTGGGTTAATGGTTTATGTTCATACTCACATAGTGCACACTTTTGGAAAGGCTTATATTTTAGAGCAAGAAGAGACCTCAAAAATACACCCAAATCCCCTTTTCCAGAAAACATATTAAGGTCCAGCGAGGTTAGGTGACTTGTCCAGGGTCACACAACAGTCGGAGCTGGAGCCTTGAGGAGAAACCAGCCTCCTGACCACCTGCTCCTGCCCTGCATCTCTGGACGTGCCTCTGCACTACTCCTGCCCCAAAGACCAAATAGTCCAGGTGGACCAACCAGCCACATCCACGTCAAGGGAAGGTGATGGAAAGGTTCAAGAGGGAGGCCTCATCATCTTGAAGAGAAAAGACACTGATTTTAGAGCATCACATTTGGGAAACCTATGGGGAGAAAACCAGGGCAACCAATGAAATGGGCAGGCAGCGGTCTTGGGTGGCACGGGACTCCAGCGATTTTCAGCACGATTGCCCCTTCTCGTACACACAGCCCTCAGAGGTACCCCCAGCCACTCCTGGCCCAGGGCTGCAGTACATTTCCTGCACTTTACTATTAAATCCAGCCTCCAAACTGCTCCCCAGGCGCGCGATGACTCGCTACATTAGCTCCGTGGTGAACGGCAGCAGCAGTAATGACATGACTAAGGAGACTCAGATTCCATTCATCATCCTGTTTGCTCCAATATAAGCGTCCTTTTATCAGCACTATTGGTGCTGATGTCATCGAAGGAGGCATAAATCACCGCACCAGTGACAGGGTCCTATTAAGGGTCACGGCCTAAAATCATTATTGACAAATTAAGGATCGCACTTGGCCATTTTGTCAGCGTGCCCTCAACTGGGGGTACGGCCCGGCTCCTTGTAGCTGGCCGGAAATTAAATAGTCATTTAGAGCCCTGAACTGCCGTGCAGATTAATTCAAAGAGGGGCCCCCTCCGCCCCCTCCCTCTGATCTGAGAAACGCGCGGCCAACGTCAGCACAGGCAAGAAACTCCTCAGCGAAGTCCCGCGTCTCTATCGTAAGTTCTGCTCTTTCCACCGAGTGCACAGATAGATTACTCGGCATTATGGGGCGCCTAATGGCTCGCTCTGGTCTCGGGTCCGGGGCAAGCAGCCTGGAGCTTGTCAGTGAATTACTGAGAATTCCCCTTTGAAATGCCGTCCCCCTCGTCCTTTCGGTCCTCCTGTGGCCGCAGAGGACTTGGTGGGAGGGCGGATGCAATGCTGAGAAGAGTGGAGAAGGTGGAGCGAATGCCGCTGTGTTTCCTGTCAATATGATCCCTGTGGCTCAGGGACATGAGTCTGGCAAGAGGAGCATCTTTTTTGGGGGGTGGAGGCCACGAACAGCAAGTTTGGTTTCATTCTTACCTTACAATCTGTGAACCGCCAAGTGCAACACTCATTTGATGAAAGCTGTCTGGACAAGGAAATGCCTTCAGTATTCCTAATCCCTGGGTCGTTAGCAGGTTTCTAGCACCCCAACATTCATTTTAAGTATTGAGGTCCTAAATGATGCTGAAAGATGCTTTGAAAAGCTCTGAATAAATAAAGCACCAGTTCAGTTCCTTGGCTGTGAAGAGTCAATGCTGTTAAGACGTTAGTTTGCTACAAATTAATCTACAGACTTAACGCAGCCCCACAACGATTGTAATGGCATATGCCTGGGTGTGTATGTGAACGTTGCAAAGTTATTCTGAAGTTCGTATGGGAGAATAAACAAATGTAACTATCCAGGAAAACTCTGCCAATTACAGTGATAGAGGCACCTTGCCGCACCAGATTCTAAAATGTATTACAAGACTGCAGTCATCAAAACAGTGTGGTAGCAGCCCCATGAGAGACAGGCAAAACGATGAAAAGGAAAAGAAAGTACAAAACTGGCAAGATTATATGTAAGAAATTATAACAAAATAAGACACATTTCAAGCAACAGGGAAGGGATTCATTATTTGATCAAAATTAGCAAGTAATTAGGGTAAATGATTAAATTTCTAATTTGTATTTTATGGAAAATTAAATTGTTTAAAATGTATAAGAACTGGTAAAATAAGAAACCAAAAAAATAATGAAGATACCTTTCAGTAACTCTCACATAATTTGGGAAAGAGAAGGCTTTCCTAATATGACATAAAAAAAAACAAACAATAAAAGAATAAAAGTGAAGTATTTAATTATATGATTTTTAAATGCCAAAAATTAATGAAGTTAAAAGCAAACCACAAATTTAAAACATATAAAGTAGACAAAGGGTAGACAAGAGTTTCTATTCCAACAGAAAAATTGGATCAAAGTATAAAGAGACTATTTAAAAAGAGAAACAAATAAACAATAGATATAAGAACACAATTTAACCTTACAAATGTAACCTTATCGTATAGAACAAATTAAAAAATAATAATACACAATGCTAGTGAGTATGTGAAGAATTAAACACATCCATATTTTGCTGATGGGCAAATGAACTGCTATAACATTACTGAAAAGCAATTTGGCAAGGCATCAAAAATCATTAACCAATGACTAGCCATCAATCCAATTGATAGAAATTTATCTTAAGGAATACTTAGATAAATATTCAAACATGTTCTTATTAGATTGTTTATGATATACTACGTAGAACACCAAAAAAAATTAGAAAGAAACTAAGTTACCAGTAAGTAGGAGATAAGAAGGTCCATCACAGTATTCTTTATTATAAAAAGGGAAAAATAGAAACTACCTAAAAGTTCAATAGTAGGGGATGAGTTAAATAGATTCTAGTACACCAATATCATAGGAGTCTATGTAAACATTAAAAATAAGGATGTATTTTGGGATATACTTATATCAAAAGATGTTTACAATTTTAAATATAAAGAACAGATAGCAAAGCATGAAATATACAGATTTGCATGATGGAGAGTCTGCATCTACATCTATCTAATTATCATCTATCATCCATAGATCTATTATAAACATATGTGTATTCTAAAATTAGACACTTTGATAGGCTTTCATCTGAATATCTAGTTTAATTTACTTCAACTTGAATATGGTTATGGGTTTGGGTACCTTATATTAAATTTTTTTCTTCCTCAAAAGGCAGTGTAAATGATAATTTTGCTTTTGTAGGCAAACTATTCATAGAAAGAAAATATTAGCCAGCAATGTAATAAAGAAATGATTTCTTTTGGGGCCTTACGCTCAAACTTTCAAATTTGCACTGTTTCCTTGTGGAGTTATTTGATCAATCTTAAATTAAAACCAGAATTTCTAGCTGGATTTGGTCAGCCTACACTGTAACCCAAGATAACTGTTAGAACTTACTTCTGCAAAAGCAACAATTATGATTGAAATCTTGCAGAGAAGTCACCCATTTATTCAGCTAATGTTAATTGAGCATCTTTTTTTTATCCCTCTCGACTTCCTGGTGGGATACATGATCTATTTATAGTGCTCTGAACTAGACAGAAGTAGCAAGGAGATGAAGACCACCTCTGGGTAGGTGGAGAAGGTAGAAAGGATATCAAAACTGATAATTACAGCAAGAAGTGCCCAAGGCCAAAATGCAAGAACTCTCTCCATGGACATTGGCAACTGCTCAAGTCTTGAGTCGAACCCCCATTCTGTTGGGTCTGCCATACATATTTGGAAACCTGCTCCATCAAAAGTAACTTCTTTTCCGAGTGGTGGTCTGATCTCCCTGTCCTGGTGCAGAGACTGGGGACAGGGTGGTGGTGAGGTGTTCTATGGAGTTTAAGCTGGTGGCGAGGGGTCTCTTACCAGGACAAAAGACTTTCTCTCTACTATCAGTCTTAATTCCACAGCTAATTCTGGGCTACCCTGGAATGAAGAAAGTCCCTCTGTATAAAGAGGGTTGAAGAAAGAAGGCAGAGGCCACCAAAGCTGGGAAGGAGGCCTAACACAAATACTGGTGGCTGAGGAATGGAGTTAAGAAATTGGAAAGTGGGGAGAAGAGGATGGGGGTCAAGATAAAGTGGGGCCAAGGTCCAAGGGCAGGGATCATTATCTTTGGCTGGTTTCATACTATCTCCCTATTGGGCTTCCTCAAACTTCAACCATGTCCAAGTCCTGCCTAGAATCAACTGTACTTAAATCAACTTCCTTTTTCTTTATGTAAATTTATTAGTCAAAGTTTTAAAGTCTGTGTTACCACTGTAAATAGAAAACCAGTCTAATTTATGATAAAAAGGTGGTAACTGTTCAAGTGCATACAATGAAAACCAAACCCTCATATTGAACTGTTTGCCACTGAAGGTTCTGAGCCTCAACTTTACCTTCCCTGTTTAAAAGGAGCCTTAGTCTGAGTCAGGCACTGATGACAAGCACAAATGGACTCTTTCTCCTTGAGCTTATCAGAAGGGCTGAATGAGCATTCACAAAGGGAGTGAGTCACTCTTGTTTTTCCTGTGGGATTCCACGGTCTTTAACAACTTGTTTGTGCGCCACCTAAAATCATCCAGCACCTTGACCACAATCATGGCGGCCACCGCCGGCCACCGGGGCTCCACTTTTTGGACACTATGCTCAGAAGTGTGGGGGCTGGTGGCTCTTGAAGGCTGGAAGCAATGAGCACAGAAACAGGGGGACTCCATGGCACCCCAGCCCTCCCTCACCCTCGATGCCTGAAAGCCGCAAGGCTGATGGTAGACACCACTGACCCAGAGAACAAAGGCTTTCTCAGGGGGACCTCAGGAGACAGTGTGTGGCCTCTGTCACCCTGACAGGAGATTTCAGCTCAAGCACATGGGACAGAGGTATTCCTTAGTACTAGACGAGCCCACCCCTAGAGGGTGCTTTGAGAAAGGGAGGTCAGAAGTACCTCTCCGTGGGAGGCACTGGGGAGAAGACAGAAGGGCAAGCTTGGGGTGGTGGGGAAGCTGGTTTCTCTCAAATGTGCCTCAGGTATGGTGAGATGCCACTTAGTGCTCTGGCTTGGTTTGGCAGGAAGAGGATGTGGGAGAGCTTGGGCAGGGATCTTTTTGCACCTCCCTTCTCCTTTTGCATATTTTGCCCACCCATCAAAGCCATCTATTGTTTGAGCAGGGCTGGGGTATGAGGGCAGGGGTGGGTCTTGGAGATCATCCAGCCCAATACTCTCACCTTATAAACGGTAGGACTGAGGCCTGGTGCAGGTTGCAGGGTGCACTTATCCAGATGACAGAGCCAGCAGCTCCCCCAGTCTCACTGAAGGGCATGGCCTCCCTGGGGACAAGCCCTTGTCCTCCAGCTGCTGGTCCAGCTCCTCTTTTGTACTCCATGGGCTGCCAGGTGAAAGCACAGCTTGGGTTGTGCCTGGGGAGCAGTTACAGCTGGTGGCCTTCAGGTGAGAAAACACAGATGGCAGCACTGAAATGCTCAGTCAGCTACAGCCTGGGATTTGGGGTGCTTTCCTCACAACCCCAAACTGCAGAGGGTACTGAACCTTCCTTTTCAGTCACTTGGTTTCAGTTCAATCCCACTCACTTAGAACTTCCTTCTGAAACAGCCGGTCACGCCTTTGCACACCCTGTTTCACTCCCACTGACTCGGGCCACTGTTCCTTTTCCCAGCTCACCCCTGTGGCCACCAGGAGCGTGATGGCCTGTGCAGGACATTGCCATGTGGCCTCCTTTCCCATCTCTGTAAATGGAGGTCACTGGGTAATGAGAACACTCAGCTTTCTTCCAGCTCTTCAGTTCTGAAGAGAGAGACAAGGAGTAGAAGGAAGATAGTTTCTGTAAAGGGCTAAAGGAAAGAGTTGAAATATAGATGCTCAGTAAGGACAGCGGGAACAGGTCAAGAGTGATGGCAGGTAGCAGGCAGGTGCTCACCTCCCATCACGTGCTGCCATTGAGCTGCTTCTTCACCTGATGTCCTTCCAGGGGGTGTTTACCTGCAAGGCCAGCCCTGTGTTAGCAGGTACCTGAGGACAAAGAAACAGAAAGAGTCCTTCTGCTTGAAGTTAACATAGCAGAGTTGGGAGGATGTCGGTCTACTGAACGAGTAACCAAAGAACAAAGAGAGGCAGAATGTAGCCCTGTGATTGCCATTTTCTGGGCTCTTGCTGAACTCTGGGCCAACAACTATCCAACTCTGAAATGTCTCAGTGCACACACACATTCCCACGACTCTTTTTCAATTCTACATGGCCCATACCTACCCCCATGCCTGGGGCTGAGGAACGATCCATGCAATGATGAATGGATGGATGGATGGATGGATGGATGGATGGATGGATGGATGGACAGATGAGTGGGGTGAATCTGATCAGGGAATGAAGATCTGGGAGCTTTGAAGTCTTCAGAAGGCCTGAGGAGTTGGTGCAATCAGAAGGAAGGACCAGGCTTTTCCCACAGAAGAAGCCCTACTTCTGGCTGCCTTCACCCCATCAGGTCAGCGATTCTTACCAGCTTGGTTGGCTCAGGACCTTAGCTGTCCTTTGGTCATTTGGTGACACAGCCTGGCCCTGTCTCATTCTTCTCCACCAAGTTTCACTAAATGCTGGGGAGAATGAGCCCTAGGATGGAGCTCATAGCAACACTGCAACAGCAATTATTTTTTAAGATATTGAATTTTATTATTAAAAATTAACTCTAATTTGGCCTTTAAAATGTCCCAGGGAAGCATACCCAAAGGAGTAATCTCTCATAATTCTACACTTTTTAAATTGTTTGCATTCAGTAATAAAATTCTTCTCCAGGCCTCTTCCTCCTCCTCAGACTGATGCTTCTACTGGACCTTCTTGTAGGATATCTTTATTTATTTGAAAATTTGACTGTTGCATATTAAATGTGTAGCAAATATTGAGTGACATCTACCATTCAGAGGGTTTGCCTTTACATAACCAAATTCATTCCCTTTTTCCCTTCAGTGATTTCTAGGGTTCGTTTCTTATTTATAAAGTTCTCTCCCCCGCCCTGGCAAAAACAAACAAACAAACAAACAAAAAACTTTAGAAAATAATCAGCTATATAGCCCTCTAATACTTCCATAGTTTTATGTTTTACTTTTAAACCTATGACCCCTGTGCATTTTTTTTATTAGAGTGAAGTCAGAATCTATCTCTCGTTTCTCCAAATGAAGAGCCAGTTGGCCTTACATCATTTCTTGAATAATCTGTCCTTTACCTACATGTTTGAAATATTTTTTAAAATGTGCTTTTGTCTAAGTATTTGAGGAAACTTAAGTCTAGGGAAATAGTTCTCAAAGTGTGGTCCAGGGACTTCTGAGTTTTCCTCAGATCCATTCAGGTCAAAATTATTTTCCTAATAATGTTAACACGCTGCTGTTTTCCAGCAACTGTATGATGTGATGATGTCATGGCTCTGATGGTTAATGGAATGTGTGTGTATGATCTTGTGTTTTAAATTTTTGTTTTAATTTCCAATTGGATAAATATCAATAGATATAACCTACCTAAGCAAAAGCTCTTTGTGATCCTCAATAATTTTTGGAAGTGTCATGGGTTTCTGAGACCAAAAGTTTGAGAACTACTGATCTACCAAGATATGGTATCTGTATTCTATGGCTTTGCATTTCCCATGGCATATCTCTACCTAACCCCAGGGAATACTAACCCAGATTGAGAAATGAGCAATGTAAAAAGGGAGAAAAAGCACAGCTCTGAAAGGCCTCATTATATTCATTGCTTATTTCCCCTACTTATTCCTTGTATCAACTTGAACAAGAAAAACAGCCTCCAGAATGTTCTTTTTTTTATATACTCCCTTAATTTATGATTACCCTTTTTCAAATTGAAATACAACCATTTCTGGTTCTTGAAATTTCAGGTTATTTTAATTCTACACAAACTGGAGGTACTGATGTTTCACTTGCATGGTTATAACTCACCCTATTGCCCTTTTAGAAAGAAGACCAGTTAGTGCGGGGAGGTGTCTTTGTTTGAGTGGTAAAGATGGAGTAGAACCCCAAGGCTCAGGGTATCCAGTCATTTATTTTCTGGCAGGTGCAACATCCTGCATCATGGGATAGTGGTACTAGGAGCAGCAGGAATCTGGCCCTTTGAAACTCAGTCTGGTGTACTTTGCAACTTCAACCTTGCCTAAGACAGTCAGTCTGGTCAGCAGCAGGACATGTAAGATGGGAAAGAACAAGGGCCATTAGGATATCAAGTTCAGAAAATATTTCATACATTGTCTAGTACTGTGAAATGCTTGTGAATAGTCTTTAAAATGCCCAATAAGCAACTGTACAATGTGTATGCTTAAACACTTGTTTTGATGGAAAGAGCATTTTGCATTAAAAAACTCATTGTTGAACAACTTGCATTATTTTCTTTAGCTAGCATATAATTAACCCCCTCCCCAACCCACACAGACACATCCCAACCTCTCCCATAGCAATTGTTACTTGACTCAGATGTCAACTCCTTCAAAGGCCTTTCTGATTCTTCCTCCTACTCCATCTTTTCAGAAGGTTGGAGACCCTCTCTTGTGCTCCTGTAGGTAACAACTTTGCTCCCTTGACTATAAATTTAGACTGCCCTTGGGTCAAATCCAGCCAATGATGTCTTTTGTCAGGATTCCATTCCTTTTTACAGCCGAATAATATTCCATTGTATGTATATACCACAATTTGTTTATCTACTCATCGGATGATGGACACTTGGGTTGCTTCCATCTTTTGGCAGTTGTGAATGATGCTGCTATGAACACTGGTGTGAAAATATCTGTTTGAGTCTCTGCTTTCAATTATTTGGGGGGATTGCTGGGTTATATGGTATTTCTGTTCTTAGCTTTCTGAGGAACCAGCAAACTGTCTTCTGCAATGACTACACCATTTTATATTGCCACCCGCAATTAAAAAGCAATCCTATTTTTCCACATATTCTTCAACATTTATTTTCTTTTATTGTCTTTTGATAGCAGCCATTCTAGTAAGTGTGGAGTGGTATCTCTTTGAGGTTTTGATTGGCATTTCCCTAATGGCTAATGATGTTGAGCATCTTTTCATGTGCTTTCTGGCCATTTGTATATCATCTTTGGAAAGATGTCTATTCAATCCTTTTGCCCAGTTTTCAATTGGATTGTTTGTCTTTTGTTGTTAATTTGAAGGATTTCTTTATACATTCCGATATTAAATTTGTATCAGATATGTGGCTTACAAATATTTCTCCCATTATGTAGGTTGTTGTTTTACTTTTATGATAAAGTCCTTTCGGGTGCAAGTCTTTTTATTTTAATTTTGATGAGATCCCATTTATATGCTTTTTCTTTTGTTGCTTGTGCTTTGGGTGTAAAGTCTAAGAAACCAATGGCTAACATAAAGTCCTGAAGATGTTCTTCTAGGAGTTTGATAGTTCTAGCTCTTATATTTAGGTCTTTGCCCCCCTAGAATTTAAGCTGTCTTATTTAACTTTGTATTCCATGTATACAGGACAATAACTAACAGAATATTTGCTCAAAAACTATTTGTTGGATTAAAGAATGTAGAACTTACTCTGCACAAGAATATGTGTCTCTCCAGCTCTAACAACCAGATCTTTTATTTATTTATTTATTTATTTATTTATTTATTTATTTAATTTTTAAATATTATTTTATTTATTTCTCTCCCCTTCCCCCTGTTGTCTGCTCTTTGTGTCCATTCGCTGTGTGTTCTTCTGCGTCTCCTTGCATTATCTGGTGGCACTAGGGAACTTTGTCTCTTTTTGTTGCATCATTTTGCTGCATCAGTTCTCCATGTGTACAGTGCCACTCCTGGGCAGGCTGTGCTTCTTTCAGATGGGGTGACTCTTCTTGCAGGGCACAATCCTTATGTGCCGGGCACCCGTGCACGGCATGGCACATCTTGCGCATGGCAGCACTGTTCATGGGCCAGCTTACCACACAGGTCAGAAGACCCTGGGAATCGAACCCTGGACCCTCCATATGGTAGGCAGATGCTCTATCAGTTGAGCCACATCCACTTCCCATACAACCAGATCTTTATATTGCATTCAGAGCTACACAGAATAAGCATGGTCATTATTCCTTCAAGGATTCTTCACATTTAAAAAGTATGTAGCTCAGGACAGGGTACCCATATCTACACTAACATTAACACTGATATATCTCCAGAAATGAAGAGGAATGGTTCAGTTAAGATTTGGTTGATGAGTAACAGAGACCTGAAAATAGTAGCTAAAATAAAATAGGGACTATTCATCTATCACAAAAAATAAGTCTGGAGGTATATAGCTCAGGAGTGGTATGATGGATTTATGATGTCTTTAAAGACCCACAGAGTCTCCATCTTCCTTTTTTGCTATCCTCAGTTTTCTTGCTTCCACTCTTGGCCATTAACACTTCTTGGCATTATCTGCTTCTGTCCCATTATCTATTTCCACTCCTTCTAGGACACTAGTTGTATGTGGGTTAGACCATGTCTCACATGACATTTCACCATGTCTCACATTACATTTACGCTCTTTTATACATTTTTTTTTTCTCAGTAGAATCAGTCTGTATATTTTTTCTGGCTCACAACTTCTGTTATAGTTACATATAAACTGATGTTAAAACCTTTTATTGAGTTCATAATTTCAATTATATTTTTCTGTTCCAGAATGTCCATTTAATTCTCTTTTATGTTTTCAGCTCACTGCTGAAATTTCCCATCTTGTCATCTAATTTTTGAGCATATTAATAACATATATTTTAAAATTCTTGTCAAATTAACTCAAATATCTGATTCATTTATAGGTCTGTTTCTATTCTCTATGTTTTCTCTTGGTTTAAGCCATGAGGTCTTTGTGTTCTGGATGCCTGGTAATTTGTTACTGAGTGTCAGATACTGTAGAGGAAAACAGTAGGGCTAATTCATGGCCCAACACAATGATATCTTTCTCTAAAGAGGTTTTACTTTTATTTCTGGCAGGCAGTTAATGTAGAGACAGTTTAGCTTATTCCAGTCAGAATTGGGCTGACTCAAAGCTATACATGAATTTTTGTAAGGACTAGCCTTCTTTACCACTACTCCTAGAGTAGAGCCCTTTAGGGTTCCACCTAAATTCTGGGTTGTTTCCATGACTCCTCCTGCTTATGGGCATAGACTTCAAATTTTGCCCATAACCTTCAGCCTTATAAACTGCTGGAAGTGTTCTTCAGGTCTCCTACCTCAGCCAATGCTTTCTATTGTTCTGGACCTCTAAAATACTACATTGAAATCAACAAATGCCTTAGTGGGAAAGAGGCAGTGAATTTTGGACTCACTTTATTTCCCATCTCTAAGGATCTCATAAGCACGTATTCTCATGGATGCAGTGGGTGAACCATGTAGGACATCTGAGAGGATTCCTCAATGAGTTTCACTCCCCACATGATAGGTGGTAGAGTTTGCCAAGCACATCTTGGCTTTGGTGATCCTGCCCAGCATGACCGGGTTACCCTGAGTAAGGATGGAAAATTTGGGTTGAGTGACCCTTTGTGCTCCGAGCTATTGCCCTTGGGAAGGATCCAAAAGAAATGCCAGAGATACCTGGGGTGGGCAGGGGCACCAAAAGTCTTCAGAACCTCAATCCTTTGTTCTTAGACCCTCTGATTGACAAGGGAAGGGAAAGCATCTCTTCCACTCCTGCCCTTTGGTCCCTTAAATCCTGCTGCCTTGATAGTTCCCAAAACTTTCAAATAGATATTTTGTACAAAAACATAACGTATTTTTTTTCACAACTCTTCTAATTGTTCTCAGGTGAAAGATTAATTGACTAAAAGTAGGTGTCAATAATGGAAATGAAAGCTATTTCAATTTTAAAATCACCTCTTGACCTAAAATAACTGCAAGTACTCCAACCAATTTATGTCCAAGGCCTACAGACATGTGGAAAGTTCATATAAAGAGACTTTAGGGGGAAACAGCACACAACACTCCTATATCTTACAGCTGAAACATAATCATGTAGCCACACTGAGCTCCTAGGGAGGCTGAGAATGTAATCTTTTGACTTGGTACAAGTCTGTCGAGTTAAAAGCAGAGTTCTGTTACTAAGAAAAAAGTAGGTAAGCAACTAGCACTCACTGCCAAAAGGATGTTCCAAAAATATCCTTTGGGAGAAATTTCAGAACTAGGGTTAGAAAGAAGGCTCATGAAAATGAGTTTTATGGGAGCAGGCTACAGTATGAAAATTTATTAAATTCAGTAAAGAATGATATAAATTATACCTGATTAGTATAAAGCGCCAAAATGCATATCAAGGCAGAGGAAGGAAAATGGTGGTGGGTGTGAATTCAAATGCCTACAACCACCAGGAAGATCATTAAAATGAGTGAAAGGGGGTACAACAGCAAATGCTACATTCTCAGGGTATTAACTGCATAGGGTCCTCTCTCTCAGTGGTTGGATGTTCTCCAGTTGGCCAGTCTCTAAAGTATCAGAACCTTGAGGCTAGATCTCAAGTTGACTACACACAGTAACAAGCCTGGACTTTGGCATGGTTTCTGGAAGAGTTATCTACAACCACACGTAGTCTAACACTGTGCGTGCCATTTTATTCCTTTGAGCCTTGTTTTCCCCACCAGCAAGGCAGAAATGCTCATCATAGTGCACATCTCAAGGGATAGTTGTGAGCCTCAAATTAAAGGATGGTACCCTCCCAATAAGTGCTCAGGAACCCCCACCCCCACGCCCAGCGCTTGCTTTCATGGATGGGACACCACAGCAGGCACACCTTTTTATTACCTGCTTCTGAAGGTGTTCATGGTTGGGTCTGGTGACTGTCACCTCTCAGCTGATGTCAGTCACATAACTGCAGATGGGAGCAGCTTTAAGGATGGCAGAGCTGGTGGTCTGGGCCCTGATAAGTTCTCTTTGTTTTAACCTCCTGTTTATGAGTCTTCTTGGCTGGTTCCCAAATCTTCAGTATTAGATTGGATAATCCCACTTTTAATAATGCTCAGGATATTTGCTTCCCTTGGGGGACTGTGATCCCAGCAGTGGAGGGTATTAAAATGGAGCTGAATGCCATGCAGAGTGCTTACCCTTTAAGCTGTGTGTATGTGGGCACGGCACTTTGCATGTGCACACATAAGGGGTGGCGTGTGTGTATGTATGTCTACGTGTGTGTATTCTCTTCACCTTCGGAGATTTTTTTTTCTTTAAACAAAACATAACACTGAACACCCAGTTCATTTGCAGTGTTAAAACAAAGCATTATAGAAGCCAGGCAAAACTCAGGTTTCTTGAATCAATGAGATTATTAACTTCCAAATTCTGTATTTTTATTTCTTCTAAATGGCATTAGCTCAGCATTAGACTTAAGGCCATAATAATATCTCATGAGACCCCAGAAACACTAAGTTAATACATTGTTGAATTTATTCAGTTATTTGAATTGTGTCTAATATTTTAAATTTAACATAAACTGAGTTATAATCAGGGACATGATTTGCTCCTATTCATAATAATACATTTTGAAGGCCATGTTTTTTACCTCCTTAACTTGACTATTCCAGTAATCAAGAGGCCGCACTAAAAAATAATTGGTAGAGAACAGAGAAAAGAAATATACAGAGTTACTAATATACACCAGGGTTTAAGCTGACATGAAATTTTATCTTAATTATCGGACAAATTTGTACTCCCACTATCTAATTCAATTTGCATGCATCGGTAGACACTTATTAAAGGTAATATTACATCTGTCATTTTAAGACTGGTGAGAATTTTATCATATGAGCTACATGAAACAGCCACTCTATTATGTACAGAACTCTTTTATATGGCTTAAAATCACCAGCATTGCATCCTAATTAAGAATTTTTAAATTGTCTTTGGGACAGCCATGGTCTTGTCCATTTTATGTACCTCTTGTAAGTTATATGGACACAGAATTGACATTTCAGGAGTGTACTTCTCCCCTCTGCTTCTTCATTCTGGATGAAAAATGGGAGCTTTCCTAATAAAATGTAAACTGGAATCAAATGTTCAAATAAGGGTGTAAGAGACGCACGAATTATATAAACCCATCTTAGAATTCTCCACTGGATTTAGAATTCTGCTGTGTACAAATACATTAGGCAGTCTGAGGCATTCAGAGTTGAATACATTGGGGTTCTTTCTGAAATGAGTTTATTAGATTTGTGCTTTGTACGAAATGAATTGGTGAGGGACTGATACAACACAATCAGTTCAGGACAATAATGGCAGTTTCTGAGCATTGAGCCCTAAAATGCTATTCAACGCCAATATAATACTTAAACTTCCCAAATGGACCCCAAAATAGGTCCAGAGCTTTAAAGCTCTGTAACACTTGAGATTAAAACCCAATTTCATAAAGCACACATTTAATTGTGCATTTGTTCCCCTACCACAGCCATCTTGGTGTTAGGGCTCTTTCCACACACCAAAGGGAATGAAATCAGTGAAATAAGGAATGAAAAAGAAAATGGGCCTATAAGGACAAAAGAGAGAGGAAAGTCGAGTAGCAATGGCATGTGTGAACAGGAGCTGCCCTCAGAAACAGGAAGGCAGGGAGATGGGAACCGCTGGTGACAGGTAACTTGCTCTTCTTCTGCCTTGGTTTATTGGGACGATCCAGATGCTGCCCAAAATGAAAGAATCAAACTCTGTACCTTCTGACTTGCTTACTTCTGGGTCCAAAAGTGCATTTGGCATGCCACCAGACCCCTTTAATGCTCGGGTTAAATCATCAAGGTGTTTTTCCGTCATTGTTTTATAATGACTCCGGTCTCTGTAACTGGATGCAGTTAATCTTTGAGAAGGGTGAAATTGTTTCTAACCATCTCATAATCAAACTATTCTTATGCCTTGTCAGTGCTTTCCACCCCCCTCTCAAACAGTCATCCCCTTGGCTGTCTTAACTTACAAAATATTTCGCAATATGTTCTCCAGGTCTTAGAGGGGAAGAGTGGGAAGATTTCCTTTCACCCCAGTCCTAGAGAAAAAGATGAATAATTCATGGCACCACAGGAAGGTCTTCTCCGAGACTTCCCTGGATCATGTCTGAGCAGCCAAAGGACCAGGGAACTTACCGTCACAGTGTGCCGTGTCAAAGAACAGTCAATCAATCTCCAAAGCAATGTGAGGAGAACAGGTTTTTCATGCCTGTGCATTGGGAGGAAGCCAAATGTGTGTTGCCGTTTGATGGTAATATCAGTGTACACCTGTTCCGACCAGCTGTCAACTCAACCTGTGTCAGAAGCACGTGTCACGCCCGCCGGATGCTCACAGCGGGCCGTGTCCGTGTGACAGTCAGGACAGGCAGGGCTAGGAACTCGGGGACCAGCGGAGGAGAGGCTCGCCGAGCCATTTCAGGGACACAGATGTGTGAGGAGTGTGATAAAAGAAGAAAACATCTGAGGGAATAAGCTCAAACAAAACAGCAAATGTCATTTGCATTATATAATTATGGCCCACCATCGAGCCCTTTGTAATAACACTGGGTAGGCCAATGTTAAACCTACAGTGGGTGATGAAAGGCCTCAGCTTGAAAAAAGGTCAGCCTGAATTAGTATATATTTGCTGATTAATTCAGAGTGTGCCTTCGTAAATTTTACAGTCCAGGGCCCCCGGTCTCGTTTGAGGCAGCCTCCTCTGAAATTCAAATGTGCTTCATTCAGCACAAACACTCCAATGTGGCGTTGTGTTTTGTGGAAAACTTTTATCTAGAAAACGGGTCCCCGTGCAGGCATATGGCAGTGTATATAAGTGACTGGATTTGTGTACACACAGATTCTGAAGAACAAGAGACTGCTGTGTTGTGCCTCTGATTACACACGTAACTAGCCTAGGGACGGCTCACACCCGACTGTGCACATTTGAAAATCCAGGGTGACTGCAAAATCCTGCCTCCTTACAGAAACCTCAGCAATCAGTGCTGCCAAGTCCGAAGTTTGTCTCCTATGACGCTGTTGAGTTGAATGCAAACAAGGGAAATGTTTGGCCTAAGAGAGTGTTGGCCCCAAAGTGCCTTTAAGATCATAAACACAGATTCTGCTCTTAGATGGAACTCCTATTAATGAGCAAGTTCATTTGTCAGCTTTAATTGTCAGAACTGCTTCAGGAGATACCATTTATTATCTCCATTCAACAACTCTCCCAGGCCAGCACTGTTGGCAAGAGATGTAGCCAGGATTTGGCCACAAGTCCGTCTACCTCCCAAAACCCTTATTTCCCACTTCACCTTGTTTTCTCTCTTTGCAACTCATTATGCATTTTTTTTTTAAATTTTTTTATTTTTTATTGACTTTGTAATAATATTACATTAAAAATATATACGTGAGGTCCCATTCAACCCCACCCCCCCACCCCCCCTCTCCCCCCCCCCCAACAACACTCGTTCCCATCATCATGACATTATGCATTTTTGATACCTGTTTGCTAAATCTCTTGCCACACGCTCTGAGTTGGCAGATATCTGAGATACCTGACACATTTCAAACACTTCCCCAGTGGATTCCAACCCAACCCTTCCCCCAGCAAACGGGGCAACTGCAACTGGCATCTCCACGCCCTCTACATTGCTTCAATTCTAGAATCTTCCCTCCTACCTCCAGACCCAGGTAATCTCAATGACAGTAGATGATAATGATTCTAAGTCTCTGGCAGCGCCCCGTTCAACAGTCTTCAAATGAAACGAGTGACCATGAATTTCATCTCTTCAAAACCAGCTTGCCTTTGTTTCATTGACTGCCAGACCCTCTCCATAGAGAAGGGCTTTGCATCATAAGGGAGGACTGTGGCTGCCTAAAGACCAAGGAGATGATGGTGAATGGTTTTAGCTGTTTGTTGTGGTGATAAACTGAAGTCTGGGGACTTTCAATTTCACCCAGACGAAGAGTGGGTAGTCCAGGTGTTGTTCTCCAAGGGGTTGTCTAAGTGGTGTGGCATGCTAGGTCATCAGCCTGGAGGTCAGGAGAGTTGTCCCATCTGTCAGATGCTGGCAGATGTCTAATGATGATGAGCAAGTGTCTATGGCTTTCTGGATCTCTGTTTTTCTTGAGTGAAAGAAGTACTAGATCTTGAAAGTGCCTTCTGACTTTAACCTTATACAATTAATAACAATGCCTTTTTTTATGAAGACTTCCATGGTTCAAAAAGGGCTCATCACACTTATATCATTCCAGAAAAATAAAACTCAGAGAAGTGAAGTGACTTGTAAAGGGTGCACAGGTGGAAAGTCGGAGGCTTAGGGAATGATCATGGACCCTCGTCCACCTCCACAGCTGCAATTTCATGGTCCAGCTCCTGACATGATGCTCCCTCCTCCAGTGGCTGTGCCATGACTATTCCATCTCTGAAATGTTGTTTCACTAGTTTTCAAAGCAAGTGTCCTGCCTCCTTAGCAGGCTCATGTCCCGCTGAGCTGCCATGCCTCCAAATCTGTGACCAGGCAGGTTTCCAAGGAAGCTTGCTCTGTAGCTATCCCTCTCAGCTAGGAGCCAGTGTACTCAAAGCAAAGCAATGTTGTTTTCTTTGGAAGAAACTCACTGCATTTGGGAACCAGGGCTATCTATTATATCTGGGGAAATACCCAAATACCCACCACTTTTTCCTTCTCTATTCCATCTTCAACCACTGAGATGTCTACCCTGAAAACCCATGGAAGGGTTCCCTTCACCAACCACGTCCCCTTAGGAAACTGCCATTAGGAAAAGAGAACCATGCCACGGTTCAGTTTGCTTTTGTGTAGTTTCTTTCCAAATATCTGATCCAGTTTTATATCAATTTGTTTTAGCCAGATATAATAGAGTTACTGATTTAAAAAAAAAACTGAGTTACTGATAAAAAATAAATACAATTTTCTACCTGGTTCTAAGCCACCATGCCCACTAACTTGGGTAGAGCCCCTTTCAACTTTATTTTCTTCTTCTCCCTCTCCTTTTCCCTCCTCATCCTCCTCCTACCTTTTCCTCCTCCTCCCCCCTTCTTCTTCTTCTTTTTATTCTTCTTCTTCTCCTCCTCCACCTTCTTCTTCTTCCATTTTCTTCTCAGAAAAATAAAGGGAACACAATATGAAAGAGTGGATGTTAGATCACCTTTACACTGTGTGGAAAGCTAAGCTATATTCCCATGATACTGACAAATCTAGATAATACCATATCAGTATGCATGCCCTTGATAATCAGTTTTGACTTAGGTTGGGTCTGCATTGCTTACCTAAAAGACCTGTCCACTCTCCTTCTCTGCAGAAGCCAAGAGCAGCCCATATTAAATTCTAACCAGACCACACACAGTCCAAGCCTCAGTGATTTTCATGTGTGGCTTCATTCCTTGGCTCGGTTTCTGACATT
The DNA here is from genome assembly GCF_030445035.2 of Dasypus novemcinctus. Lineage (NCBI taxonomy): Eukaryota > Metazoa > Chordata > Mammalia > Cingulata > Dasypodidae > Dasypus > Dasypus novemcinctus. Next base: position 123,075,144 of record NC_080679.1, read on the forward strand.
TTGAAAATGACCATGACACCCAAAATGTGTAGGCTGGGCAGTTGTTGTCCAGGGCCCAGAAGAGATAAAATTTACCTATTTTGTGGACTGTACAACAGAAGGCAACAGAAGGTGCAATCAGTAAAACATCAGAAATCCTACATTGCCTTCTTATATGGAATTCCACCATATAAATGTATTCCTTTGGATTGAAAGGTGTTCTTGGTCTTTCAGAAATCTTTATTAGAATGGGCTTTTACACTGAAAGGGGGCCATTTTCATTACATCTTAGCAATTGATTAAAGAATAAATTCTAGCATCTGGACAGATAAGCTGGTCAGTAGAGAAAGGGACAGGAAAGCAAAGACAGAAATCTCTGGAGATGAGCTTTGCCCACTGCACATCTTTGTTGAAAGCCAGCTCTGCCAGAAGATAGTCCACCCTGTGTTCACTCTTTATAGTTGCTCAGGTTGTTCACTGATCAAGTGTGCCTGGTCAAGGGAACAAGTGGGATTGAAATCCCTGCACTTTGACTGCCAAATCAAATGCCTTGGTGGGAGGCTGCTACTGTACAAAAGAAGGGAGCCTTTCTCCATTTCTCTCAGAGGTGTCATAAGAGGTAGTGGCTGCCCTGTACCCAGCCCAGGCTAAGATGTGAGAAACTCCTTTGGATGCTCAGTTTGACTATTGGTTCTCAACATTATTCCTCACCAAATGGCACCTGTGGATTGGGAATGAAGACTTGAAAACAGTCATCGGAAATAGACTCAAATATGTTCTATGTGTGTGTAATAAAGCAAGTGAGAGAGAGACAGATATTGCTTGGTTCTGGGTGTGGTGGATTACGAGATGGAATATGGAGCCAGGTTTCTGCAAGAGGCAGAAGGAGATAAAGACAATGAAGATGGAGAAGTTGACATCCATGTGTAGCTGCAGCAGGATTGTCAACATGACCTCATCAGTACCTTCCAGAGGTGGGTTTCTGGTCTCCCCAGGGAGTACGCTGGGTCCACTTTCAGTGTGGTCTCGATGCCACATGTGGGATTCACATCCCATAAAATGTGATGGAAGATCTCTTCAAGTGTACAGACTCCAATGGATAAGAAACCAGGTTCTAGCACATGTGCTTCTTTAGAAGCACAGAAGTTAAAAAAAAGAAAAACAGTTTTCCTGTTATAAATGGCTTCTTTAACCTGAATAAGGCAGAGAATCAGATAATAAAATAATGATTTAATAGCCTTGAAGTCAATCAGCTGAATACAATAACATGAATTAGCCTTTTATGTCCAACTCACACCTAATTTTGTTGTTGGCTTATGTTTGTTCCAAAAGGATTACTAATGAAATTTTTAATATTTCACTAGGTCCTGGATTCATTTCCACACTGGCTGGTAATTTTCTCTTATATAGCTAGAAATTGTACTCTAGATAATTTCACCCAAGCGTGTGTCTACATCACAGGATCCCTGGCTGTAGGAGGAAAGACCCCTTGGTCTTTGACAATCGGATAATAGCTTCACTTTTAGCCAGTAGAGGAAGTCAAGAGCAAGAGAGTACAGATAATGTGAGCATAATTCATTATTCAAATCTGCAAGTGATGCACTGAAAACAAAGAGAGAAGAGGAATAATGGTGTCATTATTTTTATTACTCTTGTTGGGCAGACCTAGCGTGAAACATTAAAGGAGACGGGGGTGAGCTTTCTGACTGTACAGTGACAAATTGACTTTCGGGGTAATATTGATAAGGGGAAAGTAGAGCAGATGGCTTTTCTGTAGAAGGTTTGCTTTCTTATTAGTGGCCCCATTAACTATGTTCTTGTTGCTGGATGCTTCTTAAAATTCCCATCATTTCTTATCTTTTGTTGTCCACACCAGGGACTAGGAAGGAGTAGAGGAGTGTGGCTTCCTGAGATCCTTAGAGTTAAGGCATTCTTCAGAGCCCCTGGTGCCTGCAACACGAATCACCAAGGCCAGGGGAGCGAGGGGTGGAGAACTTTCTTTCAGAGACAGAGTAACCTCCAGTCCTAGAGGAACATCCATTTGGGAACAAGGCTTTTGGGGAACTCTAATAGACAGGGAGTTTCATGGATTTGTTTTATCGCAGACCTACAAGGCTCCCTCACCATTAACCATTTTTCTGAATATTTTTCTTTCAGTCATCATTTCTCTTTCTAAGATTCCTTAACACACAGAAACCTACCTATCAACATTGCAGCTAGGGTAGTCTTTATAAGCTTTGTAAGAAAGCCTAAGTCCTGGATGGGTACATTGGGGACCATCTAATGGGAAAGAATGATGGAGCCAGGAAAGGTGAGATGGAGCAGGAAAGACGGGTGCTCTCAGTGGGGGCTTCCCTAAGCAAGACCGGGCTTTGGTAAAGGGAATGTGTGACCACCTGATTGCTGTGATTCCAGGGTCCCAGGAAGGGTGTAGCAGTCTGGCATTAATTATGAAATCCAAAAATTGATATTGAATTGTTTGTGAACTGGTCTTTTCCTCTGGGCATATTAGATTTTATTGGATTCAGAGGTTTACTTTTACTTTATTAATAATGATTAAGGCTTTGATTGGATCACATTAGTAGGCTGTTGAGTCCCTGCCATCTTGGTGGGTGGGAACTCACAGAGAAATTACGTCACAGAGAAGGGAGTTTTGAGCTGGAGCCCCAGGAATATAGCTCACAGGAGAACAACAAAGAAAAGCAGATACACGAGGAAACAGAAAAGTGTCCATCAGACATGGCAGAGGCCCTGGGAAGAGAGAGGAGCTGTTCGCCTGACAGTTTGCAGTTACAAAGACCAGAGCCCTGAGCAGCTGAATCCAGGGAGAAAGGAGCCCTTGGAGAGGAATGAGACTTATCCCAACCTTCAGGTGATATTGGAAGAAGCTAGGACCACAGAGCCTTCAAAGGAAGAGGGAGTCTGGACCTTTGCAGATGTTAGCAGCCATCTTGCTCTAACACATGGCAACAGACTTTGGTGAGGGAAGTAACTTATGCTTTATGGCCTGGTAACTGTAAGCTTCTACCTCATAATAAACACCCTTTATGGAAGCCAACAGATTTCTGGTATTTTGCACCAGCACCCTTTTGGCTGACTAGGTACAAAGCATCCCCAAATTCCTTTGCTCCCTCTCAAAGCAGCTTACACACCATGGTGCATGATGACTGGAACTCAAGAATTATTCCTTTGGATTTTTCTGTATTCTTTGAAAAGCAAATAACAGGAAATAGGTGGGCTAAAATATGCTCTCATTAGAATGTTAGTGATTAGTCTAACAGTTTTTGTCACAACTGGAGGAGCAAAGAGATCAAGAAGCTATATGATTGAGATATTCTAGAGAATTAGAAGTAAAGAAAAATGCACAAATGGGGAGGAGAGCTGAGGAATGGAGAGACAGAAATGTGAACAGTTGCCTTCAGAGAGCCTTGGCAATGAGAAAGATGGACATTCTGTAGTTCATCCAGCCCCTCTAAGTTTGACCATCTAGATGATGCAGGGTCATAACAGCAGCAGAGACACAAATAAGCTCATTACCCATCACATGAGATAAGCCAATTTATTATAGACAGCCAACATTAAACCCTCAAGTAATCCAGCAAACTCTTAGTAGAGGACTTGGGTTCAAGATAGTGTAATAGCTTATATGAGCCTGGGAACCCAATTTATACATCTGACCCTCAGCTTTTCTTATCTGAAAAATAGACCTATAATACTAGTCCCCACATGAACTAATTCATTCATTCATTTATTCAGCCAATATTCACTGAGCACTCATTATGTACTAAGTTATAGATGCTAAGTGAAAAGCAAAAATTGGATAAATCCCTCGCATTCATGACTTGCTTTCCAAAAGCAATGTATTTGAAAGGGCTTTGTGAGTAGTTAGGCACTGCTTATATTTTATGGAGTCAAAAGCCTTCTACCTTTAGATCTTAGTTTTCCATTCGTGGACATCACAGAGCAAGTGTCAACTTTCTGCACAGAATCATTCTCTTCAAATATTTGAAAATAACTCTTGTGTCTGCTCTGGCCATTGCCTCTTAATACTCAATACCTCTGGTCTCTTCACATGCTCTTCTTTTGACTCTTTTCTCAGATTGTCCCTTCCTGGTTGCACTTGCCATAGCCCTTTAAGGGACGGATCTGGGCCAAAGTACAGGTCACCAAACCAGACCTGAGAGTGTGACTGCACCTGCATGTAATCCAGACCCCAGAGCAGAATAAACAGGCTTATTTAACAACCTTTGCTTTTCCTTGGAGCTCATACCCATGAACACACAGAACACTCAGGTCAATTTACAGAGGTGTCAGGGTTGAAAATGAGACTCCAACCACCTCTCTGAGTACAGAGGACAGAACTAGTACATCAGCATGTACTGTGCAATCAATAGCCTCCATAATTTAATAGAGAAATAACATTTCTCATTCTAATAATCAGAAAACAATCACCATATGAATGCACTTTAGCTATTAATACTTATTCCTTGATGCATAAACAATCTCATTTAAAAATTCTAGCTCCCAAAGATGCTCATCTTCTGCTGGGGGAGGTGCATAGGTGAAGGGAAGAAAACGTAAACCAGGTACATCACATAGAGCTGAAACCCCAGCCAAATTCATGGCCTTAAGAATAAAAAAAAAAATCAGTTAATGAGTATTATCATAGTCAGGGGCCCGAATAGTGAGATACAGAATTCCATTCACTCTATCACGACCATGACTGACATTTAATTATTCTCTATTTTTGTGTGTGCTTATAATTCCGTTCTTATCATTCATTGTAAATCCTTTGGAACCCCTAGAAAAAAGCGAGATCGAGTGACAAAACAGAGATAATGAAATCAGAGGCAGTAGAATAAAATTATATCTTGTAGGTAAAGCGATGAGTCAGTAGAGCAAGTTATTTCATAAGGTTGCAAAAGTGGGGAGAGGGAATCAGAATAAATGTAGCAAGCTCTCAGGAGAACTGAAAAAGAATCCAAGGTTAGGGATACAGAATTCACAGGGACCAGGATATTGTGGAAAGAGCATTTGAGTTAGATGAAGACAACTATGCTTCAGTCTAGTCTAGTTGTTTGATCTTAGACATAGCACTTAACCCTCTCTGGGTTTTTCACTTTCTTACCTGTAAAATGTCATCACTTTTTAGCCTTGTCTAAAACCCCGAGAAGATGCACAATTGATGTAATAATGTAAGGATTGGAATTATCTCAAAATATTAGAGATGAAGCTGGAAGACCTTGGGCAATGTCAAATAGTTCCATCAAATTTAACCCAGGAGGCACTGGAATTGTGGACTCTCCTACTCTCTTCCAGTATTACCCATGGGACTTCAAATGTACAGGACAGAACACTGTCCCCATTCTTCCAGAGTCACCAGTAACATTGAGTGAAGACAAGGGTCTGGTTTACCAGGTTGGCAAAGCAGAATTGGAAGCAAATTTGAGTCAGATTGGAAATGTCACTGCTGAGTAAAACTGTTAAAAATATATATAATATATTTCCACATACAGCTCATACAGCTCAAGAAAGCATACCAAGTTGAAAACCCACTTGTGTGGAGGTGCCAAGGCTGCTAAATCAAAGGAAGGAATGTGATTGGGTTGTCAACCAAGGAGGGCCCCAAGCAAAGTTGGGTGGGTGGGGGGTGGAGTTAAAGAGTGAATGAAATCAGGGGTTCAAAGAACCAAGAGTCAAGAGAAGGAGTGATAGGTGAATTGGCCTGGGGGAGGACAGTCATTTGGGCCTTGTGGGTGACTGGTTTTCACGGACTCCAGTCAATGGATGCAAGGATGAGGCAGCTCCACTCAACAGTCCAGGGATGGGAAGCCATCACATTAGATGCCTGGAAGGAGGGGCTACCTTTCTTCCCCTTGCTAACCCCTGGCTCCTTTAAGCTGTGTGCTTCTGCTCACAGAGATAGGTTATAGCTCTCTGCTCGCTGGCTTTACTGCTTGGTGACAGGTTATGATTCAGTCTCTCCCTTCTAGAAGAATGCCCTTGCCCCTCTGTCTGCATGGAGACCAGAAGAAGACTCTCCAATCTTTGGCTTCAAGAAGCCTAACTGACCCACAGCCCAGCTGCCAGGCTCTGAAATTCACCACCACATTTCTGCTGAGGCCACTCTTTTCCCAGTTGCTCCCAGCCAATGACGAAGTGTGGTAGGGCCACTGAGGCAGGCTTATTCCTGGGCATCAAAGGACTCCTCTGATGAGTGACTATGGCTTAAAGGTCCCCTGACTGCCTTGCCAGCTTCCTCGGCAAGCTTCCTACATTGCACAGCTTCCTACATTGTGCTGTAGCCAATGGCGCTTCCTCCCAAACTTCCTTAGGCTTGTACTGCAGGTTAGGATGCTTCCACCCAAAGCTCCTTCCTTCCTCCCCCCTTCACATGGAATCAGACCTGCAGCACCATCTGACGGCTCTTCCAGCCTCTTGTCTCCAGTTCCTGGCACAGCCATTTCCTCTAATACATTTCTTGCATGTCTGTTTTAGTTTCCTAGGCTGCTAATGCAAACACTATAAAATGGTTCAGCTTAAACAATGGCAATTCATTAGCTTTACAGTTTTGAGGCTGGGAAAATGTCCAATCAAGGCATCATCAAGGTGATGCTTTCTCCCCAAAGACCGCAGCGTTCTGGGGTTGGCTGCCGGCGAGCCTTGGTCCTTAGTCTCACATGTCAAGGCACATGGGGGTCTGTCCTGGTCTCTCCCTTCTCTTCCAGGTTCTGTTGGTTTCAGTTTCTGGCTGCTCCCCTGTGTGGCTTTCTCAGTGTCTAAATTTCATTCTCTTTTAAAGGACTCCATTAATAGAATTAAGAACCCTCCTGAATGTGGTGGGTCACACCTTAACTGAAGGAACCTCATCAAAGGTCCTCCTTACAATGATTTCACACCCATAGGAATGGATTCGATTTAAGAATGCATTTTTCTGGTACACAGAGCTTCAAACCACCACAATGTCTAATCGTATCTTGATGTCTACTTCTCAAAGGACCCTAACACATGTCAACCCCCCAAAAAGAGAGCTCCAAGAATGAATTTTGGTCTCACTCACAGCCTCAGAAAACTACCTTCACATACACCCTTGCCTAAGTCCAGAACCCCACACCTCCCGTCGCTTCTTTATCAGGGAAACATTGTTGGGTCCCTTGAATCAGAACAGAGCATCATCAAGTTCAAGAGGAGGAAACAACGAAGGGTCATTTTGCTCAAAGGAGTTTACAGAGATATTAAAAAGCCACTGGGCTATTTCTCTTCCCCTTTCTTCCATCTCCACTACCTCCCCTCCTTCTTGACCAGTTCAGTCCTAAAGCTTTAGGTGGGCAGAGCAAGGAGGCAACAGGAGGCTCAGTGTGGGGGGCAGGGTTCCACTGCTTGAGGCTTGCCCTGCTTGGCTTCTTGGAGCCTGGGGGAGATAGAGGGGGTGTAGGGGGGTGTGGAACAGCCCTATCTGGACAGCCAGTACACGGCTGGGAACCCCAAATGGGATTCAGAGGGCATCAGTGTGGGTGAAGAGTTGGTGGAGGAGATGGGAGATTGGCTACATTCAAGAAGATTGGACAAGTAAGTAGTTACACCCAGGACAATGGGATCAACGTTTCTTAGTGTCAGAAAGGGAGTTAAAAATATGGCAAAGGAGAAAACCAGCCTGATTCTTGTGGTTTTGGATTGGAATTGGAGATATCATTGGGAAAGTATCATCTTCAATATGTATAGAAGATATAGAAATAAATACAAATGTAAATGCGTGCCTGTGTGTGTATGTGTCTGGGTGTATAAATATAGTTCTTCAGTAAAAGAAACCAGGGCTACTTGGAGAAATGGCTGAATCCAGAACTGAGACAGGGAAAGTTTAACATGAGCCATAAACATCCCACTGGGGCCAGAAAGCAAGAAAGAGCTCAAAGAATGATAAGGGCGGATCAAAAGGACACAGAAGCTGGTTTGGGCGGGTGGACCCATGGGCCACATCAAGGTAATTTATGCAGCAACATAAATAATGATTATAATAGAATGTAACCTATTGAAGAAAATTTAAAAGTGTTCTAAAAATACAAATAAAGAAATAAATTGAAAGTCTTTTAAGGAACGACATATTTACATAGTTTCAAAATTCCTCCTGACAAAATTCTAATTAACTATAGAGGGAAAAAGAATAACTTTACAGTGAAGTAACAGAGCAGAGGGATCAAAGTAATGGGACAAATAGAAACAGTGTCCTGCCTGCCAGGATGCAACAAGGAGGACCCAGAATCACTCATGTGATATATTTGCCAATATAGCATAATCTGAATCTAATCATAAGGAAACATCAAACAAACCCAAATTGCAGGACATTCCATATAATAACTGGCCTGTAACCCTCAGTCAAGGAAAAACAAAACAGAAGACCAAATAGGCATGACAACTATAACAGTTGATTCCAAATGAGCCCTTTTGCTATAAAGAGAGTTATTGGGACAATGGGTAAAAGTTGAAGAGGGTGTGGGGATCAGGCAGGAGTAACATATCAATGTTACCTACCTGATTTTGAAAGTTGTGTTGTGCTTACATAGGAAAATGTTCTTATTTATACGAAATGAACACTAAGTTATGCAGAGGCAATAAACTATTGGGTGGTAATTTATTCTCAAATGATTTAGGAAATGTTCCCTTACAGTATTGTACTTGCAGCTTTCCTGGGTGTGATTAATTAAAAATAAAAATATATCTTTTAATGTGCTAGTTGGTGTGCTGTTGGTGGGAGTGAAAATCGACACAACCTCTTGGGAGGATAATTGGATATTATCAAAATTTTAAATGCACATCACCTTTGACCATTAATTCTACTGAAATCCTCTCACTTGAGAACAAAGACATGTGTTCAGGGAATTTTTTTCAGTGTTATTTGTAGTAGTAGAAAGATCAGAGACAATCGAAAAGTCCATTAATGGAAGACTACTAGATAAATTATGGTACATCCAAATAATGGAATACTATGTAAGCTTGGAATGTAATGGTTCGATCTATACACCCTACCAGAATGGACCAAAGTCCAAATAAATTGTTCCGTGAAGGAAGTATGTGTGTGTGTGTATGTGTGTACATAAAAATATCTCTGGAAAGATATTCTAGAAACTGTTAAGAATGGGAGAGGAGAGGAGAGGTTATATACTTTTTGTGCTATTTGTATTTTTTTAGTGTATTCATTATCTTTTTAGAAGGGAAGTTATGTTTTAACAAAGGAAATAGGCCAGGTTTTTCCTTTCTTTTCTTTTCTTTCTTTTTTAATTTGCCATGGCCTTGACCTATTTATGGACTCAGGTGCTTATGGGCTTTGATTGACAAGTTTAGAAACTCCTTCCCATGAAGGAAAGGGAGTGATTCTTGGATTTGTGATTAAGGCAATCTCTGCATCCCTGAACTAGAGACAGACAGATACTGGAAGCAAGACTGGATGTCAGTGTTTTGTTTATATCATATTGTGTATAGATATTAGGAGAGTTTACCTATAAATTCTGTAGAGAGAAAAATGAGTCCATGATTAAGAATTAATGTGTCCACCAAACTCCAGAGTTGTCCTAATCTGTTCAAAACTCTCCCTCAGACTGCACCTTCCACCTTCTTACGTCACATGTGCCATCATCACCCACTCCTATATTCTCAGCAGACATGGCTAATTGATTACAGAACTCATTCCCACTGAGCCCAGACACAGAGATGGAATCATTCTCAGCACAGAGGGCTCAGCAGCTACTATGCTTCGGTCAGAGTTTGTAAGAGAGGAGGAAGTCATTACAGCACCTTCCTCCAGGAAGATTTTGATGGAAGCTACTTCTTTGGAGGATATGTGTCATTTCCAGGCACATATCTTGGTTTCTAGCCACCAACAAGCAAAACAACGAAGAATTGGGACCTACCTGGCCATTCTCAGCCTAGCCCAGCCCTGCTCACCCACCACCACCTCTGTGCTCCATCTGGGCATCCTTCCTTGAACTTCAGGAGGACCTGGTTACAGCTCTGCTCAAGTACTACAACATGCACTCAGCAATACCTTGAACCACCAATGCTTTCTCCTCCCCCCAGCAAGTCACAACTACACCAACCAATGTGTTAGCAGCACTTGTTCAACTTTGAGGTACAGATTCAGATGCAGGCTTGGGTGCTCCTGAGACGTTTCCATTCTGACAACTGCCCTGGTGTTGTGCTTGTTGGTCCTGGGACTACGCTGTGGAGCAGGAAGGCCTTAGGGCCGTGGTTCTGAAACGTTAGCTGCAATCAGAATAAACATAAAACCCAGATGGTGGGGCCACGACCCCAGAGTTTCCAGTTCAGAAGGTCTGGGGTGAGGCCTGAAAATTTTCATTTCTAACAAGTTTCTGGGTGATGCTAGCTCTGCTGGTCCTGGGGCCTTGGGATTCTGTTCTCAAACAGGTCCTCTAGCTGAGCTCACCCTCTGCCCTCCAGGAAGTCTGTGGAGGACAATAAGCAGAGAACTTGACCTTGGGCACATCTGAATTGAAACCCTCTTCTATCATACTTGGAAAGTTACCTCGGGAAAGCCCTTAACTCTTCTAAACCTCAGCGTGACTGTCTGTAAAATGGGTCTAGTAAAATCTAATTGCAGAGCTGTTTGGATTCAGGGAGGAAAAGTGGGTAAAGGGCATTGCACGGTGTCTGGACCATTTCAGGTCCTTCCCTCCCTTTGCCTTGGGGCAGGCATGCAGCCATCCCAAGTGTCTAGAGGAAGGTGAGTGAGTGCTCCATGTTAACGCACACATCCCTGGGCAGACCCCACACTTAGCAGGGTCCGGGAGGTAATGAAGCAACACAGGCCCAAGTTAGCACCGAGGAGGCCCCCGATTGCTTCGTCCCAGCGTCCACCTGTGAAGGGGTCTCCAGGCTTCCTTCCTGGGATGCTTCTTTGCGCTTACAGGTGGGTGGTTGTCTGAAGAAAGCTTTACCACATGGACAGGAATCCAAACTGGTGTTTTCTTGGTCTCTTAAGAAGGGTTTCAGGCCCAGGCTTCACTCCTTCCCCATCTTCCCCAGTCTTGCAAAACTTTAATCAAATCCACAACCTTTTTTGCAAATTACTGGCTGCAGCAAGATGGTGGGGAAGGGAGAAAAGGAGACAGTTACTGTCCGGCAGGAGGCATCTGGGGTTTTCAGTAATGCTTTCTCTCTGTGCATCTCCCCAAGGCAGCACAAGATAGAGATAGACAGAGTACTTGACAGCATCTGAAACCTCACTGAAGATGGCTGGTCATTCCGGGCATGGTGTCCACATGGATAAAAGAGCAGCTCAGAGTGCTCTTACCTTAGGTGAGCACCTGAGGCATCTCCAAAGAAATCTGGAGCTTTTAGGACCCAATCTGAAAACCCATACCCTGTACAATGTACACCATGCAATCCCACCTGGCCTTGGTAGACCAATACTTTTATTCTTTATGTTTGAGAGAATGCAAAACGGAACCCAAAGGGTTAGGGTGGTGTGTCCAAAAGCAAACCAAAGTTTTAGGCCAGGACAGGGGTAGAGTCTGGAGTCCTGAGTCCCATCCCTCTCTGCCTTCCATCCATCTTATACTGCTCTCTCCAAAGCAACGGCCCCTTTTTGGAGGATTCTGTACCCTTGGGAGAGAGAAGCTACTACAGTGGAGGTGCTGGTCTGAAAATTGCAGGATCTCTGGAAGAGCCCATGGAAAAAATCTAGAAGGGTGGGTCCCTTTATTCACATCCCAGGAATCACCTACACACTTTCTCAGGCTCATTCAGCTCTTGGAGACTTGCTGGGCTCTAGAGAATGAATCAAAGTCACTGACAGGATGCTTAGGATTGCAGACAGTTCTGCTGATCGACATTAAGAAGTTCATCTTCACCCATCAACAAAGCCAAAAATGTAGAGAAAGCAAACGGCCAGTGAGATCAGTAGCCTCAGCCTGGGATAACTGTAATAGGCTCCTCGCCTGTCCTTGTCTCCTCACTGTCTTCTCCGATTTACACTCTACACTACCAGAAGAATAAGCTTTCTAAATCACAGACGCACAAACCTCCAATAACTCTCTGTTCCTTCCAGATTAGAAAAAAAGTCCAAACTCTTCATCAGGTATTGGAAAATACGCAAGCTTAACCTGTGTACCTTTCCAAGGTCGTTTCTTAGTCTCTCCCTTCAGGTAGCTGATTTCAAACCCAATAACTTGAAGTTTCCCAAATGTTCTCCATGCTTTGTTGGCTGGGGACTTTGCACAAGCCTTTTTCTCTGTTGCAGTGACCTTGCCCTTCACAACCACGGATCCAAATCCTCCAGATGCTCGGGATCCCATGCAAATGCCCTTGCTACCCAAGAGCAGCCGCCGCCTCCTCCAAACCCCTTCATATTTTACTCAAACCTCTCCAAAGGCATTTATCACACACTATTTTGCATCATCATTCTTTACAGATATGTCAAATTGCAATTTTCATACCATCTTTTAAAAAAGCTAGGATCCTCTTCTGGTCTATTTTTATACCTTTGGCAGGATTTAGTGGTACCCTGAGCACAGTAGATATAGGGTGGCACAGTACTTGCTGCGTGGAATTTTCAGTCTCACAGACTTAGATTCGAATCCTGCCTCTTCTCCTTCTGAAGAGTGTGACCTCAACCAAGCTGATTAACCAACCTGAGCCTCAGTTTCCTCATCTGAAAGAAGAGAGTAAAGAATCGGCTTTGCGGGGCTGTTGGGACAGTTAGTGATAACATGGGTGAGACGCCCAGCATAATTCTTGGCATAAATAAATAGGTAAGTACATGTGCACATTAATAAGGATTTTTGAAAAACGAATGACTCAGAGTGTGAGACAAAGATCCAACTGACTTGGAATTAGCAAGCAGGAGAGCTCTCCTCAAATGCAGAAAGCCTGAGATACCGTCTTTGGACAAAAACAAAAACAGCATCCCGAGGCAGTAAAGCTTCGTCTGCATGGCTGATCCTTCACTTCTTCAAGTTTGGGGCAGGACCTTCTAGTATCCCCAGGCTCCCCTCCTTACACCCCACCCCCTGCTGTTGGCATTTAAATATGGCTCCCAGATGGTGCTGAGACCAAGGGGACAGCCCGTCCTTCCCTCCCCATCCTGCCTGCCTCACCCAGCAGACCCAATGAGAAACAGGTGATTGCAGAGTGTATTGGGAGAGACTTTTGATCTGCCGGCTGCACAGAAGCCAGCTGAGCTATGAAGGAGCAGTGTCAGATTTATTGGGGCCCTGAGAAGTACAGATATTAGGTTGGCTGTAGCTCACTGACCTCTTCGGGCTTTCCATTTGGGGCCAAGATTTATGACCTCCTTGGCTTTTTAAATTCCCGGGGATCTGTGCCTTTAACATTTCGGCTCGAGCCCCCCCCCAATTCACAAGGACTTCCTGTTTGCCAGGACCACAGATAAAGAAGACACAAACCACAGAACACCAGCGCTAGGTAATTTTTTTGTTTCTGACTCCTTAATTTCTCAGCCATCCTAGGTGTTCTGTCAAGATGCAGTCTGAAAGTCTAGACCGAGAGATATCTATGATAGAAAATGTACATCCGTATTTCAAGTCCTCTGAATTTATTCTAGCCATTTGACAGTTGCTTGGAGATACAATCTCAATTTTTGCAATGGCCCCTTCAGTGAGATATTTATGGCAGATACAACTGTAATTATTTACCTGTAACAAAGTCCAGGTCTGTCTGCTTCAGGTGATTCAGGCAGTGGAGGGGTAGGGAGAAAAGATTCATCTTTCTCTTGTCCGAAAAGTTGACCTCTTGCCCTCAGGTCCCTTCCCCATTCATTATAAAAATGCTGATGCCCTGGGCCCAGGCCCTTTGCTGTACCTCCTCTGGAGATTGAAACAGATGGACAAAAACTACATCTCCGTCAGGTGTAAGGGTGAAGAGATACATTTGGTGAGCACCTTGTGGGCAGGCAAGGCCATGCTTCAGAATCCCCATTTTCTCTAGTTAAGTGACTTACTTGGGATTAACTCTCCAACAAAATTTACAGGTTTAATTTTTTTCTACACACCTGTGCACATTAATACATAGCAATGAGTGTCATCCTCTGCAGGGCCTGTGCAAACGCCAGAGCCACAGCCCGGGAGGAAATGTTGCTGCAGAGGCTGGTTCCAGAAGCATCTTCCTAGTTCTTTTCCTAGGAACCATTATTCTCTGCTCTTCCCAGTCACATTCACTTTACACTCAAAATATTTCCCAAAGCAATTGCCTGGTTCCAGAACAGACAGAGTTTCCAAATGGCTTTTGGAAACTCAAAATCCATCTTGAAAAAGCAAAGATTTGGCAAGAGTGACCGAATCCACAGACCCATGCTGTCGATCCCAGCGGCAACTGCAAAGAGAAGTTTATGATTTTTCTGAGCCATAGCAGTGCTGTGGGAATAAACGCATAGCCTGTCTCAATGACTCTTTGCAGCACCAGTGTCTGCTTGGGGCATATAGGAATCTCCTATGTTTTTTAACGCAACAGTTTGTGTGATCTATGCATCTTTTAAAAATACATTAAAAAGAAAAGAATGTGTAAATGCCTGCGTGTTTGTGAAAGACAATTTCAAGTCACATGATTTTCTATTCGTCCCTTGGGAATTTTGTTTGGGCAGCAGTTATCTGTGCGAACTCTGTCGAGGCCCTGAGCCCGAAAGGCATTTGTGTGAGTGCATGGTCCTCGGGTGGGCTTGGGATTTTTGTCTTTTGGCTCTTCTCCTGGCATTTGCATGGTTCAGAATCGTCTTGCTATCATGTTGAAACAATCAAGCTGCTGTGCAGTTTAAGCTTTCAGATAAAGCGCTCCAGCTTGCTTGCCTCAGTATGATGGCAAGAAATTCTGCTTTAAAAAAAAAAAAAAATTCTTTTCCATTTAAAAATATTTCATGCACATTTGAAAATGCTTCAAAGTAGAAAGGCAATGAGAAATGGGCCCGTGTTCCCACCACCTAGAGTCAAACGATTGATTTCCTTCTAGGATTGTTTTCCCTAAGACTTCTAGTTTGCTTATTTGCAATCAGGCAGATAGACAGTTTTATACCTGCCAGAACTCTCCCCACACACAAATTTCAATAGGTGCGCCGTGTCGCGTTAAGCCGATGTGCACCTACACTCCCTCACTGCTGCCCGTTAGGTTCTGGTTTTTCACGATGCCCTTGCTAGGACTCCTACCTCAGGAGCAGCCCCCAGAATTCAGAAGGGAATGCTTGGGGTCTCCATCCAAGCAGAGGCTGCCTCCCCTGTTATCCGCTCGACAGAAAGCCGAGGCCAGGGCTCCTGCACTGACCCTGTCGCAGCTGCAGTTCCTCTGGGACCCTCGAGCTCCTGTTCTGGAAGATTCTGCCTGGCACTCCCACTGCTGGGTTCGAGGGCCCTCCCTACAACGAGGAGGGGAGGGCTTCCCCTGAGCCCCACCTGGGGAGCTGGCAGGGTGATGCGACTCTTTCGGCCACAGTACCCCCGAGTCCTGCTCAGTCCTCTCCTAAGACAGCCTCTGAGCAGCTTGGCCGGCTCACCCCAGCCCTCCACCCCTGGAAGTGGGAACCGACTTGGGAAAAGCTTCCGGCCCGCGCCTGGCTAGAGGAGCCCACCCACGGCAGGTCTGAGCGGCCCGTTCTAAGGGCAGGCCCGGGGCTGGCGCTTAAGGGGTCCCTGGGCCTTTCTGGGGTAAAACCGAGCAGCAAGCCACAGCTGTCAAGCATCATCGGGAAACAAAGATTTTTGTTCCTTGGAACGTACAGCCCTGAAATTGTCGGATGATGTGTGAGTGCTGAGAAATGTTATGGATGGACGGGAACATGGATAAGCCCGCGTAAAGGACATTAGCCTGGGTGATGGCTGTGGGGGGCCTCTGCAAAGCCAAGCCCTGTGCTAGAGGAGGCGGTGGAACTGCAACGTGGGAAACCGAGTCCCGAGACCACCCAGCGAGGGGGTCGCAGCGCCAGGCCTCCAGCCCCATCTGCTGACTTGCAAGCCCGGGTGGCTTTCTTCTCACCGCTCCACCAGTGCTGGAAATCTCTGGAATGATCTCATCTGGTGTTGCAGATGAGGAGACCAAGACCTTGAGAAGGAAAGGATGTGTCCCTGGGTCCCAGAGCTGGTTGGTGACAGCATGATGTGTCCGCTCAGCCCAAAGCTGGCCACTTGGTAGCCGGGGACGCTGGTGCAGTCCCCAGCAGGGTGCCCAGTGCCCGCAGGGGCAGCCCCTGTTCTCCCAGGCACACGGAGGGTTTGCCCGGGTTCCCAGCTCCCCGGAGCCCCTGCCTCCGCAGCCTGCACGCATGCCAGGTTGTTTGTACAAGAACAGCACGTTCCCATGAAGTCTGGAAAGCGGGAAGCGCTGCCAAGTGGCCCGGAGCAGGCCTTCCAAGCCGGCCCGGGGACCTGTCAGTTAGGGAAGAGTGAGCGTCCCCGGAGCCTCCCGGAGATTAGCCAGCCCGGGACAGGTGGAGCTGGTTTCCAAGCCGGGGTCTGCGGTGGCTCCTCGGCGTGCTGTGGGGTGGGCGCGGTGGGGGGGGGGGGAGGGGGGGGCAAAGCCCCAGCCAATCCCTCCCCCCGACCGGAGAGGGCACCAGACAGGCGGACACCCTCGCCGAACCGATTCGGCACACCCGCCCAGCTGACGGCGCCCCCCATCTTCCGTGGCGCCTTCGGAAGCTGCCTCGTCGGCCAGGCGGGGTGGCGGGGTGGGCCCTGGAGCCGGGAGATTTGCTATCCTTTTTAAGCACTCGGGGAGAAAACTAAGATCAGGGCGAGGGCATCCTGCACGTGCACCCCGGTTTTCCTCCCAAGGGCTTTCACATCCATTCTCTTCGTCTGAGGCTCTGCTTACCAAGGCACTGCCCGGATATTTGACAAGGGGTTTGGTTGGTGGGGCAGGAGGGTCCCAGAGGAGAAACGACAGCATGGGTTGTGCCACTTGTGACCAGCCAAGTGGGTCCCTTCCCTCTGCCCTGGTTGCTGATCACCTCTTCCTGCTCTAGCTGCACCCCTCTTGGGGGAGCTTTTTCTAGTATCTGTCTGACCACATCCACAAGCTTTAGTGGCTCCCCATCACCTACAGGATCCAGCCCTCCCCTACATCTGCTCTGAACCTCGCATTTCCCTGAATACACCAGCAAGCCTCATGCCTCTGTACCTTTGCCTATGCTGTTCCCCAATTTACCTGGCAAACTCCTACTTATCCTTCGAAACCCTACACAGGCATTAGATTCTCTCTGCAACCTCGTCTGAGCCTTGCACGCCCTAGACTTAATCCTGCTTCCTCTGGATCACTTCAGAACTTTGTACATCTGTGAATACAAACTCTCCATACATGGAGGTCTCACTTCCATTCATTAGACGATAAGATTGTTCTTATTGTAATATTCAGAACTCAACTCATGGTACAGCACCTGTCTTACAGCGTAGTCTCACTAAAAGCTTACATCCTTGGCCTGCAAAGAGGATTCCATTGACCTGTGTCTTCTGAGGAATTTGGGTCCAGGGACTGGAGAAGATGCACTGTCATGCATCTCCACTTAGGGCCCAAGACAGCATCCTTGGCCTAGGGCAAGATGGCAGCACCTGGCCTCCGGTAACTGAGTGAGCTCTGCGAAGGCAAATGCCATCCCCTGTGGCCATGCAGAGAAGGTGCATGCTGGCTCCTGGTTGTAGAGTCAGGTAACAGTCTGCCCAAGTCCACTTCTGGCACTTTAGGCTGCTCCAGCCACACGTAGGAACATGACGGCAGCGGTGGATGACCAGCCAACCTCCCAACTGCCCACTTCATTCTGCCTCTGGAACCACTGTCCTTTTACTAGAATCCTTCAGTCCTGCCCCCTGACTCCTTGTCCCACCCATTCGTACCCCCTCCCAGCTTCTACCTTCAATTTCCATTCTGGTTTTACTCCCAAGCCTGTCTCTCTCCAGGCCATCTAGTTGCAGACAGTTGATAACCTTCTTTAAAGGCACTGCCCCAGGATAGACCTTGTTTACTAACACAGCCCAGGCTAGCCTATGCTCTGTATTTTCTCAGCCCAAGGTAGCTCCTTCTGGACATGGTCCAACATGCAAAGTCTTGGAAATCCTGCCCTAACCTCTAAATTGAGAGACAACTGGACCTTTGGGGACTACCCTCCAGCTCTACTTTCCCAAACCCTGACCTTGTTTTGCAGCACCCCTGATGTAGCATACCAGGATCTGGAGATTAGCAAGCAGAACACCCCATTTAGAGGCTGGGTGTCTCAGATGTTTCCTGCCACCCAGGGAAGATTTCCAGCCTGGGCAAAGGTCCATCAAGCCTAAGAAATTTGTCTGAATCCATCAAAGTCATACTGGGACATAAAACTCAAAACCCCTCTCCCCAGCGGGAAGGCTCCCTTCTGCCAAGTTGCCAGCATGCCCTGCCATCAGCAATAATTGCTGACAAGAATGGGAAGAATGGTGTAAAATTTTTTTAAGAAAACATTTTAAGTTGTTCAGCCATCCAAAAATTGTCTATGGTCATGACACGGTGTCAGACTTCTAAGGTGGGGAAGGGGACCCACCACCTGTGAACTCACCTGCTCCCTGCACACACACACACACACACACACACACACACACGTGCGCACCCGTTTCCCACTCCATTCAGTGCGTGGGCTCCACCTTCCTCAGCAAATTAACCCCTTCCTGTCCTTGTCCATGCTGCAGAGTAGAGATATTAGATAACCGGAAGGGCACAAGAGGAAGGCTAAGGAAGAGAAGAACTGTTTGGACGTACCATTGTATGGCTCTTGAACTCCTGGGGAGAATATTCCCACATGCTATAGAATTAACTGGGGTCATTTAAAATGTCTTAAAACACTTGTTGACAGGCACCTCGGCCTTTGATCAAATGTGAAAACAGAGGGCCTCCCCTTAAACCAGTGGACTCATCCACTCCTGGTGCATATGTGGGCCACCAAGCAGGCATGGTGCACCCTGCACTGAAGACCACTGTGCTGGGTGCTGGCAGGCAGGGATGGGATGGAAGGAGGTGGGCAGAAGGAAGGAGAAGGTGAAGGCCCATTTGAGAGCCTTCCTGGGGAGACCACCAGGAACGCGTATAAAACTCACCAGGTGCAAGGGGTGCCCAGACATTTGAGTAGGTCCTTCTCAGCCCCTCCAGTTACCAGGTAAGGAAGAAGCTTCCAGGAGAAGCTGACCCTGAAGGTGCAGCAGCATCTGGCTTGGGTGGGGAGAAAGTGATGGGCCCAGCACAAGCTGTGTGGTCAAGCCAGCGGGCTGGGGCAGACACTGCCAGAGCAGGCGAACGGACACTCGTGTTTTCAGGCCCAATTTTTCAGGCCGCCCTAGTGTTTGTCACAGGCACTTATTTTCACCTTGCTGGGTTTAGCCTTGAGCTTTGTTTCATTTATTTGGTTATATGTATTGGTTGAATTCATCCCTGAATAAATAAATAAGCAGAATCTTGAAGGGCGAGGAGGCTTTAGGGGAAATGGGAGAAAGACGTCCTTGGCAGAAGGGGTGCTCAGTGCAAAGGCCCAGGGGTAGAGTGTTGGGCCTGCCCAGGGGGCTGCACGGTTTGGGGTGGCAGAAAGGTGGGAACAAGGGGCCAGGGCAGATGGCTGTGCCTGGCTCCCACTGGGGAGGACCTTACAGGCTTTGGAATATACTTTACCCAATCCCAGGAAATTAAAAAACATTAATTTTTCTTTCTTCATAGTATACAATCTGCCTTTTCTGACCCCAGCATAGAAGTAGGATTTCCAAATTGCATCTGGCATTGAGAGCAGTTTGGGGGAGAACAGGGACTGGACAGAAATTCCTTGGCTGGACCTGAGTCCCAGGAAGCACCAACATTTTCTGAAGGGTTGGCATTGGCGCCTGTGTGCACTTTGTCATGGCTCTCCAGATGCTGAGCTGATGAACGCAGGAGGGCAAATGGTCAAGTGTGGAACTGGGCTTTCCACTCCTCTGAGCATTCACCAGTGGGACTTACGCTAGAGCTCAGTGGGCCGGGTTGGCAGCCCCTGACTCCCTCTTTCTTGTCTTTTTTCAGAAGAGACAGAAAAAGTGCCTGGGCCCAGAACATCTCTTAAAACAGGGTGGCTCTTGGCCAAGCTCAGCCCCCAAATTCTCTCTGCAATTTTCCAGGCAAAGGAGTTGATACCTCTTTGGGCTCCAGCTCCAACCTGTGGACTTGCTGTCAAGTCTGGCACTGATTTGCAATCTGCAAGTTGATAGATGCTTAAGCTGCTGGCAGCTGGGTGAGCGAGAAGTGACTCTAAGATAAGAGAAGCCCCTCTGCAATATTTACAGCTGAGCTCTCAGAGCTCAGACAGGCTTTTGAGGCCTCAGCCAGGTCTGGAGAGGGAGGAGTCAGCAGTGGGTGGGTGGTCCAGACTCTGGGATGAGCCAAAGGGAGGAAAGCACTTTAATCTGGGAGTCCAGACTCCTGGGTTCTCCTCTTGGCCCCAACCTAATTAGCTGCATGACTCTGGGAAAATCATTTCCTCTCTCCCAGCATCTTATGCTATTAATATAAAGTAGATACAATAATTTGATGCTCACACTCAGTTTTGGATTTCATAAGGATCAGATGAGATGACATTTGTGAAAGAGCTATGTAAGACTTTAAAGCTCTATGAAAATGAAAATGCTCTGTAGAGTAAATCCCCGTTAAAGAAGGACAGATAAGGGTACAGTATGCTCAATTTCCAACATGGCACTGGAGTGCTTATGAGGACTTCAGGTCTTACATTTTGGTGTGGGTTAATTTTGTTTCCCCAAGAGACATGTTCAAGTCCTAACCTCCACTACCTGTGAATGGGAACTTATTTGGAAATAAGGGCTTTGCATATGTAACCGAGGTATGAAGAAAGCATATTAGAAAGGGGGAAGAGAGAGGCACAGGAGAAAGACAGCCACGTGACAGTGATGGAGGCAGAGAATGGAGTGGTGCATCTGCAAGCCAAGGAATGCCCGGGATTCCTGGCAGCCACCAGAAGCTCAGAAGAGGCAAGGAAGGAGCACGGCCTCCTCTAGCACCTGCTGAGAGAGCGTGGCCCTGCCGGCCCCCTTGATTTCAGACTTCTGGCCTCCAGAACTGAGAGAGAACACATTTCTGTTGTTTTAAGCCACCTAGCTTATGGACTTCATAATGGCAGCCCTAGGAAGCTAAGGCACGTGATTGGATTATTACATATGTATTCTAATGTACATTAAGAGATACAAAAAAAAATTGGGGAGCAGATGTGGCTCAAGCAGTTGGGTGCCTGTCTCTCACATGGGAAGCCCCAGGTTCAGTTCCTGGTGCCTCCTAAAGAAGACAAGCAGATGTAACGAGCTGATGGAATGAGCTGACCCAACAAGCAGGGAGTGGATGTGGCTCAAGTGGGTTAGGCACCCACCTCCCACATGGGAGGTCTCAGGTACGGTTCCTGGTGCCTCCTAAAGAAGACGAGCAGAGTCAATGAATAGAGAC
Source organism: Dasypus novemcinctus (assembly GCF_030445035.2). NCBI lineage: Eukaryota > Metazoa > Chordata > Mammalia > Cingulata > Dasypodidae > Dasypus > Dasypus novemcinctus. The sequence continues at coordinate 123,096,567 of NC_080679.1, forward strand.
AGTGAGCAGACACAGCAAGCAGACAAATGAGGGAGCCATCTCAGGGTGAGGGGGCGGGGGATATACAAAATAAAATCTTTGATTTTGTAACCCTTATTCTTCATATGGTATTTTCAAATGTACCTGAAAACCCTTTAAATGGAGGTGTACACTGACATGGCAAACATTATGATGGCGGTTCATGGATGCTTATGGTTTAGGAACCATGGCAGGGCCAGAACCAGATCTTTTGCAACACTATTTCATTCGATCTTCTCCATCTTATGATGTTGGCACTGTTGTCCCTATTCCTCAGATGATGAAACTGAGGCTTCGAGAAGCAAAGGAACATTCTCAAAGTCGCACAGGTGGCAAGTGCTGGAGCCAGCCCAGTGTCTGCCTCTTGCCTGCTCCTCAGTGACTTGAGTCAACAACAGACTGGGGGAAGGAATCAGCCTCCTTGGGTTCACCTGGCCAGGTAGACCTAAATACAGAGACGGTGCTCTTTCCATGACACTTAATGACCATTTTCTTCTTTGTGGGCATTTACCCAAGGGTCTTGGCAACAGGTGCTTTAGTCAGCCAAAGGAGTGCTGATGCAAAATACCAGAACCCTCTGGGCTTTTATAAAGGGTGTTGTCTGGGGTAGAAGCTTATAGTTACCAGGCCATTAAGCATAAGTTACTTCCCTCACCAAAGTCTGTTGCCATGCGTTGAAGCAAGATGGCTGCCAGTGCCTGCAAGGGTTCAGGCTTCCTCTCCCTCTTAAGGCTCCATGGTCCCAGCTTCTTCCATTCTCAGCTGTAGGCTGGGATAAGTCTTGTCTCTTTCTCAGGGGTCATTTCTCTCCAGGCTCAGCTGCACTGTTCTATCTACAAGGTCAGCTGTAGACTATCAGGCAATAGTACGTCTCTCTTCCCAGGGCCTCTGTCATGTCTATGGAGCAGTCTCTATTCCTCTGTGTTCTTTTCCTGCATGTTTACTTCCTGAGGCTCCAGCTCAAAAAACTCTTAACTCTTCTGCCATGTTGTTTTCTCTGTGAGTCCCCGCCCACCCAGGGGGCAGGGACTCAACGCCTTACTGAACGTGGCCCAATCAAAGCCCTAATCCTAATTTAATCAAGTAAAAGTGAAACCTTTGAATCCAATACAATCTAATATGCCCAGAGGAACAGACCAGTTCACCAGCATAATCTGACACCTATTTTTGGAATTCATAAACAATGTCAAACTGCTACAACAGGTATAGTCCTTTTTGTTCATAAAGGACTTTTGTGGGTGTTATGTGATCTTCACCTCATCCCTGGGAGGTAGGCGAGGGGTGGGGGAGCTGTTCTATTGACTTTACAGATACAGAAACAGAAATTCTGGAAAAGGAACCAAGGGAGGGAGGGAGAGAGGAAGGTAAGAGGAAAGAAGGGAGAGCAAACATATATTCAAAGATTTTTAGGCATTTGATCCCATCAAGCTATGAATTTGGGGTTATTATCCTCTTCCTGAGACAAAGGAGGGAGGCCCCAAGGAATTACATGACTTCCCACAAGTTCACAAGGGGCAAATCTAGAGCACCAATGCAGATCGTGTGACTGTAGGGTCAGACCAAAATAATCAATTTGTTTCTTTGGAGCTTTATTCCTGTTGCTGGACTCCCCTCTGTGAGAGAGGGAAAGATATGGAAATTAAGAGCAGAAGTGACACTTTTAAGTTGTCCTTTTGGGGATGGGGACACAAACAAAACCCACTGAAATAAAGTTAGGGTCTGGGGAATTGCTGACGGTGAGAAATAGTTTTTAAACTGGAGATAGATTAAGGGAAACACTTCCCCATTTTGGTAGACCACCAAGTAAGGGGGCAGTTTGTGAAAGGCAATGTGCCCTAGAGAGAGCTGAGGACAGAAGACTAGAGGACTGAGAAAATTATGTGCATTCTGGCCTTGTTGTTCATATCCTTATAATGGTTTTTAATCTCACCAAAAGGAGATAAAAAATGTGATCATTTGATTTAAAATATCTGTATCCTGGCAAAGGTGTTAAATAGACATTTCTTCAGAAAAAATATGCAAAAGGCCAAAAAGCACAGGAAAAGATGCTCAACATCATTAGCCCTCAGGGAAATGCAAATCAAAACCGCAATGAGCTACTACTCCACACGCACTAGGATAGCTATAATCCAAAGGACGGAAAACATCTAGCGACAAGGAGGATGTGGAGAAATTGGGATCCTCACATGTTTCTGGTAGGAATGTATGTAAAATGCTTCAGCCATGGTGGAAAACAGTTTAGAAGTTCCTCAACAAGTTAAACAAAGAATTGCCATGTGACACCACAATTCCAGTCCTAGGCATATGCCCCAAAAGGACAGAAAATAGATTCTTGTACCTAAATTTGCACAACAGCACTATTCACAATTGCCAAAAGTAAAAAATTAAATAGAATAAAACAAAACAATTGCTAAATTTAGAAACAACCCAAATTCCAAATATCCATCAACTGACAAACTGATTGAATATTATTCAGCCATAAACAAGCACAAAGTATGATACATGCTACAAATGGATGGGACTGGAAAGCATCATGCTAAGTGAAAAAAAAAAAGTCAGAAATAAAAGGTCACATATTATACAATTCTGTTTTTAAGCAATACCCAGACTAGGTTAATCTGTAGAGAAGGAAAGCAGACTGATGTCTGCCAGGGGCTGGAAGAAGGGAAGAGCAGAGTAACTGCTTACAAAGGTTTTCCTGTTTGGGTGATGGAAATGTTTGGGGACTAGTTAGAGGTGTTGATTGCATGCATTGTGAGGGTATTAAACGCCAGGGAATTGTATACTTTAAAATGGTTTGTTTAAAATTATGTGAATTTTACCTCAAGGAAAAGAAAGAGAAAAGAATCCTAAAAGAAAATCAGTATCACCAGTTTCAGTTTTCTTCATCGCTTTCATCACCACTGGAAGTATTCTTCAAATAGCTGTTTTTTGTTTTTGTTTTGCTTGGACCTCTCTTTCTGTTAAAATAAGCTGCCTAATAGCAGGGACTTTGCCGCTGAAGCCTCTACACCTAACATTGTTAGGTGTACCTTTGTGTAACATTGTTAGGTGTACTTTTGTGGAATGAAGGAATGAGTGGTGGATGAATGAATGATTTTGCTATAAGCTTCATTAATTAGAAAGAGATTGTGCCTCATTTGATCACTTGTATATCAGTTGCACCTAGCTCAGTGCCAGTCCATACTAAGTTCTCCACAAATATTTGTTGAGCATATGAATGCAAGAATGTGAAAGCATTTTGTAAATGGGACTGAAAAAATATGATATACAGATATATAAATCGGAATTCCAAAAGGGACACTGACATTGTAGCTACACATTCAACCTACTTATTGCAGTTTCTGACTTCAAGTCACTCAAATGGCTGTTTTGAAAACAACCAGCAAGGACTCTCCATGACAGTCACTTCTAAGGATGAATCAGCTGATTGTTTCCAAATAGGTGTGCATGTGTAGGCACGGACAGACTCCAAGCCAAAGGTGAAATTACAAAGGTGAGCCCAGTGCCCAAGGCCTGGCCAAGAGAAGAACCAGGAGTCCATTAAACCTTGAGGATTATCTCTGTGCTAATAGTCTAAGCTACCATTAGTGATGGAGGCGGAGCATTTTTTAAAATGCTAAAATGCATATGATTTTTATCTTCACATTATCCCTATAATCAGTGGTCCTGATTAAAGACTTCTGCCCTAAAAGATGGATGGGCTCAAACACTTAAATATACGGTAATCTTTCACCTCTTAAATGCTGTTTCTCTCAAGACATTCTTCCACGCTCTTCAATTTGAAGACCAGCAATTGTCTTTCTTCAACTATTTGAAAAACACTACCCAGTTGGGTTGGAGGGGGACAGTTAAAAAATTAATAATAATTCTGAAAACTTCCATTCTTCCTGACCAAGGAAGTTAACTGACTAAGCAGTTACGAGGCTTGTTAGAATTTTTTTTTTTTTTTTTTTTGCAATCTAGAGTCAAATATTTGAAGAAATGCCAGAGCATGTTAGTGCTTGTTTCTCCATAAATACACAGGGCCAGATAGTCATCAAGAAAGAAACGTGACAGTATCGTTTGCTCAACTCCTTTCTCATCTAGGTAGTGCCAAGAAGGCTGGGATTTCCAGGACTGTCCTGTGGCTTCTGATTTCCCAAGGCTTCCTTACACTGTGACCCAGTTGTCATTCAAATGACACTCCTCCAAGGTCCGAGATACTTTCAGATCCCTTTGATACAGTTCTCATCTCAGGCTTACATTTAGAAGTACAATAACTGGGGCTCAACATATCCGGAGAACAAAATGAGCTCTCTGTGATGAATGGAGGTTGGAAAGGTTTTTGGGTTTTTTTAATGTGTCTGGTAGGAGATCCTAAACTACAACAACAGTCACGTTATCAGTAACATCTTAAAGAGCTGCAGTCAACATGACTATCGTCTTGTAAATCTAGATGTTTCTCTCTCAGGCTTGCCTAAAGGAAGACACCTCTTCCTTGGGGAAGTAAGGAAGCTCACTCGCTAGCTTGATGTTCAAGAACCCCCACATTCTAACTCCAGGCTAGAAGTTCAGGCTCATGGCTGGCACTTCTCCAGGAGAGCCCACCTGCTAATCGCGCTCACCTGCTCCCTCTTCCCAGAAACGCTGATCTATTTCACGCCTCAGAGGGCTTGCTCCTGCCATTCCCAGCGCCTAGCATAGGGCACACAGCAGGATTAATGAACATTTGTTGACTGCAACTAAATTCCACTCTTGGGTCCTAATTCTGCCTTGAGAGCCCGAGGGAGAACGCATCTATTTTCTATTGCACCTGAAAGCCACTCCTTTCCCTGCTAAGCTCTCCAACTTCCTTCCTCTGCTCCTGGCCCATCACCTCCAGTGGGGCAGGGACACTGCTCCTGACTTGCTCGTGACTAATTAGACACGTCGCTTTGACAAGACCTTAGCTGGTTTGTGAAATGATGGGAGATGGTGGAGATGAACAGATGGAAAGCACTCAATACGTGTGAGCTGCCAACACTTTCCCTATTCTGCTTAGGTCTTTGGTGACTTCCGCTGACCAATGTCCTCCTGAAAGAGTCTGCCCCTCCCAATGTGGCCTGGGGATTGGTAAGACAATTGAGCTTTCATCTCCCTTAGCAGCTGCACTTCATTGCCCACAGGTCCTTAAATTAGCTCAGCTAGAACTCAGGTTTTAATCAAATGATGTTCCTAAAGGGAAGACAAATAAAGCTTACCAGCGCTCAGCTGTCATTTAGTGTCAATGCTGAATGATGCCTTTTGAATTAAGGCACTGGCCATTCTCATGAAATGCAAATACAGAGGATACCACATCTTATGGAATATCCCATACTCACTGCAACAGAGTAGTTACAACCATTCAGTGGAGACTGGAAGATAAGGGCTCAAATCCAGGCTCTGTAACTGATGGGCTGTGTGATCCCTGATCAAGCCATTTCCCCTCTGTGAGCCTCAGAATTCTCATCTGTAAAAGGATATATATAATAAAGGAAGCAGATGTGACTCAAGCAGTTGAATACCTCCTTCCCACATGGGAGGTCCCAAGTTTGATTCCTCGTGTGGCCTGAAACAAAAAGGCAAACAACAGGCAAGTAAATGAGGGAACCAACTCAGGGAGCCAATGTGGCTCAGTGGTTGAGTGCCAGCTTCCCACCTATGAGGTCCCGGGTTCAATCCCCAGCCCCAGTACCTCAGAAGAAAAGGAGGGGGGGGGGGGGCGATATAATAAGAGCTCCTAGCTCAAATGATTATTAATGATTAATACACCCAAAGCACTTACCCGACCTAGAGTAGGTGCTCAATAGATAGGGATACCCAATGAAGTGGTTGTGTGGATTAAATGAAATAAAGTCTGTAAGAAAAGGGCTTGGAAAGAATGACAGCTCAGCTACTGCCTCCTACCGAGGGTACCAATGATGGCATCAGCCCCCGGGATATCCCAACCAGATCCCTGGACCAATGTTTCTTGTCCCCTCCACTGTCCCCCACTCCATCTAGGCCTAACAATTCTACACCTTTCCCATCTGTCTGGCTGCTCCCTTCCCTCAACTCTACCACCAATCCCGTGTATTAGTCAGGGTTCTCCAGGGAAAGAGGACAGACAGGAGATACCTATAATATTATGAGATTTTATGAAATTGTTTCCCACAACCACGGGGATTCACCAGTCTAAATTCTACAGGGCAGGCTGCAAGCCAAGAACTCCGATGAAGGTCCCTGATGAGCTCCCCCTGAGGAATCTGGCTGTCTGAAGTCGAGATGGGAAATCTCTCTCTGAATGCCGAAACCACTTCTCCTTTTACGGTCTTCAACCGATTGGATGAGACATCTCTCACTGTTGAAGGCAACCTCCTCAGCTGATTGTAGATGTCGTCAGCCATAGATGCAATCAACTCCCTGATGATTTAAGTCTATGAAATGTCCTCACAGTACAATTAGGCCAGAAGTGCGTGCTTGACCAAACAACTGGGCATTACTTGACCAAGCTGACACGAGCTGAGGACCTTTCCCGGGGAGCGTGTGCTGAGCAGGTTGCCGAGAGGCAGTGAGCCCCTCATCATCTGTCAGCGGTCAGCATAAGCATCGCTTTCTCTGTACCGCCTCCCGGCACCTTGTGACATGATCCCACAGCTCCTCGCCCCTCTCTGCTATCCCATGGTTTGGTTTTCTCCTTATTCTGGCACTGCATCTCTCTTCCCCACAATTCCCTAACTTTCTGTTTTACTCCCCCTCGGGGGTCCCCAGGGCTAGCACAGTGCCTACTGCACAGCCGACATGGAGTTAAGGTGGCTGAGTGGGCGGATGGAAGAAGGGGTGAGTGAATGAGCACGGCCCTAAACCCTCTGCGTCCTCTCCACCCTGCAGCCAGGTGATTTTTTACACAACAAAGCTGATCATGTTACTCTCCTGTCAGAATTTCTCCGGTGGTTTTCCATGGCGATTAGGATAACTTCCGACTGGCTTAACCTCCCCCGTGGCCGGGATCAGCTTTGTCCCTTCGCCTCCCCTGTGCCTTAGCCGTGCGCTCACCACACCGAACCACCCACAGCCTCCCAAGCCCCACGGAGCCCCCAGCCTGGACCATTCTCTTTCCCTTCGTGACAGCCCCTCTTCGCCTGTTACTGTTCCTTCAAGATTCCCCTCAGGCACCCCTCTTCCTGGCAGCGTCAAGGGTCATCCTCTGAGCGAGCCCAGCACCCTGTGGTTACGTCTCTCACAGGGCTTTGTCAGCTCTCTGTCCCTCTTCCCCGCTTGCCCATGAGCGATTTGGACAGGCCCTCTCCAGTTCCTATCAGGGCCTCCAGGGCCTCCCTGGGCTCCTCTCGGAAGAAGCAGGCAGCGCTTTGGGGGAGCGAGTGAGTGAAGAAGTGACTGAAGCCACCATTCCCCAGTTACTCTTTTTTTCTTTTTTTTTTTTTTAAGACATAGCCTTTATTTTTATTTTTTTAATTTTTTATTTAAGATTTTTAAAATTTTTATTTATTTCTCTCCCTTCCCCTCCCCCGCCCCAGTTGTCTGCTCTCTGTGTCCATTCGCTGTGTGTTCTTCTATGACCGCTTCTATCCAGACTCCCAGTGCTGCTGAGAAGGATAGGAGTGGTCCCAGTCACTCTTCAGCTAACATTTTTTTATCAGAGCCTCTCTTACCAACTAGCAATACAGAAGTGGAACACGTGGCAGAGCAGCGTTGCTGAGGGCAGGACCTCGGGGCAGCGACTGCAAAGCGCCAGGTCTGCTGGGTTGTCTGGGTGGCCAGGGCACTGCACTGGGGCATTAAACACTCAGCGTGGGTGCTGAGCCTACATCGGAGACAGAAAGACGTAACCCACGCATCTCAGAAGTTACTTCTCATGGGAGAGAGAGACACAAACAGCAGACAGATAAATGGGTCAAATATAAGATGATTATAAATTATGGTAAGAGTTTAGAAGGAAACAAACAAGGGGATCTGAACCCTATGGCCATGGAAGACCTCCCTGAACAGTGATATTTAGGATAGAAAGATGAGAAGCAGTCAGGGGAGGAGCATACCTGGCAGAAGAAACAGCATGTGCAAAGGTCCTGAGGCTGCATAGAGCCTAAATTATTTAAGGAACCAAAAATATACGAGCAGTGTGCTCAGAGCATACTATCAGATAATATCAGATATTATCAGATAATATCGGATAATATCAGAGCTCTGTGCGTTTATGTGCAGGTGTATCTATACTCCAGGGTTCAAATCCCAACCTAGAAGATGGTCAATGGACCTCTCACCTCATCCCAGCTTTCTTACATGTAGATGACAAATGTGAAAACTAGATAAAATAAATTTTCCACGGGAACTCTGATATAGACCGATAGTTGAGGTTAGGCTGTGTCCTGGCCTGGCGGAGAAGACAGGACACAGAGAGAGCAAACTAAGCAGCTTTACTGACTTGCTAAACCTGCCTTTCACATCCCCTTCTTCCATATGTGGATGCACTCTGTATCTGATATATAGATTCATTCAGATATGCACAGATCAGTGCAACCCCACCCATGCACACCATCCACACAGGAGTACAGGGGGGCAAGAGGGCAAATGGTATCAAATACACAAATATATAAATGTACACATATCTGTAAATTCAAGTAGATGATTTTAAGCATTTATTTATTTTTAGTTTTCAGAGACCTATTCAATAATGACCACCACAGAGGTGAAAACTTTTGCTCTGCAGCCTCCTTTAAGGCAAATCCACAGACCAGGTGGCAATCGGCTTTTCCGCTGGAAAGGTCCGCCAGTTTTGGAAAATGAGAGTCCTGGTTGTTTTGATCAGGAGGCCCAGATTATGTTTCCTCTACCTTGATCCTTCGGAACTAAAAGCCAGCTGCTCTCTTGGCACTGGCTAGCACGTCCCTGTCAATGACTGCTTGAATGATCTATAAGGGCACAGAGGGACTGCGTTGGTTATTTTGTTCATAAATAGAGTTCAGGAGCCTCTATTGCTAAATAATTGGAAAAATGTGGGGTGCTTCCCCCTTCTCCCATACCACGCATAAAAAATGTTTGCAATTGTTTGCTAGTGTCTCGCATTCCAAAACTCCCAGGTATCCTTAATTATATGATCCAGAGAATTCCAGATGAGAAACACCCTCCTCAACTGTTTTCTCAACTTTCATGGACACAGCAAAGAATGTGCTTTTCCTTATCCAAACCACCAAGAGAATAATCTCCTTCTGCATTTTACTGATTGGTCTACAAACGTAATCTTCAGTGGCAAAAAAATTTTGAAGGGCTGCCTTGGGACTTGAGCTTTCAATCAATCAGGAATTTTTTTGGCAAAAGTGCTTAGGTTTGGTCAGAAGTCATAGAGCTGCAGTTAGATCTGTTTCTCTGAGGTTGGGTTTGCCTGGTGGTGTGGCTGTTAAATACCATCAGCTCCCTGAAATCGGTCATGAAGCCTGTCTGAGGTAATTATGTTGACGTGATTTTGAAGAAAGTTTACAAGAAATGGTGCCATTTAGCTTGAAGAGAGAATACTGAGAAGCAACTGGATTTCTGTCTCCATGTTCAGCAGTGTCTGGAGCTCTTTCTGCACACCTCTAGCCCAGCACAGCGCTTACCACGGGACCCCAGAAATGTCTCTCCACCATTGGACTGCACGCTTACTGAGAGCACTGGAATGTTCTTTCCCATCTACTCCCCTAACTGCCTGCACATAGGTGACATTCAAATGAGGCGTTGCCAACTTCTGAATTCATAAATGAAGAGGAGAAATTATATTCTTTTTTTCATTAAAAGCAAAACAAAAGGACATGTACTTCACCTGAACACTGATATATATTTCCGATATATATTTGGAGAATGCCTTGACCAGCCAAGCGACACCAAGTAAAGCTGGAAAAGGCAAGTGGGCTTCCCGGAAGGGCAGAAGAAACTGTTCTTGAAAACATTTTAGAATTCCGAAACCCTAATGCTGGACGTCCCTCTAACATAGCATGCTAGTCTCCAGTTGGCATATTAAATAGACTCCATGATTATAGGGATCTGTACTTGCAGATTTTTTAGTCTTTAATTCTGCGTGGAGAACAATAAAGACTGAATGTAGGACAAGTTCTTGGTTCGTTGGTGGGTGCTTTGGACACTTGAGCCTAGAGGGCAAGCACTCAGCACATGAACCTGCGCTCTCCAAACAGTGCCGATGGCAGCCGTGCCTATGCAGTCACGATCCACTCTCTGGGCTCAGGTGGAGCCTCAAAGCCCTTCTCATCCAGCTGCCCAAAAAGCCTCATCCAAATAGACAGTGTTACTACACAAGAAGAACCTGTACTCTTGAAGTCGGTCTGCAAACAAATATTTCTAGGATGTCTACTGTGTCGGGTGCTGTGACCAACAAAAGGACCGCGATGTCCAGGCTAAGCAAGGCTGCAATCCTCAGGCAGCTTCCATTTTACAGTATGAAGTACATAATAAGCATGTCAGCAGATTAACACAGATGATAAATTCAGACCCTTTTAAGTAATATTGGAAAAACTTGCTTTAGCTTCCTAGGCTGCTCAAAGGAAATTCCTTGAAATGGGCTGGGTGAAATCATTGAAATTTATTTGCTCACTGTTTTGAGGACAGAAATTGTCCTGGTCAAGTCATCATCAGACTGTGCTTTCTTCCAGAAGACTGGCCGCTGGCCATCTTTGGTGCCTCTGTCACATGGCAAGGCTCATGGTGGCATCTGCTTGTCTCTCCTTTCTCTTCTGGGTCTTACTGATTTCAGCTTTTAGCTTCCATGGCTTTCTCTTTCTTAGTCTGAATTTCATTTCCTTATAAAGGACTCCAGTAATTGGAGTAAGATCTCTCCTGCTTGATATGGGTCACATCTTAACTGAAGTAACCTCTTCCAAAGGTCCCATTTACAATGGGTTCACACCCACAGGAATGGGTTAACTTTAAGAACGTGTTTTTCACCTTCGAACCAACACACTTAACCTTCTGAACCCCCAAAATACTTGTTCTTTCTACATGCCAATACATTCATTCCATCACAATATCCCAAAAGCCTTAGGTCATTTCAGAAACAATGTTAAGTACATAGTCTAATCAAAATTGGTTATGGGTGGGGGAGCAGATGTAGCCCAGTGGTTGAGCTCCTGCCTCCCATGTTCAAGGTCATGGGTACGATCCCCAGTACAGCCTAAAAACATCAGTTATGGGCGTGGTCTGTTCTGGGGCACACTACCCCTCTGTCTGTGGACCTGTGAAACCTAGAGAACAAGTTATCTGCTTCTCATATACAAAGGAGAGAAAGGCATAGGATAAACATTTCCATTCTCATAGGGAACAATTGGAAGGAAAACAGAGGTCTTGGGTCCCCAACAATTTCAAAACCCAGAAGGACATACTCCATTAGATTTCAAGGTCTGAGAGTCATCTATGAAAAGATGGTTCATCCTCTGGGCCTGGTGAAATGGGAGTCCCACCCCTTCCCAGCACTTGCACAGTGGCCATGCTCTACTCAACACTGGGGTGAAGGCTCCACCCTCTCCAAGCATTGGGGTGGCAGCACTCTTTCAGAACACCAGGGCAGAAGGCCCACCCTTTCCAAGCACCAGGACAGATTCTCCTTTTCACGTACTTGGGTGGACCCACTCTCTTGGTTCAAGAAGACATCTTTGGTCAAGTCCTCAGCTTCCATGGCTCTGCCCTTGAAACATTTTTCTTTCAGTTTATCCCTTCTCTGTCCCTTTTGGCCCAGACTGTCAGTGGTTCGTTCATTCATTCATTCATACAAAACTTCTCAGTTTTGCATGTAGTACACAGGGGTCCAAACCATGAGACCAAAGAACTTCCACAAATCTTTCCTGGGTAACTGTATTTCCAATCCTGACTTGCACTGAAGTGTTCAGTTAAAACCTCACATGGAGGGCTATTTTCTGGAGACTCACTTTTGAAAACTCAGAATTTTCCAAACTATCAATATCTGGGATCTTTGTACCCTGAAGTTCAGTCCTCAGCCGATCCCTTTCCTCTCTTATTTTACTATAAGCTCAAGGAAGAAATTAGGTTGTACTTTCTAAACTTTGTTTGGAAATTTCCTCAACTAAATATCCAAGTTTATTACTCTCAAGTTCTGCCTTCAGTTTGATATCAGAACTCAATTTTGCCAAATTCTCTGCCACTTTAAAACAAGGATCTCCTTTCTCCGGTTTCTAATAACACATTCATCATTTTCTTTTAAGGCCTCATTGGAAGTATCTTTAACATCTGTATTTCTAAACAATCTCTTCAAAGCAATCTAGGCATTTTCTATCAAGAACTTCAAAATTCTTCCAGTCTCTACCCATTATCCAATTCCAAAGCCATTTCCACGTTTTTGGTATTTTTAATAACAGCACCCCACTCTCCTGGTGCAAAAATCTGTTTGAGTTTCCTAGGCTGTTCAAAGCAAATGGAAAATGTCCATATCAAGGCATCATCAAGGCAATGCTTTCTTACCAAAGACCAGCTGCTGACAATCCTTGGCTCCTCCATCACATGGCAAGGCATATGGCAGTACCTGCTGGTCTCTCCCTTCTCTTGCAGGTTTCATTGATTTCAGATTATTGCTTCTGTAGCTTTCTTTTTCTGTCTGAATTTCATTCTCTTATAACAGACTTCAATAATAGGATTAAGAAGAGCCCTGTGGGAAGTGGACCTGGCTCACCTTACAGAGCATCCGCCTACCATACACAGCATCTGGGGTTCTATACCCAGGACCTCCTGACCTGTGTGCATGCAATGCTGCTGCATGCAAGGAGTGCCATGCCATGCAGGGGTGCCCCTGTGTAGGGAAGTCCCACTCACAAGGAGTGCACCCTGCAAGGAGAGCTGCTCAGGAGTGGCACCGCACACAAGGAGAGCTGACACAGCAAGAAGATGCAACAAAAAAGAGACACAGTTTTCCAGTGCCACCTGATAATACACAGATGCAGAAGAACACACAGCAAATGGACAGAGAGCAGACAGTTGGGGGAGGGGGGAGGAGAAGGGAGAGAAATAAAATAAAAATTAAAAAAAGAATAGTCCTGATTGATGTGGGTCACACCTTAACTGAAGTAGTGTCATCAAAACTCATGATTATAACTGGTTAACACTCACAGGAACAGATTAACTTTAAGAACATGTTTTTCAGGGGTAGTTACAGCTTCAAACCATCTCAAAAATAAAATATGCTTATCTGATATAAAACAAGGGCATGGGGGCGGTAGATTGTTACTTTAGGGTTTTGTCACAGCCTGCCAAACTGTTATGACAAATACCACAAGATGATTGGATCAAAAAACAAAATTGATTGGCTTAACATTTTAGAGGCTAGAATTCCTAAATCAAGTTATTGGCAAAGCAATGCTTTCTTCCCAAAGTCTACAGCATTCTGGTGCTGGTTTACTGCAACCCTTGGGTGGTGCTGGCTTGCATCTCTGCCTCCTGTCAGAAGGTGATCTCTCTCTCCTGAGTCTGCTCTTCCAGTTTCTGCTGACTTTCTGGTTCTGGCTCTGTGACCTTCCCTGACTTTTGGCTTCTGGTTTCTTCTCTTTGAAAAGCCTCCAGTAATAGGAATTAACACCCACCCTGATTCAGTCCGCCACATCTTAACTAATAAGAACCTCTTCAAGATGTCTTATTTACAAATACATTCACACCCACAGGATGTAAATTAAGGCTAAGAATATGTCTTTTGAGGGGGAACATGATTAATTCTACCCGGTGTGAAGAAAGATCCCACTGAGGAGAAGACAAATGAATTGAAACCTGAATGGTAAAAAGAAAGACCAAAAGGTATTCACACAAGACTTGAAGAACATTCCAAGCAGAAAAGAACACAGCCAAAATTCTGAGGACAAACTTGGGAAGTTTGAAAGGACAACAGAGGGTCAGGTAGCTGAAGCAGAGTGAATGTTAGATAGACAGATGGAGGTGAGATCAGAGAGGTGGGTTAGGGTTGGATCACATAGGGTCTGTGAATCTCCATGTAAATTTTATTCTGATTGTTGCTTAGTATTTTAAGCAAATGAATAATGTGATATAATTTTCATTTCAGTGCAGTGTGGAAGATAAATTATGGGACTATACAGGAATAGGGATAAGGAAAAAGGAAAGCAGCCTGTTGCTGTGGTCTGAGCAGGAAATGGTGACTTAGGCTGGGGTTGTGGCCCTAAAGACAGTTAAAGTATTCAGATCTAGGATATATTTTTAAAAATAATTAATACCTCTCATTAATGGATTTGACATGAGGTGTGATGGAAAGAAAGTAATGAGGACTGCTCCTGGGTTTTTAGCCTGAATGTTTGGTGGGTCGTGGTGCCATTATGGGGTTGGGGGAAAATCTAGGGTTCATTATGGCACCACTTAAGTTGAGATCCTTCTTAAGTGTAGGATACCTCAAAAAAATCTCATGCTTGCCACACATTCATGCTCCCAAGGGATACACGTTTTTTTTTCCTCTGCCATTAGGACTTTTCCAAAGGAAATGTTGGGTAAGAACTTTCTAAACTAAGACATAACAAAGAGCTCCAAATTTTGTGGACAGTCTGTTTTATTATTTTTAGGATAATTATTAGGAGATTATTCCTTAGGTTCAATGAAAATGTTAATTCCACCTGTTAGACTTCATCTGACCACTGGACACATAAAACAAATCTATTCTCTTATTTAATGGCTTTCAGCAATCACAGAGCTGATAATTAAGACCAACCACCCCACCATAAACAAGCAGAAGGGCTGAACAAAATACTTTTCATATCTGTTCAGGTAATGAAGAATTTCCAGACCAAGATCCAGGAGAATATTTCCATGATTTTTCTGTAAATCTACAAATTGTCTAATTTAAAAAATCCATAAGAAAATGAAAATATAGAGAGGTAAATTTGGTAGGAACTACTTTTCCCCAGAGAGCAGATGTTGCTTGTAGAAGAGGGATAAAACAGCTAAGCAGCACTTTTTTTAGCCTCATATGGTAAAAGAGACAGAAGTTGGGTTCCAGAGCCAGCCAAGGGGAAAAGTTAGAGTAAACTGCTTACATTTTAGGCTAGGGACCTGAGGGACTATACCCTAGAAGTAAAGATGAATCAGAAATAAAAACATCCTGACAAAGACAGCTTCAAGTCACCTGTATAGCCCTTAGAATCTTAAGCCATAAAGCTGGATTAAGGTGATCCTTAAGTGCTAGGTTCCCTAGTGTATGGTAGAACTAACTAAAACCCATTCTGGAGGAAGATAACATAATTTTTAGTCTCAACACTTTTTCCACAATTTTTTAATATAGTCTTAAGCACACAAAGAAAAGCAGGTATAAAAGTATGTAAGACAAAATGAGAACCAACAGAAGCAACAGAAATAAAATCAGATCCATAGATGCCCAGTTATGATTTACCAGATACAAACTTTTAAATAACTATGCTTTCTATATTCAAGAAGATAAAAGACAGGATTAAAATTTTCATCAGAGAACTGAAAATTTAAAAGGAACAGAATCCTTTTTTATGGCAAAAACACGCAATAAAAATGTAATGGGTGTGTTTAATATCAAAATAATTAGGTAATTGGAGTCCCAGAAGGAGAGAAGAGTGAAAGGGGCAAAAGCAACATATGCACACCCAAATGGCTGAGAGTTTTTCAAAACTGATGAAAAATGTCAATTCATAAATTTAAGAAATCCAAAAATTGAAAGACAGACATCATCTTCTCTACAAGTGTTTCTCCTCCATGCACCAGTATCTTCCATACATAACACACTGCATCCAAATTCTTCATCTCTGACCACTGGTGCATCTTCATTCTTCCTCAGATGTGGTATCCACAGAAAAATCCAATTTGATCACCATCGAGTATGAGATGACCAATCCATCCCTAATAGGAACTATAAATACTCATTAACCCTGTCTAAAGTTGAAACTATTTTGTTTCATAGCCCTATGTCTTCTTCTAGACTTTCCTTCAGTTTTACATTAATTAGCATTTAACATTTTGTCTCTTAAATGCTAGGACAATGCAAAATGTTCTACCAAATGCTTTGCTGAAATTAGAATCCTCTCTCTATCTTTTATGAAGGTGGAATATCCTGATAACCCTCAATGAAAAGGGAATGAAATTAGTTTTGTCTGGTATGTTCCTAATTGAACTTATGCTGATGACTAGAAGTCCACTACGTGATTTTTCAAAATCCTAACAAACCACATATTTAAGAATAAACTCCTGCATTAATCAAGAATCAGCACAAATCTACTAGTCTGAAGTTTTTTAAAACATTTCTTACCCCATTTAACAAAAATAAGTATAGAATTTGCCCATATCAAGTTTTCTTGAAACTTTTCAAGCATAGCTGACAGTGCAGTCAGGTTCTTTTCACATACTGGAAGTAATTCATCCAAACTGAGATACAATCACCTAAAAGGGCTAGAAGCACTCTTACTAACTCAGCACATATCTGTGTCCACATTTCCTTTCCATGCTTGATCTAACTTCGCAATCAGTTGCAATAAATAAGAGAATTGCTCCAAGTGGGTCATTCTTAAACTCCTTTGGAACACTGCAAAATCTACATCATTGGCCTGACATTTCCTCCTCCCCTGACCCTATCCCCTCCTTGTCCTGGAAAATTCTCTGTCATCCTTCCAGATACAGATACATGCCCTATTAACTGTCTGAGAAGCTTCTTCCACTCTGCAGCCTAGGGCAGGGTCTTCCCTCTGGGGTCCCATAGCACCACTTCTTCCCTATATCATAGCATCAAATTTTATTGTAATCATCCTTTTCTTGTTTGTATTCTCAACTGAATTACATGCAATTTGAGGGCAGGGACCAGCTCTTATGTACTATGGTTTATGCATTAGTGTACAACAATGCCTGGCATATGTGACAATTAGGAAATTGGTTTTTGAATTAAGGTTGAGTATGGCAGCTGGGTGGCAGTTGAAATTGAATAAGTAGGAGAAACAATGGTAGGTCCAAAGAGAGAAGGTTTGAAATTCCAGGAAGAGGACAGAAATATCTGAGGTTTATTTTCATTGACTGTGGTTTCTGGAAAGCCTCTATGGATTAACCTGTTTTTAAAAGCCCAGGAGATAATCATGGATGTGCCTAAAGATTTGGTCACAAGGATGCTAACCTCATTATTATTTTAGATGCTACTGAATATTTATTTAGTTTACATTATTTCACTAATTATATGATTATTATATGTTTATATGTAATTATATAATATTATTTAATTAGTAATACACAAAAATAATTTTAGTAATTATTTTCAATAATGAACTTTGAAAATTATTTAAATGCCCAAACTAGGGGATTAGTTAAATAAATCAGTCAGTGCAAGAGAAAAGCATGTATATGTAGCCATCAAAAAAGATTATATTGTGAAGTAGATTTGGCTCAACTGATAGAGCATCTGCCTAACACATGAGAGGTCCAGGGTTCAAACCCTGGTCCTCCTGACCCATGTGGTAAGCTGGCCCATGCGCAGTGCTGATGCACACAGGGAGTGCTGTACCATGCAGGGATGTCCCCTGTGTAGGGGACCCCCACATGCAAGGAGTGTGCCCCACATGAAGAGCTGCCTCACGTGAAAAAAAGTGCAGCTTGCCCAAGAGTGGCGCCGCACACATGGAGAGCTGACACAGCAAGATGATGCAACAAAAAGAGACACAGATTCCCAGACACAGATTCCCAGTACTGACAAGAATGTAAATGGACCCAGAAGAACACACAGCAAATGGACAGAGAAAGCAGACAATAGGGGGGAAGGGGAGAGAGAAAAAAAAACTAAATAAAAACATTTTTTTAAAAAGTTTATGTAATTGTGTATTTATTGATACGAAAATATTTTCATAATTAAAAGAATAAAAAAGCAATATGTTACAAGTTGCAGAACAATATATAAAAATGAAATATAAAGTAGTATATAAAAATGAAAGAATATACTGCTTTATGGAGGGATTATAGGTGATTGAAATTTTCTCCTTAAAACTGACTTACATTCTCTAAAGTCCATTCAATAAAATGTATTATTTTGCAAAAATATAAAAAATGGAAGCGTAATTTTATTAAAAAGAATTAAGGTCAGTATGGACCATATCTTCCTGTCTACTTATCTGAGTTATTGTGAGACTCAAAGGAGATAATAAGCATGAAAGCACTTTACAAACTGAAAACTGTTTTTGGAGCATGGTTATCCTAATTATTAATATGACCAATCATGTTTTTGGAGATTTGGTTTTAGGGATGGGAGAAAACCCTGTTACATAAAGATTGGTGTGTCAGAAGTGGGAATGGGTCCTGGAATAACTAATGCAAAGCAAAGAATGACAATCCAGCCACTGTGTGAATCCTGATTCTGACCCTCCAGGCCCACCACCCCTGTGCCAGCCAAGCTTCGGATGGATGGGATTAAGTCGTGTACCCCAGTTTGGACATGCTCTTGGTCTTGGTCTAGATTCTGGTGAGTGTGGACCCATCGTACAAAGATCTCTTCAAGATGTGAGTTCAATGAAAGCATGGCCCATCCGAATCAGAATGGACTTCTATACAGATTACTGGAGTCCTTTATAAATAAACAGAGTGAAGTCAGACAGCCAGAAGCTGGAAGTCAACCAAACAGAAGAGAAAGCCAAAGATGCCACAACGTACATTGCCAAGTGATAGAAAAGCCTGTGAATCCCAGAAATTGTGGGCCAGCCAAAAGACATGAAGCCTGGGGAAGAAGCAAGCCTTCTAGCCTCTGACATAGTGAGCCAATAAATTCCCTTTTTAGTCAACCTTTGTTTGGTTTAGCAGCCGAGAAACTAAAACAGGTAGCTTTGCCCCCTGATTTTGAGGGCAGCCCCAGCGCTTGGCGATTCTTTTTCTTCTGTGTCAACTCTGAGCCTTCATTTTCAAAAGCCAATCCTTCAGATTCATTCAGAGATGGATCACTTTTAAAGCCTGAGCCAGCGTTAGCCAAGGCCCCCTTTGTTGGGTGGACTGACCCACATCTCATTTACGCCGGAGGAAATTTACGCGTCTCTTCTCGCCAGCTCACTTCGTTCCTTGCTAATTCCCTAATCATATTGAATTATTTGGAGTTTCCTGTGTCACCTTCAGATTCCCTCACTTCATTATTCCTTGGCCAAACTGTCTTTGGAAGGTTTCTGTGACAGATTTATATTCTGAGCAACAGACAGGAATGCGTTTCTCTGCTTTTCCTTTGCCTGTACCACATAAACATGTCCCCTGGACACTCCCCGGGCAGGAGGAGCAGGTCAGACCTCATTCACAAAGGGGGCTCCAAGAGAGGAATCTTCTGAAAGAGGAGGTTTCTGCCTGATGACCTCAGTGAGATCTCCCCAAAAATGAGATTATCAACCAAGGTCATGGTCTCAGAGAGGTGTATTTAAGCTTCAACAAGCCTCTTGTTATCCGAAAATATTTGTTGTGTGCAAACATCTTTTAGTTAAATGCAGTGATTGAAGTTAAAGTCTGAAAGAAAGTATTTTGGATTTTGGATTTCAGACAGTATCTTCATATAGGGGCACACAGACACTTTAGTTAATTTATCACACAGAGAATGCCCAACATTGGTTAGAAGTTTAGTAGAAATATGTCTGTGTTGAAAGCTTTCTAGCACACTCTTTTAAATGATTCAGTCTAACAAAGTCACAGTCATATGCTGCTATTTTTTTCTGTACCTATCTGTGGCAGTTTGATATTGTTTATGTATTCCAAAAATAGATATTAGATTATGTTTGTAAACTGGTCTGTACTTCTAGGCATATGAGATTATATCGGATTCAGAGATTTCACTTTTACCTGATTAAATAATGATTATGGCTTGGATTGGGCCACACCAGTAAGACATTGCATCCCTGCCCCCTTTGGTGGATGAGGACTCACAGAGAAAATGACATGGCAGAGAGCACAGAGTTGGCTGGAGTTTTAAGGTTGGAGCCCAGACAATAAGCACACAGAGGAGCAGAGAGAGGTCTTGATTAGACATAGCAGTGTCTGGCAGTCTACAGCTGGACTTATGGAGAGAGCAGAGCAGCTGAGCCAGAGAGAGACAAACCCTGTGAGAGAGGAGCGCAGGAAGCCGGAACCCTGGCAGACGTCGGCAGCCATCTTGTTCCTACACATGGCAACAGACGTTGGTGAGGGAAGTAGCTTATGCTTTATGGCCTGGTAACTGTAAGCTCCTACCCCAGATAAATACCCTTTATAAAAACCAACCCATTTCTGGTATTTTGCATCAGCACCCCTTTGGCTGACTAATATAGTAACAAATTCTTTAAGTATAAGAGACACAATTTTGTCAAATATATTAGTGACATTAATGACGGTTGCTGTGTTGCTTTCTTGCTCTAAACATTGGAATAAGACAAGATTCTCACACTTAGGTGTTATAAACTACTAGGAAATATGGATATATAAGCAAATATGTTATAATGTTTTATGACACTTAGTATATATGAATCATTATGGAAGCACAGAAAAAGCCATAGCTAAACTTGATTAACACTGGAAAGAATTTCACCTGGATAGGAAATACTTGTGATCCATCTTATAGTATAAGTAGAGTTAAGAAAAGTATTGGAGAAGGCAGCCCAGAAGGAGGATACATGATAAGGAAAGGCATGGAGGGTTAAAGGGGCAGGATTTCTCTGAGAAATGTTGAGATGTTCAGCTCATTAAGGAGTTAATAGTAGCGTTTGCAAAGTAGAGTTATGTGATGCAATGCCTTTTCTAGATCGATAACCCTGGTAGTCCTGTGAAGGGTGTATTGCAATTAAAATAGAGCCTGGGAGGTAGAAGAGCAATTGGGAAAAATTTCAAGAGAGAGAAAATAAGGGGTTCAAGCCACAAAGTGGGGATGGAGAAGAGAGTCAGACTCAAGCAAATTTTAGGGGATAGACTGGACCAACTTGGAGTCAATTAGAAGCAGGGGGCGGGCACAGGGATGGGCAAGGGGGGCAGAGGAGTCTATGATGGCTTAGACAGTGGGATAGGCAGGAAAGGAAGGGAACAAATATTGGTCACCTACTATGTTCTGGGCTCTGTAACTGCACACAAAATGCAGGAGTAGACAGTTTGGAATCAAAGCAATATGTAAAATTATAGTCATATGAACTTGAAGTTACTTTGAACAGGCAGTCCTCACTTTGTATCATAGTGCTGGAGCATAAAAATGATCATGCAGGTTGAAATCATGCAACACAATCTTAATAGTCAAGAGGGAAAAAATTACAATTGTTCCATAACTTTAAACATTTTTCTCAAAATATTAAAATCTCTTAATGTATGTAGGGAAATGAAATAAAATAATGAAACTAATACCTACTAAGCATACAATTACTTAAGACTTTTGAAACATTGTTTTATTTCATTGTGAAAAAACTTGAGTGCCTGCTTTCTTTTAGTCATATAATTTGATACAGAGCAAGCATAGTTTCTATACTTCGGTGAATTACCACACTTCTCTCTAACTCTGGAACAACTTCCAACATTTTATTTCAATGTCATGAGCTATCTCCAAGAGTTCCCTTAAAGAGAAGGTTTTGCCGACATCGCTTCCTCTGAGATATCTTCATCATTTTCATCACGTATGTGACTTGGCTCTTCCATGTCGATAAATTTGCCTTCATTAAGTTTCTCTGCTATCTAGAGTCTCTTGTAAAGCAGCAGTGTCAACATTCCCATGTCAGCTATTTCTTTGAATTTCACTTCTAATATCATTTAATTTGAATTTCACTTCTAATATTATCACATATTGTTTTTAGTTTGCTACACTTTGACCTTTGTTGGCGATTTCCTCTTTTGATTCCCTACTTTTGTAAAAGGTCAAAGAGGCTTATCACAGGGAGACAAGGAGGCAACATAGCTACTCCCTTGGTTGGATGTGCATGAGCCGAATGATAGCTGCGCAGTGACCAATCACCACAGTCACTGAATGAAGCGATGTGATTGGTCACTGAGCATGCTGTGCACCTGATATTTACATAGTGATGTAGGGACTGAAGTGCCAGCAGCAATGTTTATAGTTTACGTAGTCATTCAGTTAACATACCATGATAACTGAAATTTGAACCATGTTATTCATCATTGGTGTTATTTAACTCAAGTCTGGGGACTAAAATCTGTGCATACCGGATCCATACAAAGCATGGACTATTTTAGTCACTCAGGTGATTCAGGACTGGTTAGGTCTTTGGGAGTCAAGAGTTTTAGGAGGCATGGGGTCACCACCAGTTTCTAATACTGACTCCAGGGAGATCAAAGGAATGAGGTCTGAAAATAGTTCCTTTGCTCTGGCCATTGATCACTGGTCATTGGGGTGTTAGTGATCAAATGGTTAGGCAATGAGCCAATTGCAGTAGGTTGAAAAGATATTGACCACTGGGAAATTTGATACTATGAAAATCAGTTTTTAAGATGTCTGGTCTAGAGAAATAGAAGGAATTAAGATAGAAGATTTAAAGGAAGATATTTAAAATTTTGGTGTAAAAACTTTCATTTACTGTGAATGTACCTAACTGTGCAGATATAATTATGAGAGAATTTGCCAACAGCTTGCTGATACAGCTTGTCTACTATAGTTCCCCCTTGTATAAATTCCCACTAGTTTGGTAACTCTAATACAGAGAGGAAATTAGACCTGCCTGGCGTTTCTCCTTGCCCTCACCATTGGTCCCTTTCTAAGAACACACAGTCTTATATTTTGCCAACTCTAAGATCAGCACTGGTCAGCAGGAATTGCAGGATCATGGTTATAATTAACTTGATGATTGAGCAGGACAAAATTAAATTCTGTATGGCAAAGTGTAGGGGTTGAACTGGTAATATCACTCTGTCTCAAGATCATTATAGGTGAGGCATTAGACAACTTTCTGGCATCTGGCAACCAAAAAAGCCCAAAATCAATGGAAAGAAATACAATGGCACAGTGATGACGAAGTAGATGACATCCAACCAGAAATAAAAGCAGATGAAAAACTTAACTTCCCCCTGTTTTATTCTCAATCTAATCACCTCAAACCTCAAGAATTTTATTGAGAAAAACACTTCAGGGCTTTAGAACCCAAACATCAACTTTACCTCTTAGTAACTGTATAATTCAGGACAAATTATTGAATATCTGTAAAGTTGAATACTAACATCACCCTGATAGGGTTGAGGTGAGAATTAGATGAGATTAAGCAAGGAAGAGCCTTAATCATTGTTTTGGGTTAGCTTGGAAAACAACCAAAAATGTCCCTTCCCTCACCCATCAATTAAGAATAACAAGCTAGAGACTTGAGCCCAGCTCTTCATGCAAGAATTGGGAAGGTAGACCTGCATGAGTATTTGACTGGAATAGGAATGAAGTAGTAGCACTTTGCACACCCCAGGCTGGTTCAATGAAATGCTATCCCAATGGATTCCACAACAAAAATGGTACAGTCATCATATTTGTGCCTGTTCTTCCTTGCCTTTAGAAAGAGAGAGGAGAGACTTAAATCAAGTTCATTTCTGCCCACTGTGAGTCAAAGGATTTCCTCCTCCAGCTTTTCTCTGAGAATAACAGGGCAGCACCATTGTTTCAGATTGAATCATGTCTCCCACAAAGACATGTTCAAGTCCTAACCCCTGGTCCTATGTGTGTGCACCCATCTGTAAATAGGATCTTGGAAGACCTTTTTAGTTAAGGTGAGGCCAAACTGAATCAGGGTAGGCTTTAATCCTATCTGACAAGAGTCTTTATAAATGGAGGAAATCTGGATACAGTGGTAGCAGCTGGAGGAGACAGATGGGAAGAGAGACAGCCACGTAATGCAAGCAGAGATTGAGTTAGGGATTGCTGGCCAGCCACCACTAGAAGGTCACAGAATGCAGAGGAAGTATGGTCCTGCCAACCATCTTGACTTTGGATTTCTAGCCTCCAAATCTGTGAGTCAATAGCTTCCTGTTGTTAAAACCAACAAGTCAGTGGTATTTGTTACAGCAGCTCTGGCAAACTAAGACAACAGTCCATTGGCACCATTGTGCTCCAAATCTGTTCAGAAATGCTTCAGAGCTACCACCTTATTCATTCCCTTCCCTTAGAAGATGAGCTTGTGCAAGCATGGACTTTTTGGTCTCCCTGCTATTCCCAATGCTGATCTCAGGGTCCTTGTGTGGAATGATTGAATGAATGGGCAACTTCGTAAAGAACATGGAGCTAGTATAATAGAGAAGTCAGAAAAAAGAGGCAAAGAGGATTCATGAATTACCTAATGCCTAGACCCATACCACTTGACTCCTCTTCTAGACTTCTCAAGAACTCTAGACAGTCTTCTACTGGCACAGCCTTGAGTGGCATACATGAGCCAGAGCCTCCCTGCAAGGCCACCAGACAGAAAGTGGGCTGCTCAGAGGATTCTGTCTTTAGGTTGAGAACACTGCAAGGGTGCTCTGGAGTGTTTGTACTACCACCAGTGATTACCCCCACCAAGAATGTGCTGGAAACTGGGGTGTTTTCTCCTACCTTGCAAAGGAAGGTCAAAGGCTTAGGATGAACCGTGGAGAGACTAAATTTGCCAAGGTGTAACAGGGGGCCCTCTGCCTCCACCCCATGAAGTATTACAACTGGCCCTGTCAGCTTGGTATTTGAAAGAAATGGGTCAGGCGGATGGGACTGGATAAATCACAGCAATTTGAAATGTCACTTTGTTCTTGTATTGTGTTTGAATTTCTTCCATGTTACCATAGATCTTCTCTCCTTGCCCAAGCTAAATTGAATCCCTCTTTTTCTATTCTTGGAGGAACTCTGGGCAAGGTTTCTGGTACACTAATATTTGGTATTTCCCAAAAGTCTTCTCTCCCTGGCCCTCTCAGCAGTGTTCCCCCCTCTCTTGCCCATCACAAGAAAGAAATTAAAAAAACACTTCTGAGTTGTTACCAGTTTGCAAAGCATCTGCTTTTTCTGTTTGGCACAGTGTGGGGTTGGGTGACAGGGGATTTGATTGGCCTCCCAGGACTTATTACATTTGATACATTGTGTGTCAGACTAGAGACCCCTCCCCTCTCTCTCTCCCATGCTCTGAATGCAACCCTGTTGTTGGTTTCTGGTTGGCTTTCTTTTTCCAAAGCCCAGCTCTAGGGTTAACTGTCCTTTTTCTGCCAATGTCTCCCAGTCCCTCCCTTCTCCCACTCTCTACCTCTTAATACAAAGGAGAAACTGCCAGCTTCTTTGTTCTTGGTCATCTTCTGGGGCTTGAGGGGAAGAAGTTGTCCATAATAGAGACTCCTGATTTACAGACCGTGCTCAGTTGGGGCCAGTATTCCTCAGCATCGTCCACATGTGTGCTTGGCTGGCCACACGTCCTTCCAGACAGCCACGATGGCGGCTCTGTGGTCCAGTAAAAGCAGCTGCCCTGGGGCCCAGAATGCTCTCCTTCTTCCCCTCTGCCCATCAGTGTCTTTCTTTAATTTCCCTACCCAGCTCCAACCTCACGTTGCCCAGGAGGCCTTTCCTGACCCCTTACCCCCACACGCCGTTCCTTCCCATCACACAGAATCTCCACACACATCACGCATCTGCTTGGGGGCTGGCAGCCTCCCACATCACTGGCTGATCTTTCCACTGGTACAGAGAAAGGGCCAGCCAGGACTTTGGAATTCATACCTAAGTCCAAGTTCCCGAATCCCACCTCTAGTTAGAGCAGGGGTTTGTAATCCGAGCTTAATGTTACCTCATTTGTAAAATGAAAATAATTCTTCCTAGGATTATGAGGATTAAACAAAAATCCTGTAAGCCAAGAACCTGGCACTGAATAAGTTCTGAAAGGACTAGTTTCTTTCCCACTACCCACCATGACACCTCAACCTCCCTCTTCTTCCAGAAAAGAAGCTGTGCCTTACTTATGTCAACCAATCTACCGATGTTTGTTGCCTGCGTCGTAATGCAGATAGATCGAGTACCTTATTGCCATCTGGGCAGGTGCCTCTCTCTGTTCTAGTAAATTGGAATCACTCTGACTGAACATGGCAGATGGGACAGGACAGTGTAGGGAAGGCAGGGGCGGGAAGTGTGGCTTTGGTGCCAGTTCTGGAGTTGGAGATTGGGCAAGTTACCTTGATTTTGGGAAAGTTATTAAAAGCAACCTCTGCCTCAGTTTCACCTTTGTGAAAGAAGGCTAAGAGTAAAGTACTCTTGCAGGAATAGTTGCATGGGTAAAATGAGGAAACCCTGAAAGATGCCTGGCACATAGTAGGTCCCCTGTGAATAAAGCTGCCACAGTTTTTACTGCCCGGACAGTCTTAACATGGTCCATGAATATCTGAGTGGGCCGATATGACCCCTCAATGTGCAAAATGCTTTAAAAGTGAAGTGACTCTATGTTCAACTTCTTTAGGAACTGCCAAACAGTCCTCCACAGTGGCTGTACCATTCTGCATTCCCACCAACAGTGAATGAGTGTGCCTGTCTCTCCACATCCTCTCCAACACTCAGAGTTCTCTGTCTTTTTAATAGTGGTCATTCTGATAGGTGTGAAATGATATCTCATTGTAGTTTTGATTTCCTTAATCATGAATGAGGTTGAACATTTTTTAATGTATTTTTTTGCTATTTGTATTTCTTCTTTGGATAGATGTCTATTCAAGTCTTTTGCCCATTTTTTAATTGGGTCATTTGTCTTTTTATTGTTGAGTTGTAACATCTGTTATTTTTGGGGGTAATGAAATAATTCTAAAATTTTTTGTGATGATGAAAGCACAACATTGTGATTATACTAACAGCCATTGATTATTCACTTTAGATAAATTGTAGGGTAAGTGAATATATCTCAATAAAACTGCTTAATAAATAATTAAATAATTGTGCAAGAATAGCCAGAAATAGCAGCTATGTACAGCAGGGGAAACAGAGAGATTGAGAGGTAAAGAAGTTTCTTGTTTATTTGTCTGGTTTTTGTTTATTATTATTATGGAAATAATGATAATGATTGACGTGATGAATGTACAAATTTGTGATTATACTAAATACCATTGATTGTGCACTTTGGATGAATTGTTTGCTTTATTAATATGTATCAACAAAATTGATTTGTTAAAAAAAAATTGAAGTGAATCAAATGAGGAATGTGGATACATTTTTATCCAACCTGCCTTGGGTAAAACTGGCAACTATCTACTCATCCTCCTAAAACCCCCAGTAGGCTGCTTCTTCCATGTGGCCAAATGGTCCTATCCTCAGCCTTTCATTCTGGTTGGAGCCATGAGAGCTTTTGTGAGCCCAATGTAATAACAAGTGTCCTTTTATGGGAAAGGAGGAGGCAAAAAAGTCAGAGAAAGAGATGTGGGGACAGGAGCTGAGATCAAAGGGAGAAGGAGAAAAGATGCTACACTGCTAGCCTTGAAGATGGAGGAATAGGCACAAACCAAGGAACAAAGGTAGCCTGCAGAAGATGGAAAAGGTAAAGAAACCGATTTTCCCCTAGAGCCTCCAGAAGGAACATATCCCTACAGAGGTAACATATTTGTGCTGTTTCAAGCCACAAAATTTCTGTGGTAACTTGTTGCAGCCATGACAAGAAACTCTCAAAAGCATCAGCTGTGGAGAGACAGGAAGTAAGGGGTTCATATACAATTTTTTTCCCCCTGTGGCCCAAAGGAATCTGCAAATAAAGAAAATAAGGCAAATTAGTAGGGGTATTTAATCTGTAATCCACAGTCTGTAGATGAGATGTGAGGAATCTTCATACTCCACGGGATAGCAAAATTTTATCAGTGGCATTTTTTTACAAAAGAGATGGTAATTCTTGAATAAAGAACCATGATCTTAAGAGAAGTGAAAATGCAATCAGAAAAAAAGCTCCAGAGCCAATTCAGAGAAGCAATACCAGGTATTGGGTGAAAGAATATGGAACAAGATGGAAGGGAGATGCTTGTAAGCCTTGGACTGGGAACAAGGCTGTTTGGAAAGGGAATGCCCTGTGCCTCATTTGAAGTTGACTATATGATCCTGGTTTAACAGAACTGCATATAGAGAGCAGAAATTCAGTTTCCACCTTTCTGGAAAAGTAAAATTTATTAATCCATCCTACCAAATGCAAACTAACAGACATGCCAGAATTTCCAGGAATTGTAAGAAAGAGGCTCACAGCCTTTGGTTGGCTTTCACGCTTGTCCTGAAGCAAGTCTCTGAGCTGGATCCAGGGAGGCAGGACATTTGTGCTAGGATACAATCCCAAAGAACCTTTGCCAGCCATGGTTTCCCCATTCCCATCTGGACCAGACCTTAGAGGTTGGGGACCAGGCCAGAATTAGAGTAGGGTAAGACACAGTAGTGCTGTAGAAACAGAGACTTCCAGAAGTTCCTGGGGAGTAAGGGGAGAGACAAGTAGATCTTATTTGCCCCTAACTGTTAAGTTATCATTTCATGACCTAACTATAAATAAAAACATATGTTCTGTTTTAATCCAAATGGGCATAGTGTTGCAAATGACAGGAAATTATGCCTGAGGGTAGAGTGATCCAAAATCCAGTGTGGCCTGTTAAAATCTCTGGTGATACATGGGTGGCTTCCAGAATGCAGTGATGGAGGGATGTTAGGTCAACTGAGCAGGCATCTCTCTCTTTAGCTCATGCCCTGGCAATCTTGGAAAGGAGAAAATCTTTAAGATCAATTACCAACCCAGCTGACTACATTGGAGATCTTCTAGTTCAGCGGCCTTAGGACACCTTGAAGTTTGCCTGCTGGGGAGAGGGTGAAGCATGTCACTGGCATTATCCAGCATCAATCCAATGAGCCAATGTCTATCCATAACCCTGACCCCACAGTTGCATTAAGCAAATACAAAATGTTGCATGGCATCACTCTAAATTAAAGATATTGGAGTGCATATAAAAGTGTGTTTGTGTATAGTACAGAGAAATGAAGGGCAGTATGTTGGGGGAGGGGGTTGGTCTCAGCTAGCAGAGAGAAAATGTGGTTTCTCCATCACATAATCATTTTTCCATGAAGTCACAAAATATTAGCTTGGAAATCTAGTCCAATCACCTCACCTAACGGTAAAAACTGTGAAGTATAAAAAGATGGAGGGCTCTTTCAGGTCACAGGGGAGTTGACCAAAACGAATCTGATACACCAAAGCTCTTCCTGTGCCATAATTGAACCCCACTGTGATCCAAAATTTCTTAAAAAATGAAGCCTAACATATTACTAAATTCAATTATTAGGAAACTGAAGTAGTAATGATAGCTTTAAACATTAGAAATAAGATGCATAATAATTTAGAAAAACTAAAATAAAGCACAGAAATCGGAGTATTAAAAAATGAAAAATACTATAAAATCTTTTTTGTCATTTTGCCTTTCATCACTGTAATAGGTGTTGTTCTGTATGTACACTGGCAAAGCAATCTCTTCCATTTCTTCCTCAGTATCTTACCCCTTTATTTTTCATTATGTCTTCAAAGAAGTTTTAGGTCACAGTAAATTCACATACAGAATATAGGGGACTCCCACATACCCAGCATCCTCTCCCTTTTTCCCCCTTCCTCAACAATGATCTTTTTACACGTGGATGCTACATTTGTTACAACTGATGCACAAATATTGAAACATAGCCGCTAACCGCTAACCGTAGTTTACATTACGGTTTCCATTTTAGACTGAAATTTCAACTTGGCCTAGTGTTGCAGGGTGCCTAAGAGTTACCTCCTGAGAGCCTCCTTGTTGCTCAAATGTGGTCACTCTCTATGCCAAATTCAGCATATAAATGCATTACCTTCCCCCAGCATGGAACGTGACTTCTAGGGATAAGCCTCCCGGGTGCCAAAGGATTACTACCAAGCACCTGCTAGTGATACAACTAGAAAAGACCTTGAATAAAAGGGGGAAATAGTAAAGACAAATGAGTTTATATGGCAGGGAAATGGTAAAGACAAATGAGTTTATATGGCTAAGAGACTTCGAAATGAGTCAGGAGGTCATCAGAGGGGTTGTGCTTATGCACGTCTCAGCAGGATCTTAGAGACAGCCAAAGTAGATACAACCCCACGTAGTAGTGCTCCTGAGGGCTAAGGACACACCCAGGTCCTACGTTCATGGCAGATGGCCCCAGAGTTTGGTGCCTTGCCAGTGGGCTCTACTTTGGAATTTGTGCTCCAGAGTGTGGTGGAGTTGGACTCAGATGTGACCTCTCTACACATGCCTCTTCTGTCCCTGTCATTGAACCTGTGATTGGTGCTGGGGTTGGTGTATGCCCAGGAGACTTGAATCTCTGGGCTGTCCATGTGCTAGCTGGGCCCTGAGCCTCAGTGGTATTGCAGCACCTACTCTCCAGTTCATTGGACTTACCCAGGTCAGCTGACAGAAAGGTGAGGATGGACAACCACCACACCAAGGAACTAAGAGAGTCTATAGTTGCAAGCATGAGAGTCCCATCCACCAGCCATGGGGGATCGAAGCCCCTCTCAATCGAGAGGTGGAGTGGGCATCGCCATCCTGGGGTCCTCACGATGGAGGAATAAAATACGGATTAGAGTGGACTTACTAGTATTCTACTATAGAATTATTGTGACTCTAGCAATGGAAAAAATTATATCATTGATGTGGAGACAGTGACCACTGGAGTTGCTGAAGGCAGGGAGAGGGAAAAGAAGGTGTGATGTGGGGGCATTTTGGGGACTTGGGGTTGTCATGAATGATGTTGCAGGGACAGATGCAAGACATTACATATTCTGCCATAACCCACTGAATGGACTGAGAGAGAGTGTAAACTATAACGTAAACTATAATCCATGCTTTGTAGCAGTGCCTCAAAATGTATTCATCAATTGCAATGAATGTACCACACTAATGAAAGAAGTTGTTGATGTGGGAAAAGTGGAGAGTTTGGGGAGTGGGGCATATAGGTACCTCCTATATTTTTTAATGTAACATTTTATGTGATCTATGTATCTTTTAAAAATAAATAAAAAATATGTTTAACAAACAAACAAAACCGATCTGAACCTGGAAATCAAGGGCAGGTGTTAATGGCCCAGCATCAGCTTTCTCTTCTCACCCAAGGGCATTTGCAACCTGTCTCTTCTGCCTTGGCTTCTCTTCTCTAGATATGCTCAGGACTTATTCTCTCGTTTCAGTCAGGTCTCTGCTCACATGTTAACTTATCAGAGACTCATCCTGGCCACCCTATCTGAAACACACACATACACATGCACACCATCACTCCTTGACAAATATTTCCTTACAAAAATGGAAACTCCTTGATGGTAAGGGCCATATTTGTCTTGTACCTGTTGAACCTCAAGAACAGTGAGTGGTGCCTCCAGAAGGCAAAAAATGGGCATCTATTGAAAGCTGTTGAATGACTGGCTAATGAAGCCGTGCTCTTTCACCCTCTCAGATAACTGCTGCATGGTATTTGAGAACTGTAACATAAGAATCACAAGACTTAAGAGTTAAAAAGCACTGACCTGTATATACTCAAGGAGCTCTTAATCCAGTCAAGGATTGCACACATGAAACTAAGTAATTTAGCACAACCCTGCCCACTAAACAGTGAAGATCCTATAGGGAAGGTAGAAGACAATGTAATCATTGGAGAGTTGGTACGGATGGAAAGTTCTGTGGCACTTATTCAGAAGAGGGAGATACCAGCGTGGGTGAGGAATGTCTAAGCATCATGAGCTAACACCTAAAACCTTGTGAGTCACAGGGATACCAAAGCCAGGTTAAGGGATGGGCCAGGCAGGCTCCTGTTCAGAGTACCCATTTATAAAGAACTCTAAACCAACACTGGAAGAAACTGAAATATTGCTGCTAGTTAACTTGCATTCCGTTGCATAAATGGTCTCAACTCACTTTCAGTGTCTGATGAAACCCTGTTTTTAATCTGAACATGCACAGGAAAAAAAAAAACCCATTTATAGTCTTCCTCTGCTCTCTAAGATACTTGGAGAAAAATTGGTTTCTTAAGTGAGTCAGACAATTAATAAGCGTTTATTAAGTGCCTTTTCTGCACCCTACTTTTTTCTAGGTCTGGAGGTCCAGCCATGAACAAGGAACCTAGAAGCTGCCTTTGGGGTTAAGAGCCCAGCAACTGGCCGGCAGGGAGCAAAGGGTTCTCTAAGGGCTCTAGTGGCTGAGTTTGGGAACATACTTCCCAGGACTCTAATCTTTGCCTTGGAGGAACTCAAGATTGTTGCGCTCTGCAGTAAGCCTATTACATTTTAGTTAAATGTTTATGTATAAAATAAAGTATAAAAAAGTGAATGGTTCCCAAACAGAAATTGGGTATAGACATCCCAGGGGATGCTCAAGGTGATAACAATCTATGCAAAAAGGCCTTTGCTAAAAGTTAGCATTAGGGGAAGCTGGGTGAATGGGAACTCTTTGTCCTATATTTGCAACTTTGCTGCAAATCTGAAATTTTTCCAAAAGAAAAAGTTTATTTTAAAAATTGCCTAAACGACTCATAAGGGTCAATACAATCGCACGTGAGTTTATCTACTTAGGAGAAGACATTCTTTTTAAGTACTTTATAAGCATTTTAAAAATTTATTTATTAGTGTATTTACATTTGAACCACTAATATTCTAATTATAAACATTTCATTAAATAAATCCACACATTTAGAAAATACAGGAGGTGAATGTTAGCACTATTCATGTTTATTTTTATCTCAAACATTTTTATTTCTCTTGTGTATATATTTCGTGATGTGGACAACATCTTAGAACCATTAATTCATGTATATAGTTTATGTAAATAAATATACACACATTGGAGGGAAGGGATACATGCCCCAAATATTTTTATTGGCAAATGTACACAATCAAAATAATTTTGAGACTACTGAAAAAATGTAGATTTATTACATTGTATCCTAAGAATTTGTCTGTAGGTCTATCTTCTTACTTGTCCTTAAAGGAAAGGATCACAGTTCTTCATAGAAATATGCATGTGGGAAGTGCTGGATCATATTTATGGGATACATGGGCTCTGTATTCCTCTAGGCCACCTTTTTGCTTTGAGAGCAAAGGAAATGCAGTGAACTTGGCAATCAATTATAGAAACTAACTCATCCCTGGTACTTGGAAAGCGTATCTCCCCTCTTTATAATTAATTTCTGTTGTCTTTTTTCCTTTTGTAAAAATTTTAATTGTCCCATGCCTTATATGTGTTTTCTGCTTTAAGCTGCCGCAAATTCTTTTTTGGAGGAGGCAGAGCATAAATCATAAATAGTAATAGTAATAATGTATGAAAAAAATGTTCACTAAACAATTTTAAAAGGATAAATGCCATTGCAAGAGGATTGCTTAACTATTTGGGAGTTTTCCTTTCAAGCACTTTATAAGCAAACATTTATATTTAAGCCATTAAAATTCTAATTACCTACATTCTATTCAAATAAAGCCGAGTCCTCTTGGCAATACTGATGCATAACCATTTCTACTTGAACTGAATGCACTGGCAAGTCTTTTCAAACAAAAAAGTTTGATAGCCTAGACTGCTCAAGTATATTCCTCTGCTCCCACTGCAAGGCCCAGAACATTGATCCGCCCAGGGCTGATGCTTAACAAATACTCCAAATGCTACAGCGTGAGATGTGGAAGGGGTTTTATGGATGATTTATTCAAAACCCTATATTTTTAGCAGAGGAAGCTTAGTCACAAAGAGAGGAAGAATCTCACGTAAAATCACCCAGTGAGTTAACGGCCAAAGCCTGGGTTGAAAGTTGAATTTTTACCTTGTCTAGTGAACTGCTGACAGCATCAATCTCTTCCAATTGTTGACTGAATTTAATTTTATTTAACCCTTTCATAATTCTCACTGTCCTTCAAGGTAATTACCTCAGAAGATAATGAGGTTTTCATCTTTGCCCATTTTGGAAAAATGACTTCCTGTCCCTGTGGAGAAAATGCCCATTCTCACTTTTTGCCCAGCTTCCCACAGCTCGCTGACATTTGGGTTGAGGAGGACTGAAAAATCTCACTCCCACATGGGAAACTTTGGGGCCAAGTGATGTGAGTGAGCAAACCAAGCATTGGAGGGAGTCAACATTCTCATTCAATGGTCTGTGAAGAAATCAACAATACTATCTTTCTGAGACCCGTCATGCTATTGTCACCCTACAAGATACCCTCTAAGATGGGAAAGCCCAGGCGACACCTGATTATAATGCAACAGTGGACCTTCACTGCATCAAGGATGACTCCTGGAAACATAATTGGAAGCAGGGATGCCCTCCAAAACCCACACATGGTTCTACCAGCTCTTTCCCCAGAGATCAAGACAGACTGACAAACACCATCAGCCTCAAGGATATCAAAAGTGGAGAGAACAGGGGAAAGGGGGGAAGATGAAGACATTGCTAGCAGGACCGAAAGAGATTCCAAGGCAGTGAGCAGCAGGAGGGAGATTCTTGAGTGAAATAACATCACGGCTGACATCATCCAGGCCGGGCGAGTAGAGAAACAGCTGAGCTAGCAAAACAAGCTCCTGGCAGACTCTAGAGACAGACCCACAGCACAAGATAATCCTGCAATAATCGTTCTCTTCAGCACAGAAAATTCCAACCAAGCAGAGGCGGGATCCCAGTCAAATACAGGATTCCATAAGACAAAGCAAAGCAGTATCAAGATGTTTACTCTCATTCCTAAGTCTGGGGGGAACCTACCCTCATCCAAAATGATCTAGGAACAGCAAGCAATAGTCAGTCAAGACCAGGATCTAGAGTTCTGACTCTACCGTTGACTATTAAAAAAAAAAAAAAGAGAGAGAGAGAATTAGATTTGTGATCTTCACATTTTTTTAAGTATGAGATCTTTTTTTAATTACCCAACATAATATTTAACATGGAAGATCAAGATGAAAAGAGATCATACAGAAGCCCTTAAGTGGAAGTAAAAGGTACAGAGCACAGCTTATGTGACCCACCCATCACCCCCAGGCATCTGAGGCCCCTCGTGAGACCCTCATATTTGGAGAGGGGTTGAGATTGCTGCCTGGCTCTATGGTGCCGTAATCCTGCAAACCTGGATTTTGGGATATGTGACCACTGTGGGCCACATGAGGTGGGTTTTGAAGAAAGGATCAAGTTGGGGCAAGGGCATGAGCAGGGGAAAAGTGTTTCAGGTAAGGAGCAGACACATCAGAAAGAAGCAGGAGCTGGAATAAAGAGTTTGGGTAGACACTGTAGACTTCCTGGTGCCAGCGCTACTCAGGAATGTTGGAGTGGGACCCCATTTTCATTATACCCTCCCTAACCAATGGGGAATGCTCTCTTATTAATCCCAGCCTGCAGGTAGCGATGAAGGCTAGCTCATTCCTCCTCAGCTATCCACGGAAGTCAAGTCCTGTCCAGCCTCTCAGTGCTTGTCATCTGTGGAGGGCAAGGGGCAGTAAAGAAGAGAGCCTGGCGCCTTTGCACAACTGCAGCTCTTGTAAACAAGAATACACTAACTTGTTCCCATTTAGATCTCTAACAGCTTTCTGAAAAACTAACATGTGCCTAATGTTACTGAAGTAGAACTCATGACCCCTTTCCTCCAGGAGCTTTCAGGTGGTCTAGAGAAAAAAAATATATATTTTGGAGAAGATAGAAATGCAACATGAACTATAGAATGAAGTCCAAAATATGTGGTAGAATTAGCAGGTGATTCAAGTATGTCATCAGGAAATTGGCAGACAATTGAAGCTAAAATAAGCTTTGAGGAACAGGGGTGCACCTGCCTTCTCAGTGTTTTCATGGTGATGCAAGAGAAGAAACACATTAGAAAAGAGACACTTGAAAAGAAGGAAACAAATGCCCAGATTACGTCCCCGGAGCTCATTGCTCTGACTGGTACAATGGGGTTAGCTTTAACACTGGTGAGTCCTCCCAAACTTTGCCTCCAAAGACAGTCAGCAGCCACAACCCTGCCATCCCTGTATGTGCACTGTGCTCCTCCCATTGAGAAGTAAAGCTTTCAAATCTGGGTTGGCTCTCTGGCTTTCTTTGATCAATAGAATGTGGCAGAGGTGACACTGCCATTTCTGGGTCTCATGCTTAAGAGACCTGGTGGCTTCCAGTTTCTCTCCTTGGAAGGCAGCTGCTGGGGTTAAACTACTGACTCAAGAGGGGCCACATGGAGAGAGAGACAGTCCTTATGGTAAAGAACTAACACTCCCCAGTTGATACCAAGACTCCAGGCATGTGGGTGAGATCGCATCCCGGTCCCAGCAGAGCTTCCAGGGGAGCTCCCGGCTGAATGGAGCCACGTGAGCGACCCCAGCCAGCAACATGAGGGACCGAAGAACCCAGCTGGGTCCAACCAACACACGGATTGTGAGAAATATAAATTGCTGTTATTCTAAATCATTAAGTTTTGGGGTGGTTTATTCTACAGCAATAGATAACTAGTACACTTGGACTGGGTAGCGTGAGATTGTGTGCAGGGAAGAGAAGATATGGCCGTTAACTTCCAAGGCAGAAGGACTGAACTGGAGATCCCTGGGCATTTAGGGGGTCTAAGGGCAGCCTTCAGGAAGTCCACAACCCTTCCTGAAACTGCATGCAAATTAGTGAATAGGTTATTAGGACTATGCGTATTCCTCTAAGGAAAGAGGCCACAGGTGCATCAGATTCTGTCACCTCGGAGGTTTCCAAGCTTGTTGAGCTAGGTAAAGAGTAGAGAAGACTTACTTCTCCTTGCTGTGACTCCAGATGTTGTATCTGAACTACTGTATTCACACTGTTTTTTCAAGTATGGAACAAGTGTTTCAAAGGAAGCAGACTCCAGTGTTTAAAATAGACCAAGGTAAATCTGTTCTGAATGACAGATTATTTTACCCTCATCCCCCATGGAGACTCTCATGACACTCTTGAGATTGGAAAACAGTTGCACTGGGTTTTGCCTTTTCCAGAATGTCATATGAATGGAATCATATGGTATCTAGACTTTTGAGCCTGGCTTCTTTCACTTAGAATGATGCAATTGAGATTCATCCTGTTGTTCTATCTATCAGTAGTTCCTTCCTTATAGCTGCTGATAGTATCCCAACATATAGATACTACAGATCTTTTATGCATTCACCCATTAGAGGGCATTTGAGTTGTCACCTCGTAAGTTTTGAATACTGAAAGGAATTTCCAGGGAAACTTGAGCTTCCTCTCCTGAGCTTCAAAACCTGCTCGGGTTCTCTGTGAATGTGACGGAGACAGAGGAGTACTCACAGTGATCTGGAAATTGACAATCTAGTTTTGTGCTGATC
The DNA here is from genome assembly GCF_030445035.2 of Dasypus novemcinctus. Classification (NCBI taxonomy): domain Eukaryota; kingdom Metazoa; phylum Chordata; class Mammalia; order Cingulata; family Dasypodidae; genus Dasypus; species Dasypus novemcinctus. Next base: position 123,133,779 of record NC_080679.1, read on the forward strand.
ATTTCTGAAAGTGTGTTGGTTTGGAGGATGTGGGAGTTCTTCACCACCAAGCGTCAGGGGAGGAAAGCCAGCCTGACCACTCCCTCCCTGTTTCCACCCACTTTGGGATAGGTTGGCACCGCCGCACACTCAAGGACGCCGATGAATTCCCAGACAGTTGTGTAACGGCATCCGTGTAGCAGGCAGGTGTCACAAAGCACGGACGCCCTGAACCAAACCAGCCTTATCACATTTCACAGGGTTTCAAGCCTCCTCTTTCCAGTCCCTATTCCACGCAGGACCCTGAAATTGATACAGTTGCTGGAGAGCCCAGGAGGACCCCCATCCAAAACAGCCTCTGCAGGATGTGCCTTAGCCCCACTGCCCGAAACTGGCCTCCAAGGTACCTAGAAACAATTGGGAAATAATTGCCATTGCCTCTATGCCAGTGGTTTCATGGACAGCTTTTCCACTTGGCAGCCCGCAGGAAGCAGAGATAACATAGCCTGTGTGCTCTCCCCATGGAATAGTGAAATGTGGTCAGTCACTTCTAATGGGGCAAAGAAAAATCTGAGGCCCAAAACAGAGTTCTATGGGCTGGCTCTGGGAAGGAGACTTTCTCAGTGGAGAAAGTGAAACTTTCCCTGGAGTCTCTTCTTGCCTGTCCCTGCTGCCACTGTTGTCAGTCTGGCCCAAAGGGGGCGAACAACACTCCTCCTAATGCTTTGCAGAGCCCGGGCTGGCACTCCATGCAGACCCATGAAGACACATGGAGCTCGAAGGTCTGACGTGCAATGAATGCCTCCTGGCTTAGCTCTCAGTCCCCCCCAGAAAACATCACCCAAAAGGGAGTGTATAGATTGCTTGATTCTTGGGGTCTCCACCAAGAGCCAGAAGCTGAGCTCGCTCACCCTGCCTGCTGGGGTCTGCAGCCTTGGCTGTCCAGGATATTGTCTATGAATTTTCCTCTTTCTTGAATGAGTTCAACAAACAAGACCACGTTAGTTATGGGAGAACCTACTTCTGACTCACAGGGCATGGCCTGACCATAGCATTCCTCAAAGAAAACCAAAGTACAAGTCACACACCATGCTCAGTCATGGGGTGGAGTGCTGATGGGGATTGAATCATGTCCTCCACAAAATAAAAAGACATGTTCAGGTCTTAATCTGTGTGCCTGCAGGTGTGAACCCATTTATAAATAAGACCTAAATTATTGGTTCAGATGTGGACTCATTTATGAGTAGAATCTTTGAAGATCCTCTTGAACAAGGCCAAATTGAATCAGAGGAGGCCTTAACCCCTGATTGGAGTCCTTATAAGCAAATGAAATTCGGATGCGGCTAGTCAGTAGAAGTCAGAGGTCAAAGAAAGCCAGGGGAGAAGACCAAGGGGACAGACGTCCATGTGATGGAGGCAGAGATGCAAGCTAATGACACCCCCCAGCTCCCCCATAAAAACTGCAGCAAGCGAGCACCAGCCTACTAGAACTAGACTCCAGGAGAAATTACGGCCTGTTGAGACCTTGATTGGGACTTCTAGCCTCCAAAACCATGAGGTAATAAGTTCCAGTTGTTTAAGCTGATCCCCTGTCTTAGCAGTCCTGGCAGACTGGGCCAGGTGGGGAGGTCAACACCCAGAAGTCAGGGCAGAGCCTGTGGTCTGAGTCTGTCGAGCTCTCCCATCTGCCAACGGTGACTCCATGGGCACCTCACTCCAACTCCTTGAGCTGGGCTCTGAGGCTCCCGAGTGCAGACTCCAAGACCTGTCAGAGTGACAGGGGCATTTGCCTGAAGCCAGTGCTGCTGGACGCCACAGGCAGCGCCTTGCAGCCTGCAGGCAGAAGTGGACAGACAAGCCGACCAGGTCGTCTCATAGGGCAGCAATCCCATGGCACGGGGCAGAGAGGGTACCAGGCAGGAAGCTGAGAAAGAGAGGCAGCTGCCTGAGAGGAGAGCTGAGGTGGCCTGGAGGAAAGCACAACTCATAGCCCTACCTGGTGTGTCTACCTACATCCACCCCCTCAGCCCTTCACATAGGCTCTTCCCTCCACGGCGATGCCCTTCCCTGCGCTTTGCGTGGCTCCCTCCAATTCACCACTCAGCTCCAGTCTACAGGGCACTGCCTTAGAGACACCTCTCTTGATTCCCTCCATCACATTTTGGTCTCTTTTGAGTTTTTATTTTGATAGTGCTTCTCACCATTGCACACTTACTCGAGCGTTTGTTTGCGGTCTGCCTCTCACACTCTGTCATAAGCTCCACATCTCCTTGGTTTATTTCCATGCACTCAGCACCTGGGAGGGCGGTCACTTAATAACCATGTGGAATGACTGATGGACTGAATGAATGAATGAGTTTTAGTCTGGGTTGGACCCCATGGAATTGCTGACATTCAACCATACTTGGTCTACAAAATCAGCAATATCATAGTGTTTACCTCAATGTTCGCCACATGCGGAGTTCACCTTCATTTATTTCTAATAGATTTATACAGGACACAGGAAGCCCCAGTTATCAAGGTCTCACATCCCTGAAAGGGACGTCACATCGCCAGAAACGTCGCACCACAGGAAGTGCATGTTGTTACCCCTGATTCACATACTATGAAACCGAGCAGAGCAGTTACATGGCCTGCTCACTTTGTGTAGAAGGTATGTGTATGTCTGCCTACATATACCTGCAAAACTGAAAGCCCACAATCCAGGACAAAAAAAAAAAAGAACTTTGAAAATTGGCCTGACTGAGGTTATGGGGAAATATAAGGGAGAGGACAAAACAATGGAGGGGAACATACATTGTTGAATTTAAAACAACACAGTTAGTAAAATGCATTCGCTGTTTTTGAACTTAATGACAAGTGGGGTTTTTATTGATTTAATTCTTTATACTCACCATTAACTCAATAAAAGTGCTTTCTAAATTAACTCACATGCTTTTAGCTCACAATTTTTTAACTCAATAAAAGTCATTTGAAAATTCTCTTTATTGCTTCTGAATTGACCATTTCTCTGAACTTGGACAAGACCCTTCCGCAGAGAGGTTTCTATGAATATGCTCATACCTGTGGCCCTCATTATCTGCTGTAATTAAAATCCAAATGGGTGCCATCGCCAGTCAAATTTTTCTTTAGTCAGAAAGTCATGGCAGAGATCAAAGTTTTGTAAAAGAAAGATATGATGTGATTACTAAATTCTGATAGGTATCCCAACTTATTTTTAAAGATTTATTTTATTTTTTTATTTCCCCCTACCCTCTTGTTTGCATGTGCTGTGTCTGTTCATCTTCCTTTTTTCTTTAGCAGAAACCAGGAACTGAACCCAGGACCTCTGATGTCCTCAAGCCCAATTGCGTGAGCCACCTCCATTCCCTGCTTTGTTGGGTCTCTCATTATGTTGTTCTTCTTGTGTCTCTAGTTGCATCATCTTGTTGTGTCACCTTGCCACGCCTGTCCCTTGTGCCAGCTTGCTGTCTTCTTTTGGAAGCACTGGGAACCAAACCAGGGACCTCCCATGTGGTAGGCAGGAGCTCGATCTTGAGCCACATTCGCTTCCTGGTATCCTAACTTTTGTTGTCACAGCAATTGCACTATGAGTCATGCAACTCAATAGTGTTGGAATTTTTAATCGACAGATACAATGTTGGCAGGGTACAGACTGGCTAGTCTTTGCTCTGGACTTCATTTGGGGTGGTGGTACAAAACTTCACTCCCTGCTTCCAAAGTCTCCAGTTAGCAGCAATACGCTGCAGTCAGTTCTGACCAACGCTGCAGGCTGTGTGTGCGTTAGAGGACTTCTCAAGTTACTCTGCTTCAGTTGTTCTCCCTGAAAAGCTTAGATTTGAGGCACAGCACAAGTACTTCAAGTGGCATTGTTACCACTTAAAAACTGTATTAGCAGCATTAGAGCTTTAAGCTCTTTTTAATACAAAGAATTCCTCAATATCGACTTTCCTATAACCATGGCATAAAAGAGATGGTCCCTCCCACAGCCCACTAAAGGCAAACACATCTTCCGGGTTCTCCTTGTCTTCTCATCTCTACAAATGTCCGCAGGAGTCAGTGACTTTACTTCCAACATAGGAAATGCAAAAATTTTAAAAAGGAGAACATTTCATATTTTCTTGGGCTCTCGTGCAAATAAATGCCCAGAGCATGTTAATTTTCTGAAATCCTTGCCTGACAATGCTTCTGCTTTCTCTTCCCCGGCTAGTGTGTTGGAGCGACATACTATACGAGACAAATGGCATTTCAATGGTGCTTTGTGAGAGTGAAGATTAAACTGAGGAAGTGGTTTAAACTCCAGCCACAGACACCCAAGTGCCTTTAAACCTGGCTGCAGCTTCTTCCAGATGCACAGTTCCACCAGGGCCGGGGAAGAAGTGCCTCTGAAGGCAGAGAAGATGGAGGCACGCGCTGATGGGGACAGCAAGGCGGGCAGCTCCCCTTCTGCCCTTTGTCTGGAAGGGAAGAAATGAAAATGTACAAGTGTGTCTTGACGAAAGCAACAGACCAAATGATGCAAAAAGCCAAAGATGAGGAGGTCACGTAAACCTCAGGATCTACATGTTCTCGTGGCAAGACAGGAGGCGGGGGAGATTATCACAGAAGCGTGCCTGGAAGCCTGTGTGTCAAGGCCAGCTCAGCCTGGGGAAGCTTCTGTCCCAGAAGGGCAGAGCCAGGAAAGAGCACGCAGGCACCCCCACGAGGGGTCTCAGAGCAACTGACAGCTCAGACTACCATGCCAGCAGCTCCTTTCAAGCTTCTTACAAAATAAAAACAGAAAACAAACAAAAAACCACTCAGGTGCTCAGTCTGTGAAAAACGAAAAGCAGCTCACACTTCTGTCCTTATTACAGATTTCCGTGCCCAGGCACCAGCTCTGCACACACCAACAGCCTTGCACACTCATGGGGCGGGTGTGCAGCCCCAGTGGACATCCAGAAATGATCCACACACAAGCTGTTTCTTCACAAGTCTGAAATTTGAGGTTTATGCACTGAGCTTGTGGCTGCCACCTCTCCATTCATTTTTTTTGTTTTAGGAAGCACCAGGGATTGAACTTGGGACCTCGTACATGGCAATCAGGCACTCGACCACTGAGCAAAACCCGCTCCTTCCAGGTACTTTTTAAAAAATGATATAATCCATTATTCCTTTTTACTTTATTAGAGAACTTGTGAGTTTACAGAATAATCATACATAAAACGCGGGATTCCCATACACCACCTCTCCATCAACACCTTCCGTGGGTGTGGAACATTTGTGACAATTGATGATAGCACATTTTCATAATTGTACTATTCATTAAAGCCCATAACTTAAGGTTCACTGTTTCTGTAGTGTAGTTCCATTTTTTTTTAAATGGTTATTCTGTTACCATACCTCCATGCACTCTTAACCTCTGTGATTTAAAGCACAGTCTTCCTAACCCAAGAGGAAGAGCAAGTGCAACTTCACCTCTGATTCTCCCAATTGGTTGCTGGTCAACCCTGTGTGGGCAACTCACTTTCTGCCATGTTTCCTGAAGCTCTGGCATTAACAGTCTGAGCTATAGCCAGCAGGTCATATACAGCATCCCCATACGATATTGAGCAAATTATTTAAACCTTTCCATGCCTCCCCTTCTTCACCTGTAACGTATGACTGATGATGATAGAGGCCTAACTCCTGGGTTGTTGCAAGGGTTCAATGAGTTTACATTGAAGATGCTTAGAACATCACCTGGAACATAAGAGCCGCTCAATAAACTTAGCTAATGTTACTATTATTGTAGCTACTCCCATTGGCCATGCCTGCTGAGGATCCAACCTTCCTCAGACCAAGCCTACCTGAGTGATGACAGAAAGTAAAGAAAAAATTTGCTAATTCCTTGTAGCAGTTTGATATTGTTTATGAATTCCAAAAATAAATAATGAATTATTTTGTAAACTGGTCTGCTCCTCTTGGCATATTAGATTATAATGGATTCAGAGGTTTCACTTTTGCTTGATTAAATAATGATTAAGGCTGTGAATGGGCCATGTCAGTAGGACATTGGGTCCTCGCCCCCATGGTGAGCGGGCACTCACAGAGAAACTGCACCACAGAGAAGGGAGGAGGGAGTTTTGAGCTGGAGCCTGGGAAGTAAACACATGGGAGACAGCAGAGCAGCTGAGCCCAGAGAGATATGAGACCTGGGAGAGAGACAAGACTTATCAAGCCTACACCTGATACTAGAAGAAGCTGGGACCATGAAGCCTTAAGAGGAAGAGGAAGGCTGAATATTGGCAGCCATGATGCTCCAACACATGGCAACAGACTTTGATGAGGGAAGTAACTTACACTTTATGGTCTGGTAACTGTAAGCTTCTTCCCCAAATAAATACCCTTCATAAAAGCCAACCGATTTCTGGTACTTTGCATCAGCACCCCTTTGGTTGACTGGTACATTCCTTTTATGCAATCTCTAGGTTTTCCTTTTCAGTCTCCAATATTTGAACTTTTTCTCTGGCTGCCCCATAATTTTCTTTTTTTTTTCACCATAGTTTTCTTGACCCTTGTTGTCCCTTTGCTGTGGTTGCCTCACCTACTGCTAACAGCCCATACACATTAAGTGACTGCATACTGTATGCCCATCGAATGGTCTTTCACAATGAAAATGGACTTGCTTTTCTTTGCTTGTCAGATTAGGTCCTGGAGCTGGTGTGTTGGGCAGTTTGATATATTATCCTTGGGGAGAGTGCGAGGGAAGAAATCTGTGTGACTGATCAAATCCCCTTATCCACAGGGGTGCCAGGCTTGGCTTTGGCTGGGCACTGCCTATTTGGTCTAGAGATTATGGGGCTGGAGCAGGGAGATACCTGCTAAGACAACACAGAGAGCAGGGAGAGGAGGAACAGCAGGGCAAGACCCCTGCATCAGGGACCACAGAAGAGAACAGCAGTGAACACAAGGAGCAAAGGCCATCTTGGAGACAAAAGTCTGAGGTCTGGAATTGGGGAACTGAAAGCCAACGAAATCTGGTTTGTCAAACAGATGGGAGAAAAAGCTTAGGCTCAGACGGGGTTGAGGGGGAAGTCCAGAGCAATTGCCTAGAACAGCAGTAGAAGTGTTCGCCCTGACTTTATGGACGAGCCAGGGCCGAATGGATGGGTCCACTATATTTATTCCTGTATTTTGACACCACGTTCCTCAACAGAGTCTTCAGCGAGGCACAGTCTTTTATGTAAACACCACCACAGAACATCATACATTTGATTTTATCTTTCTCCTTCCAAATGGCCAGTTACATCCATCTCACTAATTTTGATAAATTCAGAGGGAAGATTAGTCTAAATTAAAGGCTGGTCTAAATGAAAGAAGAGACATTTGGTAGTGAGTTCTTTGGCATTGCTTGAAGTCGTGGGCTAAACTAAAATTAGATGGGATGTGAAAACAGCCATTTAAGCATCAGGATGGAGGAGGGGAGGGGAAAGGAGGGGTTATAATAATTATTTTTATGGTCTTTTCCTTTGGAGATTCTGAGATTCTGCTGAGATTCCAGATTCTGAGGGCCACCTAAAGCACACTAATATTTAAATCTACAAATATCTAGAATAATCATTAGGCTTGGTTTGTGTGGCTCACAGCTAAAAGTAAGGAAAACCATGGAGGGCTTTCTGTCGACGCTCTCCATTGAAGTGGATTGCCTCATCCCCTGGTCAGATGGAGAACTTCCCCCACTCAAGTGTTCAGATAGGACAGGGGGGCTTGGGAAGGGATATTGTAGAGGGGTGTGGCCACACTGGGTATCCTTAGAGTTCCTGATTCTGGAAAATAACATAAATAAGGATTACACTGGTGAAGAGCTTGAAAGCAGCAGGCCAGGAATGTTCCTCATCGTGATTACACTATTAATTGGCTGAGCAAAATCCTTCTCTCTATAGGTAGAGTCCATCCTCGATTGAAATTGGCTTGGCTCCAAAAGTAGCAGCATTTTAACACATGAGACTTTTATCACACCACCAAATAATCTCCTTGTAATTCAATCTGCATCCAATCCTCAGGCCCACCAGAAACAGGAAGTAAAATAAAAGTGGGGGAAGGCAAGTTGCTACTTTATATGATAGATGCAAGCTGGATCTAAATTAAAGACTGTCTTACAGCTATTGAAACACTGTGTCATCTTGGGAAGAGCTGTCCATTTGTAAGAGGCCACAATGAACCTAGTAATTGCAGAAGTGTTGACTGACCCGTCTGTAGTGGCCTGAACACTGCCCCCATCCTAATGGTGACTGCACCACACTCATCTTCATCTCAGAAAGTGGACCTGACTACCTGGCTAAGCCGATTTTTCGGAATCTTCCACCACTAATGCTGACTGCAACAGGATCAATATTTACTCAGTAGCAAATGGGTGTTATATTAGGAAACAGAAAACATAACTCCGGCCAAACAGGCAACTCAATTCAAAGAGCAGTGAAATCCCCTCCTTCAGGGTATTATCTTTCTCTGCAAGCAAAGGAGAAATACTCTACTCCGGCATTGCGGACTCCTTAGGCCACGATGGAGGGGCTGCCGGCAGGGGTACAGCCCACACAATTGCCTCGGATTAGTGGCTCCTCAGCACCCCAGGATAACAGGCCCAGAGGGAGCCTTCTGCCGCAGCCTTGATTCGAGGGTCTCCACATTCCCTGCGCTTGGGGCGAGCCAGCTCCCTCCGGCACAGCTCTGGTTCTGGATCATGTTTGTCACGTGCACTCCGTGGACCGAGATACAGGCGGCCACGAGCCATGTGTTCACGACAGGGGAGGCCGGGCTGGGGGCGAGGGTCCCCAGGAAAAAGAGCCAGTTGCCGCTGGGCAGGACAAGAAAGTCAGGATGACAAATGGCTCCTGCAGAAGGACGCCAATCAGCCCCCCCTTTTGCCTTTGCAGGGGAGTTCTCTGGGTGGGGGACTCTTTCCCTTCACCCCACAATCCCTCCCCGTTCCGTGCACCCAACCCAGGCTGCACACTCCTTCCGCTGGCTCTCCCCTACCCCTCCTTCAAGACTCAGGTAGCCTTCCGTGCCCACCAGACCCCACCCCCTGCTGTGCCCCATCACCCAGTTCTTAGACCCCAAGAGGCAACCAACCTGCTCTGTCTCTCCCCCACAAGACAGTAGCTCCTGGGGGCCATCTCTGCACCCCAGTGCCAGCACATGCCCAGCTCCCCAAAATTCTGCCAAAAGGAGAGGACAGGATGCTTTGTAATTGTCTGCCAGCTGGCCGTTTTAGATGCAAATAGTCCTCTGCAAGGAAAGAGCCTTGCTTATAACTTCCTGAAGCCCACTGGAGTGATTAACCTTTCAAAGAAGGGACAAGTGATTTATCTGCCTCAGAGGTCCCTTCAGGAAGACACAGCCCCTTATCCCATCACCCTGGAAAGCAGGGTCCCCCCTGTTAATAGCACCAATGCATGTGAACGACACCACCTGCGAGGCTGGCCCTGGGGCTCGCATGGGGCCCCCTGCATGGACCCTGCACCCAGGGCCCTGAAGGGTCCCTGTCCTGCATGGGCACAGCCTCCTGCAACCCTCTGTCCTCTTTACTGGATGAGCCGCGACCCTCCGAGACGTGGCCTAGGGTCATGTACCTGAGTCGACCAGATTGCCAGTCTTGAAAAGGCCCTTCCCTTTAACCACCAAGGAAATGAAACCAGTCCCCACTGAGGATGGCTCCCACGCCACATCCTCAACCTTGAGAGTCTTGCCCAGGTGTCAAGGTGAGCGGTGGCTTCCGGAAGGCTTGGATGTTAGTGAAGAAGGGGCATGGCAGGCTCTGCCTGATGCTGCTCTCCCATCCCTTCACACAGGGAATCCCTCCTTGGCGGGCTCTCTCTTCTCGGCCCTCTCATGCCTCTATGGTGTGCGGTCTATTCCTAAAAACTTGTCTTTTCTCCCTTCTTTTCTCTTGCCAGTAGTGGAATCACAAAATGCAGGGTTCTGACTTGTGAGGGGAACACTCAAAACCTGTTTAAATGAACAAAGCCCCCTGTCTGCTCAAGCAGGCTACGTTTTGACTTTACCACACAAAACAATTTACCTCATGGTCACCTTCACTCCCACTATTCTAGAACGGGGGGGCTAGCCGTCTTCAGCCTGAAAAAGTACATTCCCAAACAATGCCACATTTTCTTCAATTACTAATCACAATAGTTCATGAATAGAATATCAGTCAGTCCACTCTAATCCATACTCTATTCCTCCATCCTGTGGACCTTAGAATGGTTGTGTCCACTCCACATCTATATCAAAGGGGGCTTAGATTCCAGATGGATGCTGGATGCAATTCTCCTGCTTTCAGTTGCAGGCAGTCTTGGCTCCCTGGTGTGGTGCTTGACCTTCTTCACCTCCATGTTAGATGAGTGGGGTAAGTCCAATAAACCAGAGTGTAGGAGTTGTGATTAGTAATCGAAGAAAATGTGGCATTGGTTGGAGAAAGTGGCCATGGTGCCTGCTGGGGGTAGGGAGTGGAAGAGATGAGATGTGGGGGCATTTTCAGGACTTGAAGTTGTCTTAGATGGTGCTGCAGGGACAGTTACCCGACATTGTATGCCCTCCCATGGCCCACTGGGTGGAATGTGGGAGAGTGTGGGCTATGATGTGGACCACTGACCATGAGGTGCAGTGGTGCTCAGAGATGTATTCACCAAATGCAATGAATGTCTCATGATGATGGAGGAGATTGTTGTTATGGGGGGAGGAGTGGGGTGAGTGGGGTGGGGACCTCATATTTTTTAAATGTAATATTAAAAAAATAAATAAGGACCAAAAAAAAAAGAACTATCAAAAAAAAAAAAAAAGTACATTCCCAAGCGAAATAAGAGTCTTCCCTTTGCCAAGGTCATCCCAGCATATTCCCACCCTCACTCTCCAGCCTAGAATTCAGAAATGGCTCCCAACTCTTTAACCAGCAAAACCTACTTTCCCATTTACTGGCCCAATTTTTAACTGTGGGGTCGTATCCAAAGACCTGGGGAAGGAGAAGCTCCCCCAGCCCCAAGAAAAACTTTCCTCATATCATCTGTTATGTATGGAGGAAACCTCAGTCAGAGAGCTTGAAAAGGAGAGCTGTGGGTCATCTCGTCTAACTCCTGCCTCCTGAATTCACAATGCCACGCCAGGCCAAGCCACGGACTTCTCTCCTGTTCTCAGCTCTCCCCCATGCCTTCCTTGATTTTACCTCCTCAGATTGCCTCTTGCCAGTACTCACACCTACTTCCTCTCTGTCCCACTGGAAGGCTAACCAGTCAGCAACCTCCTTCTAGCCCCTATTTCTTAATAAGATCAGGGAACAGCTAATCTGATGATATAAACACAGATTCCACCTTCAGGGATCTTGGACTGCCACAGAGGAAAAGCACCCTTTCCTGGGAACTCTAATTCTAGTGGAAGACACACCGGGTAACAGGGATGTGCCTGTGAAAGGAAGCCAAATAGAAATCTTGAGTGCAGTCCCTTGGGTGCCCATTCATTAGTATGTGTATATGTGCAGCTCTAATAACTCAGGCTGGGGTGGTGGTATCAATAGTAACAGCTAATACTTTGATGGCCTCATGATGTGCCAGATGCTGTGCTTTGTTTCCAGCTAATTCCCCATGAGGTGATGAGCACTGCCAACTCCATTTTCCAGATGGAGAAAGTGAGACACCATAGAAGTGATGGTTTGTACATGGTTGGCTAATTGTAGGTGCCTGTCCAGTCTCCCCAGTCACACCCGAGCTCCTAGAGAAGAGGAGCTTTTCTAGCCCTAGGGATAGGCACCAAGGGACTAAACAAATCTGGCCAAACATAAAGGCCCATCACTTCCAACAAGATTCCTTAACTAGGGTTCTCTCCCAAAGAACTAATGGCCTCTCTTAACAAGATTGAAAATCCAGTGCCATATGTATTCCTAGAAGACCAAATATTCTTTGTGTCAGAGGTAAAGTCCAAATGCAGAAGTAAATAAAAAATAAAATAATATATCCACTGCTCAAATTTCAAATAAACAGAAAAGATGAGACAAATCCCATGCTTCCCTACTAAGATTCTGAATTTGGCCCCAGGAAAACCTGAAATGGACAAATATACCTAGTGATGTCAACAATTGCCATACTATTGATTATAGATTTGATCAGATCCGTAGTAGTCATTTATTTGCCCAACTCTATAGTCCTTCCATATCTTTGGACCCCTCCCCCCCAAGGCTCAGAGTAATCACTTGTTAAATGTTTCTGAATGAATGAATAAACACATTAAGAAATGAAAGAAAAATAAGTGGGAAAATGAATATAAATACTCCCCCAAACATCCTCATGTATTCCACATATGCAAACTATATTCTAAATAAATCTCAAAAAATGCAAGTAAATAGATGCTAATGAACAGTTTGTCTTTGGTGTTCTTATTTTCTAGATTTCTTTTCCCTATACCAAGGAGGCTTCAGAGAGAGAGACCTGGGACTGCCAGAGATCGATTGCCTGCAGGACCAATCGGAGCTCCCACTTGCTCCAAAATTAATGGCCCTGGCCCCACCGTGGTAGTGCGGTTTTTCATTATATGAAATAGGAAAGTGATTTAATAATTCTTTCTGTCTTATATTGCTTTAAAGAATTTCAGACAGTTAAAAATTGCATGGATTTTTCCACCATCTGGGAGAAAGTAGGGAAAAAATGCTGGTTTTGTTTTTCCTATTTTTAATATGAGCCAGATGAAACAAAAAGATTATTTCTCAGCAAACTATAGGTCAAGTACCTATAGAGGCTCGGGGATGCTCTGTGAGTTATCATATTATCTTTCTTCCTTGACAGGATACCATTAGGTGGTGTATCATTTCAACATTTATTATCTTTCATGTCCTTTTATCTTCACACTACAATTTCTTTTAAAATTCCAATCTGCGCATTTGGTTTCATTACACAGCACTGTCTTTTACTAACCCAATTTTTGAATGGCTTTCAATATTCTTCAGTTTCCCATTTGTCATATCAACCTGAAACAGTGCCCTAGTTATGTCTGTTTTAGCTTGTTAAAAACAAACCAATCCAGGGAATGACGTGTTGGGCAATCACACCTTTAAAGGTAGGCATTAGCCTTCTGGAGAAATGGAAATTGTTTGATGGGGAAAATCAACCATTGCAGAAAATAAAACAAAAATGTTGAAACCAAATGTAGCAACTGGTGTTTGTGTTTAGAATATCGTCAATGATTTTAACATCTGGAAGCATTCCATAGACTGCAGTTTTCTACTACAGCCCATATAGGGAAATCTCCAGATTCACAAATGGAGTTGCCCGACCCGACTGCAAAGTGGTCCAGAGTTTTCCTTTGCTCCCACAGTCAACAACATTAAGACCTTCTGGCTGCATATGAGAAAAGAAGGAAGGGAGGAAGGGAGGGAGGGTGGGAGTGAAGGAAGGAAGGCGCTTTCTGCTAACTTTGCTTAGTTGAAAAGAGGTACAACCTGAACGTTTGCATGACTACCAGTGGTCTTCTGAAGCATCGTGACACTGTCTTTGGAAGTTCTGAGAACTTTCTCAGGATCCATTTGGAAGTCTTTATTTCTTCCAAAGTTTTGCTAAGCTAAAGCGATTTGCATCACAGGAAATTTGAAGGATTTTGAAGAACTGCTGGCAAGTCTCCGATGTAATGTGTCAATTAGAGTTGCATGAAGCATAACAGATTGGCAGGGCTGGGAAGTGTCATTTCAACTGAACCAGACACCAACCAGAGCAGCATAAGCCCCCCACATGATCTTGAACATGAGTTCCTCGGGCCTTTGCTCCTCCAGCTTCATACTAACAAAGGGAAGGGCCTCCCCACTGCATTCGCTTACTCAGAAGGGGACAGATCTGGCAGGCTTTGCTAAAACAGGAAAATTCAGGTTACACACTCATTTAGCAAAAGATAGAATTACCCAACAATTTTTGGGCATCAGAGTGAAATGGAGATTTTTGAAAATTTCGAATAATGCCTGATTCAAGGATTTGGGTGTAAACAAATAACCAAAATCCAAGTGAGGCAAATGGAGCAAGAAATGCCACAGAAACAACCAACCAAAAAAGGTGACTTGAAATGTTGGAAACTACTCAGGATCCTGGAGGGCTTTGTAAATTTCCTCAGTCCTAGTCAAACTCTCAGCATACAACACCCAATAAACTCTCTGGCATGTTGCTCCCAAGTTGTTCTTAAGTTTCTTAGTATTCTTCAGGCAATGAAGATAGATTTCCAAGTTCTGAACAACAAACTCACATTAGATCCAGTGCTCTTTTTTGCCTCAGGAGTAAATGGAGGGTCCCTATTTGGGCAACCTCATCTCTAAAGAGCTTTGGCTACATAACTGCAGCCAAGTTGGTTTCAGACCTTTACACCAAGTGAAAAAGAGTTTCAAGGAGAATGTATTAATGAGAGTTCCACACACTTCTTGGAGTGAGTACTTGCCAATGGAAAGCATTTATGGAAACCCCACATATATACACAGATGCTCAACACAAGTAGAATTTGAGACTAAAGCATGGTTTAATTTCTGTTTGGGGAATTTTGGATAATTATAAGAGTTAAGTTCAGGTTGAGCTGTAAAAGAGATGCAAAACATTAGCAACTCAAGGCAGGTTATTTCTCACTTTCTCTCACAGAGACATGCAGTGGTAGGCAGGCATCTAAGTTCCCTGGACTCTTCAAGGACACAGGCTCCTTTCAGCTCACCTCCCTGCAGTCACGAGCATAGTGAGCCTTCATCTTCATGGGCCAATGAAGCAGCATCCATTTTCCAACAGAACAGAGTTAAGGAAAAAAGCCCAGGCCCGGTAACTTTGAACTTTGGAGTCACATGGGCCAGGGATACTAGACCTGCTGGTACTCGTCCAGCAGAGCCCACCATTTGTTGCCTATACTCTGAGTGGGAATGCTGGATCCCACATGGAAATGGATAGGAAGATCTGGATGATCTGCTGAAAATGCAGCAAGCACCCACCTTCATTTGACTTGTAGAGATACTATTCTTATTTTAATCAACTTTTTATGGTATAATTTGCAGACAATAAAATAAATGCACCTGTTTTGAGTATCCAGTTTAGTGAGTTTTGAAAAATGTGAATATCTCTGTAACCACTTCCACAATGAAGATACAGAAAATTCCCATCTCCCAAAAAGTTGTCTTGTGCCCTTCTGAGTCAATCTTCCCTTTCCAACCCCAAGCAATCACTGATCTGAATTCTATGTATCTAACCTAAATCAGATTACATTTCTCTGTTCTAGAACTTCATATAAATGGAGTCAGGCAGTACCTACTCTTTTCTGTCTGGAATCTTTCCCACAGCATAATGTTTTTAAGATTCATCCATGTTGTGTGTATCCTTTGATGTTCCGTTTTATTACAGACTAGTATTCCATTCTAAGGATGTAACACAATTTGTTTATCCATCCAATTGTTGATGGACATTTGGGTTGTTTTCATTTGGGAACTATTATGATAGGCCACTATGAACATTCTTCTTTGAATCTTGAGGTAGGTGTATTCCTCCATTCCTCTTGGGCAGCTACCTAGAGATGGAATTACTGAGTCATGTAAATGCAGATTTAACTTGATAAGGAATTCAAAAGCTTCTTCCAAAGCAATTGCATCATTTCACCCTCCCACCAGCAATGTATGAGCATTCCAATTGTTTCACACCTTTGCCAAAATGTGATATTGTCAGCTTTTTTAATTCTAGCAATTTTAGTGAGCATAGAGTGGTAGCTTTTTGTGGTTTTAATTTGCTATTCCCTTGTTACTAATAATTCTGACCATCTGTCCATGTGCTTATTGATCATTTTATACTTCCTTTGTTAAATATCTGTTTAAAAATTATATCCATTTTTATTGGGTTGTTTGCCATTTCAATATGGAGTTATAAAAGTTATTTATGTATTCTGGACAAAAGTCTTTTGACAGGTGTATGCATTGAACATATTTTCTCCTATTGTGAAGATTTTCTCCCACAAGTTTTACTGCTTTAACTTTCACAGTTAGGTCTATGATTCATTTCAAGTTTATTTTTGTGGATGGCAGGAGGTATGGGTTGAAAGTTGTGTGTGTGTTTTTCCCTCTCATTCTGGATGTATAGTTCTTACAGCAAGCACCATTTGGTTAAACTCCTGTTCTTTCTCTGTTGAATTTACTTGGTATCTTTGTTGACAGTCAATTATTCAAATATATGTGTATCTGTGAATGTTCTCTTCTGTCCCATTGATCTATAATCTATCCTCCCACAAGACTAAGCTTTCCTGATTTTTATGTCTTTGTAGTAAGCCTTGAAATCAGGCAGCATCAGTTCTCCAACTTCTTCCTTCCTTATCAAAATTATTTTGGCTCTTCTATGTCCCTTATATCTGTGAATCAATTTTAAAATCAACCTGTCAATTTTAAAAATAAAAAGCCTGCTGGTTTTCCTTGGTTTTGTTTTGTTGGTAGAAGTTGACAATGTGATTCTAAAATCCTTATGGAAATGCAAAGGACTTAGAACAGCCAAAACTACTTTGAAAAAGAAGAACAAAGTTGAAGACAAACTACCTAACTTCAAGACTTATTATAAAGCCATAGTAATCAAGACAATGAAGTCCTGAGGTACATCAATGACACGTGAACAGATCAGTGAAACAGAATAGAGAGTTGATAAATGATAAATAGACCCACATATATATGGACAATTGGTTTCTAACAAAGGTGCAAAAGCAATTCAATGGAGGAAGGATATCCAGATGTACCACCACCACACACCCCCAAAAAATGTTGATCCATACATATATTGCCCCACATACAAAAATTCACTTACAGTTGACAGTGGATATAAAAGCTAAAACTACAAAACTTCAAGGAGAAAACCTTTGTGACTTGGGTTAGGCAGATTTCCTAGATATGATTTTAAAAGTACATTACATAAAAAGACTGATTGGTGAACTGGACATCATCAAAATTAAAAACTTCTGCTCTTTGAAAGACACTGGTCAAAGCGTGAAAATACAAGCCACAGATTAGATCAGAATATTTGCAAAGCCTATATATGATTAAGGACTTATATCCAGATTATATAAAGATTCTCAAAACTCAATAATAAGAAAATAAATAATCTAATTATTATTTAAATGGACAAAAGAGTTGTACAGACACTTCAAAGAAAACTCTATGGGTGATTAATACGCACATGGAAAGGTGCCTAATATGATTAGCTATTCGGGAATGCAGCTTAAAATCACAAAAAGATCCCAAAATATGCCTATTAGAATGGCTAAAATTTAAAAATATTGATACAAATGTTGATGAGGATGTGAAGGAAATGAAACACTTTTACATTGTTGGTGGGATGATAAAATGGTAAGACCATTCTGAACAACAGCTTGGTCATTTCTTAAAAATTTACACATGCATCTACCATGTGATCCAGTATTTACTGAAGAGAAATGAAAGCGTATGTCCATACAAAGATTTATACATAGATCTTCGTAACAGAATTATTTGTAATGGCCCCAATAGGGTTGGAAAGAACCCCAACATCCATCAACAGGTGAAAGGATAAATGTGCTATGATACATCCATACAACTGAATGCAAATAAGCAATAAAGAGCAATAAGCTAATGATATACGCTACGATGTGGATGACTCTCAGAATAATCAGGGTAAGTGGGAAAAGCCAGAAAATAAGAGTACATACCATCATACTGTATGGTTCCATTTATACAAAATTGTAAGAAATGCAAACTATTGTATCATGACAGAAAGCAGATCAGGGGTTAGTTCAGTAGAGGGGGTGTGGGAAGGAGTCTCAGGGAGGGACTGAAAGGAGCACAAAGAAATTTAGAGGGTGATCAATATGTTCATTGACTAGACCTGGGGTTGGCCAACTTTTCTATAAAGGTTTAGATAATAGTAAATATTTTTATCTTGAGGATAACTATATGCTCCCTGTCACTGCTACTCAACTCTGCCATCATGTGCAATAGCAACCATAAACAATATATAAATGCACATAACCATGTACCAATAAAACTTTATTATAAAAACAGGTGGTGGGCCAGATTTGGCCTGTAAGCTATAGTTTGCCTAGTGCCAATCTAAACTGTAGTGGTGGTTTCCCAGGAAAGCACATATGTCACACCTATCAATTTATACACTTTAAATGCATGCAGTATTATATGTCAATTTTACTTCAAAAATCTATTATAATACAAAAAACAGAGATAAGAAAAGAAAAAAAAACCCTGTATCAGATTGTACAATTATTCACAACTCTCCATCTCTTCAAGAGGACTATATTTCCATTCCTTTTAGACATGATTTATAATGTCCCTCTGCAGGCAGAGTGTACTGCCCCATGCAGGTCTGAGCAGAAGTTCTGAGTTTCATTATATTTTTGCTTAGCCTGTTACATTTCTCCCTTCCGCCCTGACAGCAGAGTCCCACATGAGAAGACCCGTGGAGCGAATCCTCACCTGTAGGCTGCTTGGAACAGAATCTTAGACCACACATAACCCTCCTTAGTATGAGTAGAAATAAATGTTCATTGCTGTAAGCCACTGAGATACTGGGATCATTTCTTACTGCACCCAAAGCTGATTAATACACTTAATTCTTTCCACAACCTTGAAATGTATGACTTCTCAGTTCTTTCCTGAAGGATATTTGCACACACATTCACTAATTGGCATTTATTGGATGCCCCCTGGGCTCTGGGCACAGCGCCAGGCATTACAAGCCCTGAGTATATCCACAGTCCCCACTCATGAGAAACCTACAGTCTAATGAGGAAAACAGACCATAAATATGAGCCTGTAGAGCAGGCTTGTCTAAGTGTTGGGATAATCAGCACTGGGACTTCAGGAGCATGGCGGAAAAGCTGCTGGACCAGGTAGAGGGAGGTGAAGACACTGCGGGGCCGGGCAAAGCAGCTTTCCAGGAAAATTTGATATCAGAGCTAATCTTGAAAAGATGAATGCAAGTTTGCTGGACCACAGAGGCGAAAAAGCATGTTGCCCTGGGCAGGGCTTTCTTCACGGGTCACAGCTTGAAGGTGAAAGTGGACCTACTTGAACACTTTCCTTCTTTACTTACCTATTAACGCCATTGCCCCATAGAGGATCTTAAAAAGTTAGACCACTTTTCAGGTAACACCCCCCTTTCATTTGGTATAACAAATTGTTCACCCCCACAATACTCTAAATAGATACGTTACTAGAAGTGAAGCTTTGGTGAGCAAAGACTCACTCACCAGTTTATAAGGCACCCCAGTCCCAGTATGGGACACATTTGAATTCATGTTTGCATGAACCGGAAACATTTTGGTTTGATTTCATCTTCTATGATTGTCAATCTGTTATGCATGTGTTGCATTCACATGTTTCAAAGCACTATCATAATTAGCCTTTATTTTGCCTAAAGGTATTTTTCTGTGCTATTGCTTCTTTTAAGTGCAAGCTGAGTGCAGAATAACCACAAGCTCTCCAAAATATGTAAAATATTTCAAGAAATGGTACAGGAAAAAAAAGATGCATCTTCTAAAGAAGGACTTACCGGTCTCACCAGCCACTGTCAAGACTTTCCTTCTTCCTTTGTTGAGTACAATCATTCATGGCTTTCTTTTATGAACAAACAGTATTTCCTTTCAAATTGTTCTTATTACTTATATAAACTTACTGTCACTTTACAGTTGATATATTTTTCTATTTATGAAAGCTATTGAGATGAAATGCACCATAATTTTCCCTGCTAAAATAATGGGACTATTTTCTTCATTCAACAGCTTTTCTTTTAAAGGCAGGGATTTTTGAGAAAAAAATTTAAAATGTTAAGCAAGTGTTGGTGTGCAATGTGGCCTAATTCCAGACTAAGGATACCATTAAAATGTACTGTCCAAACTGGAATTCCAATTTTGCTCGTCTCTCCTTACCCTTTAAGGCAATTCAAGTATCAATCCCCAATCTCTGGGAACCCGTCCCTCTTCCTGCAGGAGCGCCTTCATCCAGGACTATTTTACTCACACCATCTAGACCCCACTGGGTCCCATCTCTGCACCCCATGCTGTGGGTCATCATTCACTCTGATTATTCTGTCCCCAGGAGGGTTGGGAGTAGCAAAGCAGACAACGCCCAACTGCTCTGTTGCAGGAGATAAAGATAGAATACTGTGAGTTTCCAGATTACTGTTTTATTTATATAGGAATACATTTTTAAAAATGATAACTGCACTGCATTTCTAAAAGATATGTTTGTCTGAAGCATCAGGTTGCCCTTCGTCTTCCCATCCTTCCTTCCACCTCTCCTCTGTCTCTCTCCCACCTTTTATCTGGTCCAATAAGGTCTTTCTGGCCACCCACCCCACCCTGCTGCTATTTATACCTCTTTTCTTAGGATCTCCCTGCCCTATCCCTCACTCTCTCTGCCTTTTATGAAAATTCCAGGCTTCAAAGACCACGTTGTCCCTCCCTTTGCTGCAGTGCTTCTATTCTTATATAAATATAAATTTAACCCTTAATTGCCCTGAAAGTGTTTCTTTTTGACTTCCCAATTAGACCCAATGAAGGTCAAGGTTGTCTACATCCCAGCAATGCCCAGCCGAGTATTTAGCACATAGCAGGCAACCTGTTGTACAGAGAGGAGCCCGGTGCCCAAGTCTTACCTTGCCTGTAGTACTGTCAAATTAGCTGTGGGACTTGCTTAGCTCTCTGGAACCCAGTTTATCCCACCGCACAACGCAAGATGAAGAGCTAGAAGTAAAGGGCAATCTTTTCTGTCTCTTCTATCTCTAAACACCCTGATGCTTCTAGATGATGGGGACCATCATCCAGCACTGATGTTTAATCATGAAACTGTCTCATACTCCCTCCTGGCCAGGATTTTCTCTATATGGTCCAACTTCAAAACTGACCCTCGAAAGTCCATGGACACTGCGTATTTATAGTTGAATTCCCCATCTCATCTTCATCACAATACCCCACATACACACACACACCTGGACTGGCACCTAGAACACAACTGTTGTTCAGTAAATGCTCCACAATTGGCTTTTACATTTATGTACTTGGCAAGGTCATAGGAGGCAAAACATGGAACAGATGATTCAAACAAGGAAAATTGGAAAATATGCCACTGTCAAAGTGTTCCAGAGGTGTAGAAATCAGAATATTGAGATAGTCGAAAGAAGAGCATCGCTAGGGGCAATGACCTGAAATCAAGCGGAGGAGATGTGGAGCTGAGCAGGGAATGTTCCATTTGGCCTGTTACACCAGGCTTGACAGCCCTAAGGAGACAGTGGAAGTGCGAGTCATTAAAAAAAGCTCTTGCAGTTATGCACTGCTAATGGGAATAACCCAGCTTTGCTGGGATTAGAGAATGTCTTTTAGACTTGACAGCTCAACCCCCTTATTTTTCAAGGGAGAACCTCAGAACCCAGACATGGGAAATCACCTATTCAGGATCACAAAGTTAAACTTGGACCTGACCCCCTGCACTCATTGCACTGCCTCATTTCCCAGGTCCACATTCTCCCTCCTAAGCTTTCTTTGCAATGACCTCCCGGCCAGCTAGGGACAAATTGCAGCCTATCTACTTGTTGTCTCTGAAAGTTTCTGCATATTCCATCTTGAATCCCTCCATCTGTCTTGACACCTCACCTTCTCCAGTTCCTGGCCCTAGTCTTTCCTCTTCATGCTTTTCTAGTAGCTTCCTTTAAGTCATCTTTAGCTGGGGTGGAGGGAAGTTCTTAAGGCTTGCTCCTAGTCCTTCTTCTTTTCTCACCCTTGCTTCCTTCCTGTAGCCTTGTCCTCTTCTGCAGCGTCAGTATTCCCAAATAGATATCCCCATCCCATGTCTCATCCCGGAACTCAGCACTCATAAATCCAGCTGTCCAATAGGCCTCTCCACCCACATCTCCTGAGAACCTCAAATTCAGCATGGCCCAACTTGAACTCCAACACACACTGCTTTTCTCCATTCTTCCCCATTTCAGAAATGATGTCCCCATCCCCCTTTCCAAGTCATGCCCTCTCTACCTCCTAAACTTCTGCAAATCAGCCAACTTCTTGCCCCCTCCACTGCCACCCCCTGGGCCAGTACATGCCATCTACCACCTGGAACACTGCACCAACCTCCTTACTCAGCTCCCTTTTTCCACCCCGCCCACACTCCCTAATACCCCAAGTCATCTCTATAACAGCAAAAACTGAAGCATGCTATTCACCCTTTAAAATCCTTCAGTGGGTTTTACTCCATTAGAAGAGGTCAAAGAAAGCCCAAAGGTCCTAAATGATCTAGCCCCTGCAGACCTCTTCAGCCTCATCTTGTAACCTCCTGCACACACACACATGCACACTCATGCATACTACAAACTAACTTTACTCCAGATTCTTTGAGTTCTTTGAATTTAACCAAGACCTTTCCTGTCCCAGTGTATTTGCACAAGCTGTTCCTTCGTCCTGACATGCTACCTCCTCCCACTCCAGCCTGCTCACTCCTCAGCTTTCAGCTCAGAGACCACCTCCTCAGGGCAGACTGCCTCCTTCCCCCAGGGGTCAGGTCTCCATGCTCCTTGCTTTCATCGCACTCTCCTTTTCCTTCATCATCATGTCACCATGGTGATCCAAGATTATCTTTGTGATGTCTGCCTTACCCCTCTATAGAGTGAGCTCCAGCAAGGCCAGGTCATCTCTGCCTGGTTTGCTACTGAAGCCCAGAGCTTTGCACAGGGCCTGGCATGGAACAGATGCTCAACAAATATTTTGAACACATGAGCTTTGTGACTGCTGGATTCAGGTCTAACAGAGTGCTTTTCCACCTTTCTTCTTTGTCTCCCTTAAGGCTCAAATGGGTAATGGAAGGCACCGATGATGGAAGGTATCCAACTCACACACTTAGTAAATGTTGGATTCAAGTTTGGAGACATGTCAAAGTGAGCAGATGACCCTAGGAGACAGGACTCTGGGAAGGCAGGCATCCAGTTAGCGTGCATTTAGCACCTGCTATGTATAGGCCTAGAAGACTCCATGGATGATTCTAATGGAATAGAAGACATCTTTACTACCATAGAGAAGCTTAAAGCACCAAAGCAAGGATGGAACTGAGACCTCTAGAATATGAAATGTAATAAAACATAACCTGGAAACAAGAAACCTCACTTTCTGCACAACATATCTGCCAACCCTAGCATTCAGTGTCTGTGTATCTTTGGCAAGCGATTTAACCTCTCTGAGCCTCAATCTTTTCACATATAAAGTAGAAATAAAAATGCTTGTTCAGCCTGCATCAGTGCTACTCTGAGGATAAAATAAAATGCTGAGTGTTGAATGGTTTTGCAAACTGAGACAGAGGTTGCAAGACCTGGACCTGACATTCATAAGAACAGAGGAACTCCCTTAGGTCTCAGCCTAACTGAACCTGGCAGGGGTTTATTTGCCTGTCCAGAATACTCAAGTGTTCCTGACACCAGAACTTACCTGGGCTCTGGACAACTGCCATGCCAGGACCCCAAGTTCTACAAGGATCTCAGGGTCTCAAGAGATCCATGGGGCAGAGATGGCATTTTCTGTAAGGCAAGACAGGAGATTCACTTTTCTCTGAAAGCAGCAGGATGCACAGGGAATTTGGGACTTGCTGTTTCCTTGCTCAGACTAAACCCCATATGAGGTTTGTTCTAAGCTATTGCCTTTAATTATAGCTTTCCATAACAGCCTTCTTCCTTTACCCAGGTCCCTGAACACCATGTCTGTCTGCCTGAAAATAACACAGAATCTTTATACCCTTAGTGTAAATTAACTGCAAAAATAGCCAGAATAACCCCAAACTGGTAGGGCCCAAGAGTTTGCTTTCCCCAGGAATTCCTAAATCCTGCAAATTTGAAGAATCATCCTTACTTCAGTATTAAAATAAAGATGACTCAAAATTCCCATCCCATGTAAGGTGGGAAATTCATCATTTCCTACTCCCGATATCTCCAAGGATTCTCAGGATCTGGAGAAGCTGTCTGACATTTTCATGATAATGTCGTACTCCACTCACTCTACTTCCCCTGAATTGTCTGGACTTCTCCCCGTTGCACTCAGACCTAGACCCGACTTGCAATCCAGCCCTTTGCCCTTGGATTTCCCAAAGCGACCAGAATACAAGCCATTGGGTGTAGCTGGGTTAACTGAAGGTTCAGGCATCAGGAGTAGAAGAGGATTTATGTTGCCTCCCAGTCCAGCAAACAACTGTAACTTGAATGGGCATCCAACCTCCCAGAAGGCCCTGAGCCACGATCACCACTGGGGATTTCCTGCTGGATTCTCCTAACCTTGAGCCACCTGGTATGTGGCCATGACACTGGGTCCCCTGCTTTCCCGGCTTCCTCCATAAGGCAACAGAGGGCAATGGCTAAAACACAGCTGCTAGATTCACACCGTCTGTGAGCAAATCTTCCTCCTACTATTCCTTAGCCCAGTGACCATGAACAAAATATATAATCTACTTGGTACTCAGTTTCCCATCTATAAAATGCAAATAATACTAGCATATACTTCATAGTGTTGTGAAAATTAAATTAAAATAGCCAAAGCACTTAAAACAATGCTGGAAAAGTCAGCCTTTATTATCATCTTCTTCTTCATCTATGCTACTCCCATAAAACCCATAAAATACACATGCCCCCACTTCTCATATAGAGCACTTTGGTCCTCTTTGTTTCCCCAGAATTCACACTGACCATGCACGGAGAGTTTCATACATAAGTAGCCCTTAGCACAGCACATCCATCCTGGAAAGGACCTAGACCCTTGTCATTCAAAGTGTGGTCCTTCAATCAGCAGCTTTGGTTTCATCTCAGAGCCAGCTAGATCTCTGTAATCAGAATCTGCATTTTAAGGAAGTTTCCAGAGTGATTCACATGCACAATGAAATTTGAGAAGCAGTGAATGAGACCACATCCCTAGAAGGTATAAGCAGCTGCAGCAAGTCGTGGGCTGAAACAGCATTCGTTTTTCTCTGCTCTGTACTTGCTTAGCACCTGCCTGATAGGCTAGAAATATTTTTGGTATTTTGAAGAGCTCAGCATCAAAGGCCATTTAGTTCATTGCTCACGTGTTCTCTGAACAAGCAGCAGCCACGACAGCACCGCACATTGCTGGGTGTTGTGGGTGATGTCACAGAAGTAGGTCAGACTAGTTTCCTCCAATATCTGGGCCGTGTGTCAAGAACCAGGATAACCAGAAAGCAGCATCCTCAGTAAGGAGCAATAGAAAGTCAAACGTAATCAACAGCATAAATGAGCACCATCTTGATAAACTTGCAAATTCCTGGCTGCCTTCGTTTCAGAGGCTGCCGTAACAAAGTACAACAGACTGTATGGCATCAAACAACAGAAATGGTTCTCGCACTTGTGGAATTCCGAAACCGAGTTGTCAGCATGGTCCTGCTCTCTCTGAAGGCTCTAGAGAGACTCTTTCCTTGCCTTTTCCTAGGTTCTGAGGGTTGCCAGCACGCCTTGGTGTTCGTTGCAGCTGCTTCTCTGCACTCTCTGCCTCTGTCGTCATCACGTAGCCGTCTGCCCTACATGATCTCTGGGTCGCTAAGTCTAGGTCTCCATCTCCTTTCTCATAAAGACACCAGTCCCTGGATTGAAGATCCACCCTAATCCTCGACCATCTCATCTTAACTGGATTACATCTGCAAAGCCCCTCTTCCCAACTAAGTTCACACAGGTACACAGGGTTTGAATATAACTCTTGGGGAGACCCAATTCAGTCTATTACATTGGCAGACTTCTGACCTACTGAATCAAACTCTTGACCTCAGGCACTGAGCCCTACCCTTTATTCCCAACACACTTACTACTCACTCACCCAATCTAGAAGCACCCTGGAGTGTGAGACCACAGGTCCCAGGAAGCAGAATGCCTAAGTGATAGATCTGGAGCCAGTGGCCTGGATCCTAATCTCACTTCCACCATTTACTGGCTGCATAAATGTGGGCAAATAATTTAACTTCTCTGTGCTTAAATAGTCTTCTCTGTATCTGTAAGATAAGAAGTTACAATATCTAAAGATCTCAGAACTGTGTTTGGCCATAGTTAATGCTGGATGAATATTAGGGATTTCGTGGCTAAATTCGCCCTGAGCCAGTCCTGGAAGCTTTGTGTTGGAAGACATGACACATGTTCCATGAATCTGAGTATGTTAAGCCTCAAACTGACCTGTAGCACTCCTATTTTCTTCTGCTTCCACATGGAAATCTCTGGTAATGAAAAATCTTGGGCTGCACTATTTGTCTGGGAGTTGCTCACCCAGTTAAGACTGAGGGCAGTGGCACTCAGCCTTGGCTATCCATTGGGATCACCTGAGGAGCTTGAAAAAAAGCTTATGCCTTGGTCACATGCCCAAGAGATTCTGAACTTGCTCTGGGACTTGGGCTGCCTATTTGGAATTGCTGAATGCTTCCAAGGTGATTCCAATATGCATCAAAGGTTGAAAATATCTGTCATTGGGCTACATCACAACTTGGTTGCAGGAGATAGAATATTCCAAGGGTGGGGGTGGGATATTATCATTCCCACTATCAGTTTTGCAGGAAATAGATGGGTCCTCAGCCAGGAAATTGCAGAGATTGGTCTTATACCAACAGAGTGGAAACTTTCCTCTCTTTTTGTTCTTGGATTTGAATGTAGAGTTCTACGCATGTTGAGGGATCAAGTTAAAGGTAACCTCTTCCACAAGAAAGCAGGTTGGAAGCCAGGCAAAGTAGCAGTGGCATGGAAACCCCAAAATGAAGATAACTGAGATGTGTCTTATAATCTGGACTACCCATTGTCTGTGTGTTTACACCCTCTTGCCATATCTTGGTCTTTAAAACAGCTGCTTGAATGTGTAAGCCTTCTGGGAAATAAAAGCCCTGTGTCCCTCTCTGATCCAAAACTTCTTCAAAAATGAAGCCTAATATATTGCCAAGTTCCATTTAAGCCTCAGCAGACTTGTAACTCTTACCTTCTGGTTCATTGGACTTACTCCAGCTAGCTAACAGAGAGGTGAAGAAGGTCAACCTCCACACCAGGGAACCAAGAGTGCCTACAACTGCAAGCAGAATTGTATCCATCATCATGTGGAATCTAAGCCCCCTCTTGATACAGAGGGGGAGTGGACATAACCATCCCAGGAGCCACAGGATGGAGGAATAGAGTATGGATTAGAGTGGACTTACCGATATTCTTCTATGTCTGCTTGTATTCTCATCAGGAGGCACTGGGGATCTGTGTCTCTTTTTGTTGCATCATCTTGCTGCATCAGATCTGTGTGTGTGTGTGTGTGGCACCACACCTCGGCTGGCTGCGATTTCACACTGGGTGGCTCTCCTTGTGCAGGGGCCACTCCTTGCACGGGGAGCACCCTTACACAGGGTCATCCCTGCATGGGCCGGCACTCCTTGCGTGCAGCAGCACTGCTCGTGGGCCAGCTCACCACATGAGCCAGGAGGCCCTGGGTATCGAACCCTTGGACCTCATATATGGTAGGCAGATGCTCTATCTGTTAAGCCATGCCTACTTCCCTGGAGCCAGATTCTTGATCAAGCCATGCCTGTAAATGAACCCACTGCTGGATTTCTCCTTAAGAGAGGTAGTAAAATTTTAGAAAAGTTTAAGAATCTGTTTCTGCCAGCTTGAGTCAGCGCTTTTGTAACCTGAAAAAAAGGCTCCTAACAAATAGGCAATTGGGTAAGAAGCCATTTGGGTCTGCTATTTCATGTGCCACCCCATCCACAACTGCCAGCAGCTATACCAAACAGAGCACTTTCCTATTTGTACTGCTTACCTATTGTTATGTATCAAATTACCTCAAAACTGTGAAGTTTGAAACAACAAACTCTGATTTCCTCAATTTCTATGTGGAGGCAATTCAAGTGTGGTTTCGCTCGGTGGTTCTGCCTCAGGGACTCCCAGTGTGGCTGCGCTCAAAGAGCATTACAAGGACTGCGTTTATCTCAGGACTTGACTGGGACTGGAGGATCTGATCCAAAGATGGCTCATCCCAAGACTGTTGGCAGGAAGCCTCAGGTCCTCACTACATGGACCTCTTGGAGCTGCTTGAGTATCCTCACAATATGGCAGCCAGCTTCCTCCAGAGCATGCAACCCAAGAGAGAGAGAAGAAAAGGAAACTGCAGTGTCTGCCACCAACTAGTCACCCAAGTCAGACACCATCACCTCTGCCACATTGGTTAGTTACAAGTAAATCACTAAGTTCAGCAATCAAGGAAAAGGGAGTTACACCCAACCTTTTAAGAGGAAGAGTGTCAAAGAATCTGTGCGTGTATTTTTAAACCACATTATTCATCTTGAGGTTTCAGCTGAAATGACATTTCTGGTAGGAATAGGTTTTGGACTTGGAACCATCAAAATGGGATTAAAGGGCATCCTCCAGCCTTCTCCAGCACCTTGTGCCTACTTTTATCAGTGCCCTGAGCTCTCTGCCTAATTGTTGGTTTCTACTCCCTGCCCCACCCTGCCACATACACACACACACAAATAACTAAGAAACTCCTAAAAGATGGAGACTATTATCTACTGTCGTATCCTCAATGCCTACCCCGTGCTTGGTCCTGAGAAGATTCTCAATGATATTTATAAAAGAATGGACCCAGCTCTGCTACCAGCTGAGTGATCCTCAGTGAGTCCATCCTTTTCACTTGGGCCCCAGATTCCTCATGCATATAATGAAGGTGTTGAATTATATCATCAATCCCCAAGGGATATCACATTGCTTCTGCAAGGTGATAGAAAATGTGGCACAAAGAAATGATTCTGTGGTTATATCAGCTCTCTGTGTCTGTGCAATAAATCACCCTAAAACTTTGAGCTTAAAATAACAACCTATCATTTCTTACAATTCTGTGGATTGACTGGGCTCAGCTGGGTGGCTCTTCTGCCCCTTGAATGACTCAGGTGGTTCATGTGACTGCATTTAGCTGGGATCTCAGCTGTGACTAGAACAACAAAACTGGTCTCATATCCTCCAGGGCCTCCTGCATTAGGTCTATAATCTAGGAGTCTAGCCGAAGCTTTTCTACAGCATGGCAGCTGGCTTCTAAAAGAGTAGACGTTCCCTGGCCTCTGGAGGGCAAAGGCCAGAACCTGCTCTGCTCTTATATGTCATATCTCCCACACTGGGCAGATCACAGGGCCAGCCCAGATTTAAGTGTAGAGAAAATAGACTTTAAGATTCCCTGTGGGGAGGTGTGGCCTGTGTATACAGAGAAGGGAGAAATTGTTGATGGCCATGCTGCCACACTGGCCAAAGAAATTCAGAAAATAGGGAGTTTAGGCAAAAGAGGTTTTATTTCTTTGTTTTAGCTGTAAGAATTCTCAAAACCTTTAAAATACTCATGAAAATTACAAGTCTCCAAGAAAGCAATATTCTATACAAAGTTTATCAAACTCATTGGACCATGGAATCCTTTTTTGGTTCTCTATCTGTTTGCTCACTTTGCATACCAGTCTAACTCAAAACATAAACCTTTTCATATCCAGAGAGAATATTTTGTTTGTTTGTTTTTTCTGTATGGGTAAGGAAAGGAAAAATGACCAGGTCAGAGAGACTCTGACTTAAGTTTCTTTGGTAATTAATTAATTAGAGTGCATGTTTTCTTAATTCCTAAGCAACTTAAGGTTTTTAGTTTCTATATCTCTTCCTGGGTGGTGTTTTTTCCTTTATTTTTAGTTTTATTATACTGTAGCTGGGAAATTTCTGCTTTTGAGAAACTTTTGATTTTTGTTTATTTTCAAAGGGTTTCACTTAACTGTATGATCAATTTTATGTATGTGTAATGCATGGTTGAAAAGTAGGTACAATCTCCATTGGTAGGATATATCACATTTACTGTAGTAATGAATTCCATCATTTAAATTAAATTGTTCTGATTCTCTGTGTATGTATTTCTCTTGTCCAATAATTGGTAAATATTGAAAGAAACATCTTTCATAGCAAGAGTCTACTGTTCTTCCTCTATAGCACCCATTTCTGCTTTTTATAGTTTGATAGTCAGGTGGTATATACTGGAATATATCACTTTTAAAATTTTATCATAGATTTCACCTTTCACAATTATAAAAGCTCTCTTTATAGCCCATGTAATACATTTTGCCTTGCAATCAACTTTGTGTGAAATTTATTTCATTAATACTGATTTCTTTGGGTTTATATTTCCCTTGTAAATCTCTCCTCATTTTTTATTAAGATTTCTGCATCACTTTGTTGTATTCTATACATAGTTGTATATTTTAACCCTAATTGAGTATATTCTAATTTTATAGAGATAAGTCATTTCTGTTTAAAGCCACAAATGACGCACTTAGGATTCTGCCTTTACATCAGTGTATGTTTTTAAATCTCCGTTATTCTTTCTTTTACTTTGTTACTTGGAGTGTAGCTACTTGTTTTCATCTTCTCCTTGCTTTAATTGATATATAACTATGTTTATTTTTATCAATGGTTATCTTTAACTTTTCTCTATATTTTGTTGATTTGTTACTCTAAATTTTTCTAATTATGGATATTAGGATTCCTATGACTGCCTGATTCAGGAAGGAAAGATTTATTATGCATATAATGCCTCAGATTGTCCTCCACTTTCCAATTTTTTTATGTAATTTCCAGATAGACACAACTATTTGGACATTTTCTTTCAGCTTTGAAAATGGGTTTAGAAAAGCTATTTAAATCTGATTATATTCATTCACCCACTTGTATATATATGAATGTATATATATATATATTCCGCATATATTCTAGACCAAGAATAGGGGTGAATCAGTGAACAAGACTGACAAAATCCCTAATCTCATGGAGCTTCCATTCAGATCAGGGAGATGGACAATAAATATGTCACAAACATGAAATAAATAAACAAGATAATTGCAGCTACTTATGACTGCACTGAAGGAAAAAGCAAGCAGAATAACGACCTGAAGGAGTGGGTGTCACGGGCTCTGGTGGAGCGAGGGGGCTTGAGCAGTTGCTTGAATGGTGAGACAGAGCCGGCCCTGAGCAGACCTGGGGAAAGGCCTCCAGGCAGGAGAAGTGGGGGCCAGCTCAGCACCATCAAGGGAAAGAAAGAAGGGTGATGAAACTTGGTGAAGAGTGGTCCAAGCGAGGTCAGAGGGACAGGCAGGGACTTGCAGGACATGATGAAGAGTAACAAGATATGATTTACTTCTTTAAGAAAATAAAAACTGCTCAGAAGGGTGGCAAGAGTGTAAGCCGGAGTAGAATGGTAGGTCCTTGGGATGGCCCCAGAAGGAGAGTGTGGTGGCTTGGGCTAGGGTGAGAGAAGATGGATTTGGGATACATTTTGAAGGTAGAGGTTATGGAGCCAGCTCCTGGATTGCATGTTGGGATGAAGAAAGAATGATGTCAAGGGAAAGAGAATGTCTGTGATTTTAACCTGAGCAAGTGGGGGTTTGGGGAGGAGGGGGTTTAAATGGAAGGCTTCCATTTACTAATATTGGAAAAACTCAAGGAGGAACACTGGTCAGGAATTCTAAGAACATCATAAGGCCCTTCTAGAGGAGCTGTGGAGTGGGCATTGTCTCTGTAAGCCTGGTACTCAGAGATCAGGGCTGGATTAGTTTCCTACTGCTGATGTAACAAACTGCCATGGATTTAGTAGCTTAAAACAGCACAAGTTTATTGTTTTACAGTGCTGGAGGTTGAAAGTCCAAAAGCAGTGTCACTGGGCCAAAGACACGTGTCTGCTGGCAGAGCTGGTTCTTTCTGGAGATTTTAGGGAAGAATCTGTTTCCTTGCCTTCTTCAGCTTCAAGAGGTCACCCACATTCTTGTGACCCCTTCCTCAAATCCCTCCAACCTCTTTCTTCCTTTGTCACATTTCCACCACTCACTTTGACTCTGAACCCCCTCAGGCTCTCTCTTACAAGGCCCTTTGTGATTACATTGAGCCCACCCAGATAATCTAGGGTAATTTCCTCATCTCAAAATCCTTAATTTAATTACCTCTGCAAAGTCCCTTTTACTATGTAAGGTAACATATTCACGGATTCTGGGGATGAAGATGTGGACATGTTTGGAGGTCACTATTCAGCCTTCTCCAAGATCTAAAGCTCTAAATATGGGAGTCCTTTGCATAGGATGGCCTTTTACATCACTGAAATGGTGTAAAAGAATATGCGTTCCCTCCATCCTCTTTATACATCTCCACCATCAAGGTCTTACTTTTGGTTTATCTTCTTTTAAAAGAAAGCCACATTCCTTTTGGATTGTGTTTGCCTCAAAGCTTTGCAAACATTGTTCAATTATTTTCTGCCACATGCTATAAGAGAAAATAAAGATGAAGTGAGTGAAAAAATTTGTTTGTAAACAAATTGATTTCTTCTGCCTGGATGCCTCCAGTTCTCTTTCTTTTCCAAAAAGTTGCCAGTACATACCTAAGACTGGCTTTCTTAATTAATGTGACCTGACGTGGCAAGCCCCTCCCATATGTATACCCAGGTCTTTTTGTCCAATAGGAAAACGTCTCCACTTATTCATTCTATAACACTTTTTTAACATATACTCTATGACAATAGTAAACAAGAGAGATTAAGTCCTTGTTACATTCCAGTGGAAACAATAAACAACTGTATGTTATAATTTCAAGTAATTTTATGGATAGCAAAGAAAAATGAAGAGGGAAGAGAAAAGAATAGTAATGAGGGCAGTGACCCTCTCACACATGAGGGCACTGAAGAGAGTTGAGGCTTGAGTACAAGGATGGCGGTCAGAGTGGGAGGCTTCAAATCTAGAATTTAAAATAATAATTGAATTTTTATTATTGCTGATATAATTAGTTAAGTTCATTCTTTATTGATGACTATATTCT
The DNA here is from genome assembly GCF_030445035.2 of Dasypus novemcinctus. Classification (NCBI taxonomy): domain Eukaryota; kingdom Metazoa; phylum Chordata; class Mammalia; order Cingulata; family Dasypodidae; genus Dasypus; species Dasypus novemcinctus. The sequence continues at coordinate 123,166,598 of NC_080679.1, forward strand.
TAGGTTTGATCCTTGTCTTCTGTCTTCCATAGCCGTGATCTTCTTGCTTGCTGATTTTGTTTACTTAAACATTTTCTAGTGCTTACTACATGCAACATCCTGGTTAAGTACTTTACAATTAGTAATTTATTTAATTTGAATGTTATCAATCTCTTGGAGGCATTGATCTTTAGCCCCGTTTTACAGTTGAGAACCCTGAGTCACAGAGACATTATATAACCTTCCCATTGTCACACTGCTGATAAAGATGGAAACAGAATTTGCACCCATGCAGCACAGCTTCAGAGTCCATACTCTTAATTTTGTTCAATGGTGTCTCTCCATTTCTTGATTTATCCATTTTTTTCTTTCCATTCTAGGGGGAAAAAAACTATCTAATTTGTCTTCCATATCATTGCTTCAATTTTCTGCTTTATAAATTTTGTCTTTCTGTCTTCAGTGAGAATAAAAGTTCTGCTGTTGCATGTTTAGTTTCTTTAAGTGCTCATCATCTCACTAGTTCTTCCTCCTAAGGATTTGTTCTGTTTCATGGAAGCTAAGACTTAATGCCCCCTTCAGAGGATTTTAAGTTTTCCAATGCTTTATTCTGCATTGCTTGCTACCCAATCTGTTTTATATGGCCCATGTTGGGTTCTGCTAGCTTATCAATTTTAAGTTGGTAGGGAGGCATCTAGACTTGGTGTTCACCAGCAGGTATGGTGAGTGTAGTTCTCTCAGCCCCAGTTGCTGACCACTTTAGTGTTGATAAACCCCTCCCCAGGTATACAGCTAAAGGGAAGAAAGTTATGCACTGAAGTCCAGAGCTCCAGGGTCCAGCAGATGCTCAGCTAGTAAAACGCTTTTGCAGACATGCCTTTCTTCAATTCTCTGGCTCATAGACACTCTAAAATGATAAAGTCCCCCCACATTAAATGCCAGCATGCGATGTTACAAGGGTTCTTCCTACCTACAGAATTTTACTCATTAAGATTACATCTTCCATGTGATAATATCCACATCCATCATCCTCATTTCCTCCCTTCTCTGCAGTTTTCTTGGAATTTCATTCTCTCAGGGGACACAGAAAAGAGAATTATTGGGTGGGAGGAGAGAGCAAGCACATTCTGAGCATCTCAAAAATCAGTGAAGCAGGAGAAGAGACAGAGTTGGTATTTAGCTACTCTCTTCCAGTTCCGATTGTTCACAGCAGCTCCCACTTTGATGGCTGGTGCCTGTGTGGTCATGGCTGTTAAATAGTGTATCACCTCTGGGTAGAGAAACATTCAGTAGGAGATCAAGCTTGCTTTGTTTTTGTTGGCAAAGCATATGTTGGCCCCCAGTTGTGGTTCTCATTTTAGTTTTATAGGACTGTAATCCTTGAGGACACTCCCACAGATTCTGGTAATACATTGGCTGTCACCTAGGTTGTTGGTATGGTTCTTTCATCCTCCAAATAAAAATGAAGAGACTTATACGTGACATGCACACGGGACTACATTACTAAGTCACAGATGCGTGGTCCTGCTTGCATGGATTTTTGTTTTATCCCAGGTTTGCATATTTGGAATCAGAAATATCTCCTAGAACTGCAGCCCAGAAGTCATTTTAAACAGAAAATGACCATGATTTTTGAATGAGACTCATGAGCAAAACAATGTGGACAGAGAAAAAACAATGACCTCCAGATCAGTTGCCTTAAGTTCTGGTCCTTGCTCTGCCACTAATATCTGTGGACCTTGTATGGGTCACTTAACCTCCCTAGGTCTCTGTTTCCCATGTGTAAAATGAATGGGCTATACCAGAGTCTCTCCAAGATCCTTTCCAGCCATAAAATTCTATGTTCCAAAGATAAATGCTCTTCCCATTAAAATGGGTGTCTCGGAAGCCATTTTTTATCAGTGGACCTCAAACCTTATGTTTATCAATACAGTAGTCTGATTCTCCTGACCCTCTTTATACCATTCCTAATAAGAAATGTACCAGCCATATGTGGAACACATGGAGTCTGTCCAAAGGCCATGCAAGATACATAAATTTCAGAAGTGAAAGATGCAAAACACATGTTGACACATCTCAAATCCACATGTACATTTTGGTTACGGTTTAATGGTACTTAATTTTGAGGGTGATTCAGAAATCTGTTTAAGGTATTCCTATAGAAATAGCTGTTAGGTAGGGCCCAAGAGCTCCTCTTTGAAAAACCAGTGAAATTGTCTGAATTTCTGTGTGGTGGCCAGGGGTCAGAAAGAGAGGCATTTCACACCTTGTAGTTTCTTGATAAAGTCACAATAAAACAGAAAGCTAAATCGATATCAAACTCATTGTCTCATGCTAGGGTACTGAAGTTCCACCTATCAACCTTCTACGAAAAGACACAGCTGGTCCATCTGCTTTGGACATCAGCCCCAATCTGAGGCCCCCTTCCCAAGTTCTGCACGTGCTGACCACACAAGTATAAGTTCATGCCCTTCTTGCCTCTGGCTGGACCTCAGGACCCAGCACAAATATCACCTCCTCTGTGAAGCCTTCACTAATGTCTCCAAACAAATGGGCCACTCCTCCATTGTACCCCTACTTTCTCACTCTGGGCTTATTATTGTATCTGCCCTGCTAGACAGCATTTGTTTGTGTTTCACATTGAGTAAGAAATGTGCTTTTTTAATTTCTGGAATCCTTCATGCCTAGCAATACGCCTAGCATGTTTGTTGACAAACCTGTTAATCAATGAATGTATCTGTTGACACTGAGGTCTGAGATTCAATTGGATCTTTGATCTTGGAGACTTAGCAGGAGCAGCCAAACTCAATATCCTGTTTCAGAACACAACCACAGGAGAACTCAAACTCTGCTTGGAAAAAAGAGAATACTCAGTCAAGAAAAGCACAGTGAGCATCTGGTGTGGTGTCCTACACCATCCTGCATCCAAAAGGCTAACAAAGAAAGAAAAGCATGTGGGGGCTGCCTTCAAATTGCTTTCTTATTGTTAGTGTTGGGAAGAAAGCTATAGGCACATGATACAGAAGATAATGTAAGATCATCATAAGCAAATGATCAATGACATGAGACTCTGAGATAGCTGAGAAGGGAGAAACCGAGGTCTGATGGTTCTGGGCCAGACATCAGCAAAGCCAAGAAGCCAGTGAAGTCTCTACATTTGCTGATGTCCCCTTATCTATCCTCCAGACCTGAGCTGCCCAATACAGCTGCCACAGGTGGCTATCAAGCCCTTGTAATCCGGCTAGTCCAAACTGAGACGTGCTGTAAATGTAAAATACACACCAAATTGTAAAGACTTTATTCATTTTTTTAAAAGAAAAAAATTCTTTATTTTTAAATGAATTACATGTTAAAATGTTGAAATGCCAACATTGTGGGCATATTGGGTTAAGTAAGTTATATTGTTAAAATCAAATTCTCTTTTTGTTTTAACTTTAATATAGCTATTAGAAAATTTTAAATGACTTATGTAATCACATTAGATTTTTACTGGGCAGTGTCATTCTAAATAATGAGCTTTTTCCTTTAGTCCCAGCTAACATTTCATCTGCTTTGAGCCACCTTCGGTCTTGAGGGTGGTTACCAGGAGCTCTTAAAGGACCAGATATCACCAAGACCCTGTAGTAAATGCATTCATAGTAAATTGACATAGATTCAAGGAGGCAAGAAGTCTTGCCCAGTAGCCAACTCAGTGGACTTCATGTCAACCACCATCGGTTTCCTTCAGTTTAGACTTAATTTGCCATTCATGGCTGGAGGTAATTATCAAGAGGGAATGATATTTTCCACCATCCCATACCAAAAGCAAATGGCCCAAGCTGAGAGTAATAAATTCAGATGTCTACAAGGGCCAAGCAAGGAACCTAAACAAGTGAAGTAAGCCAAGTGTATTTTTCAATGAAGTCATACTTTGTCTGTATATTAAATACATAGAAATTTTCTTCACTTCCCCAAAGAAATATGCTCTCTTCATTTCCTTTGTTTTGCTATTTTTTTAAAATTCTTGGCTAATCTTTCATTTTTCTGCTTTTGCTATAAAAAGAAGTTTCACTCAACTCTTCATAACTCAATTTAAGAATAAAAAACCAGTGTAAACACAGTGATAAATTGCAGCTGACACTCACCTCGTGGTTGGGGGTCAGTAGAGAGTTGCGGGGACGGTGAGGGAGTGGGGAATGCAGGCCCCACCCAGAGAAGCAGCCCTGACTCAGTCAGTAGGTGCCAAGTGGAAATGTCGGCCCCTGTGGTCAGATCTGATTTTTCAAGAGAAGCTAGAAACCTGCATATTTATGTGGAATCTGATTTTCAAATGTCGCCAATTAATTCAAATGTTTTTCAAACATAGCATGAGCCAGAATTCTGAGATCCAAACAAAACATTTCTTGTTCATGGGCCACCAGTTTGCAATCATTGGCCCATTGCTAGACATTATCTGCCTCATAAAAGGAAAAGAGAAAGGGGAGTTAATATTTGTTGAACACTTTCTACATGCCTGAAACTCCATCTTCTTTTCCTTATTTAGTTATAAAACTGCCTATCAGTTAGCCCCATTTTCACAAGAGAACATACAGAAGCCCATTTGAGTTAAGTGATTTGTCCAGGATGATTCAACTAGAACCTTCCAACTGGGGAAACTTATTGCTCCCTAAATATGCCTTCATACCTGTGCTTTCTACTTGCTCTTGGCTTGGGAGACCTCACTTCACGCAGCTCCCTGCTGCCTAAGGTCTTCCCTGCTCACTCTCGATGTCACCTGCCTCTTCTAATCTGCTGCTGCTCACTCCCTGTGGTGCCTTTTGGTCACCAGAATTTGTAACACAGCACCATCTCTTTGTTTGTCTTTGTCGTCTATCCCCAAGTAGACAAGGACCGGGACCAATGTTCCTGAATCCTCAGCTTCAAGGACAAGGACCTACATTTAACATAGACTCAACGTACGTTCGTTGGTGGCATTACACATTCTTTCACTTGCCCACCCCCCCCCCCCCGCCCCTTCGCGTGCATTCCTTTCTCATCCTTCATGCCCTTTCCCTCAGATAGTTCCTGTGACTCTTTATTACAGCACTGATAAGAGGAATGACTATCCAAGAGACCCACAGAACATGAGACCAGGGGCTGGGACCAGTGCTTACAAGTCCACATTTGCCAAACAGGAGCCTGGCCCAGATGGAGTAAGGGCTGGGTCACAGTCCCAGAAGGAGAAGCCAGCCCAGCACACAGACTGGGAACAAGGAGTGGAATCCTCACAAGCTTGCTGGGATCGGCCCCTCCTTGCCCAACTCCTTCCTCTTCCAATGTACAGTCCTGCAGTATCTCTACTCTTTTTCTCCTCAGCACAGCGAGATTATCTTTGGCCACATTTCATAGTCTGCATTCAGGTAAAATGGCTTCAAGCCAGAAAAGCAACTCCTCTCTTTCTCCAGATCTAGTTGCCAACCACTCATACCCACCTGAAGGATCTTTGAGCACCAACACCAGAAGCCACTTGTGGGTCCCTGTAGGAAACAAGAAACACAATAATAGCCAGAATCTTACATATCTGAAGCAACTTACTGGTAACAAAGCACCTTAACAGCTCTTACTTTGCTTGGCACTTACAATAGCCCTATAATTAGCAAGCAGATGCTATTATGCCCATTTTACAGATGAGGAAACTGTGGGACATATATATTAAGTGACTTACCAACTTTATAAGGCACCGCTGTCACGTGTACACTATCTTCTGAAACCTTAAATGATGTCCTCTTACTCATTTTCTTCCCCAGTAATTTTTATTTTTCTCATTTGAAAACACCTACCACTCCATGGCATAAAGTTGGAAAAGTATAAAAATGTCAAAGGAAGAAAACAATAGACAGGCATACAATTGAGATAACAATGACTGACTTAAGATAACTATAATATTTTTAAGTATTATCACCCTTTTATCCCTGTTTGTATGTTTTAAAATCAAATTGGGGTGTATATATAGTTTGAATTATGTTACACTTAACATTATATAAAAAGAAGTTCCTATGTCATTAAATACTTCTACAAAACATGATTTGTAAAAACTGCTAACATTCCATCAAACATAAGAAACTTTCTTTATCTTGATGCATAGGTCTTTTCCTTAATTTTACAACTAAAAATGACACTGTGATAAACATCCTATGTCTAAATTTTGGTTCCATCTCTGAATAGAATAAATAGAAAATTTTCCTTAAAATATATAGAGAACCAAGCAATTAATCAGCAATCAACCCAGGCTGTGAAGTTAGGCATCTCATAAGTACTGGGTGATGGGAACAAAGGAAAAAAAAAAAACCCTATGGGCACCATTTTCTCAAAGTCCAGATCTTTTCACTTTTACTGCTGAACTGTTTCTCATATCTGAGCCATCTCCACTCCACTGCCCTTACTCTAACTCAAGGGACTCTAGATGCTACTCCCCAACCGGCCTCCTGCCGCTTGGCTCTCCTACCCCAAATTCATCCTTTCAATTGCATCCTGGTTGAACATTTCAGGCTCGATCTATGCCATTCTACAAGGAGAAACCCCTTTGCTGAATTCCACTGCCTTCCAGAAAAATCTAGAGTGGCTTAAACTCTGACTCTCTAAAATGTAAATCAAAATCAAATTCTGCACACAGCAAGCACTCAATAAATGCCAATCTCACGCTGTCCCATCTGCCGCTCACACCAGTTGATGCTCAATAAACACATTTTATCGTCTTCTTCCTAAGTGTGGATCCCCATCTGCTTCTCTCCACCCATCACAGCTTGCAGCACAGGCTTCCTTTGGGGAGGGGAATTCTATGAAGTTTTCAATGAACTGATTCTTTAAATTTACAATGGACTTGGAGCCTAAACCTATTATCAAGCCAAACTCTGAGACAAACTCTGCTCAGAGACCCTTAGAAACTGCGATCGTGTGTAGGCCAGTAATGTCGTTAATATTTAGAACACATGTTAAAAATAAAGTTTGAAAACCATTTCCCCTTCATTCAGGGTTGAGCTTCTGACTCCCCACCCCACTCCCGCCGTTCCATTGACTTTTCAGCTTTAGATCAGGCCACCCACATTCCAAACAGGCTGCCATCAGGGGCTGGTCATTTCTAATTTAGGGCACCTCATGGTAATCAGTTTGAACAGAATCCCCAAACCAGTTCCATTTCTATGGCCTCTTAAATGGTGGGAGAAATAAAAAGCAGGAAGACAATGCCGCAGAATGCTCCAAGTGAGAAGGAAAAAGGAGGCAACTTCCTTAGAAGGAAATCTGTCCTTCCTCTCCAACAGTTTCTCCCTGCATCAAGTTAACCTTCCACCATCTGAGCAGAGGGCTCTTGGTATGATAATGATTATACTTTATTGACAGTTACCATTTAGTCTCTTGGATTCTTACAGCAATTGTGTGAGTAGCCAGGGCAGGATTTACTGTATCTAGAAAATACAGAAAACAAACCTGAGCTTGGACACGGTCTCGGTGTTAGTAAGAGGACGAATGAGGATGCAGAGCTAGTTCTCTTCTCCAGTCAGTGGGCTCTAGGGTGCTGGCCTGAGACGTCCTGCTCTTGAGGGGCCACTGTCCCCCTTTCCTGTCTCCTGCTTAGCCCTCTAAGTGGTGAAGAATTACATCCTGTACTGGCCCTGCTCAGAAGCAACATGGCGGAGCAGGGCAAAGTCCTCGAGATCTTGGAAGACAATAAAATTAGTCATTCCAGGAGCTGTCATTATAGACCTCACTCCTCCCCAGGAGCCCTGAAGAGTTAGGGGTCTCCTGGGAACCTGCTACATTGCAATCCCAGCCTCCCTGCTCAGAGGATTCATCACTTCAGCTGGGGCTTTTTCCAAAATATCCCATGTCTGATCTTACCTTCTCCTCGTCCTTCTTCCAACCAAGACTATGCACCTCATTCCTCCTCTCAGCCCTATTTAAAACCCTCCATAGGCCTCCATCCCTACACCAGGTAAGTAGATGCCTTAGCCTGGCACTCGAGGCCCTCTGCATTGTGCCCTGCCCCATGGCTTCCGGCTTGTCCCCACGGCTTCCAGCCCTCTGTCACATGCTCCTTGAGGCTTCAGGGCCTTTCCCCAGCCCCACTCCCTTCCTGGGATCCAAAACCTTCAAATCTCTAAAACCTTCTTTACATTCTACCTCTTCCTTGAGGGCTCCTCTCGGTAAACCAGCCTTCCCCAACTTCCACACTCTCTGAGCTCCTGAGGAACTCCTCTGCGGCTGTTATTCCATCGCCTGTAAACTGTAAGCTGCCAGTTTCTCTCATCAGGCTGTTGTGTTCATATTTGCCCTGATTCCCCAATTTACTAATTAATTCCTTGAGGACCAAAACTATGTCTTAAAGACTTCTTTGTGGGCCTCAAATCAAACAGCTCATCACCACGCACAGCATAAGTGCTCAAAAGCTCCTCATGGGTATGTGGATAGATGACTTGGGACCGTGACACCAGATGTAAACTACAGAGCATAGATTGTGAGTCAGGAAATCTGGTAGCTGGTTACAAGATCTTGCAAAACCTTCTCTTTTCCTTTCTGAGCTCACGCACTCATTCATGATATAAAGAGATTAGAATCCCTAAATATGTAGGGGTGATGGAAAGTTTTCTACTGAGAGTAAATATATATGTTTGTTTATATATCCATATATATTTTGGAGGGCCTAGAAGTTACACCTCTGCCAGGGATTAGAAACAAAAATCATTTAAGACCTACTTTCTCACCAAATGTTGACCACGCATCCTGCAATTCCATTGATTTTTTTTCTAAGCCCCACAGACCCCATGACCATAATGAGATCCACACACTTGTCAGGTGCTGAAGTCATTTGGCCTTTGGCCCTACTCTCACCAGCCCTTAGCACATGAGAGTTGGCCACAACTTTCACACACGTGTTCCTTCTTACCTAATCTTTCAAAAGGAATCATGGCATTATAAAGCTTAGTAAGAGGCAGGGACGGAGTAGAGAAAAAACAGAATTTGAAGAATAGTTTTCCAACCAAAAAAATATATATACTATTAAATGCATGGGTCATTAAACCAAAAAAACCTGACCTGGATTTGGGGGCACTATTTCCATGAATGTCTGGGATGTAGTGGTTACAACGCACACACACCCTCCAGTCCTATCCGAACATAAACACAAGGTTTACAAGAGAAGCATATTTGTCAGGCACCAAAAAGGTGGTAATTAAATTCATGGGGTATGTGTGCATTACAGGAAAACCAGAATCCCAGCAGCCTGAGACCTTATAAAGTAGCTGATCATCACCAACACCATAATTACTCATGAGCCCAAGGAATGCACGCCCGGCCTCCTCAGACTTGTCTAATATCAGGCAAGAAAGCACCGTAATTATGTTTCCTATCTGGTGCCAGCCATAAAAATGCATGCACAGAGGGAAACCTTGTCTCAACTTTCCATGCCCTCTGAGGTGAATTTGGGTACTTGGGTACTTTGGACAGGTTGCCTTAGAGAAAAACAGTCAATCTTGATTGAGCTAAAAAGAAAAAGAAAAAGAAAAAAAATCAGGAAAAAAATTCACAAATGCTCAACAAAGGGAGATGTGCCATTTAAGTGAAAAACTCAAGTGAAATTCTAAATGAGAAAAGCCTGTGCTATCACCTAAGATGGAAATTAAATTAATAAGTAGAATTAGGTACATCGTACTTAGGTATATTAGGTTGAGGAGAAGCTCAGCCCCCATGATTACAGAATGGAGAACAATTTCATCACACACATAAAGGGTTTCTCGATTGGATGCTATAGATGTTGCGAGGTATTTTAATTCCATTACTCCTCTTGATTCTGATGGCATCTGAGCAGTAAGCAAAGCGGGGGTTATTACTCCCATATTTGACCATGGATAAATCTGACGTCCTGAGATGCAAAGGGACTTACCCAAGATCACACAGCTGGCCATCAGCACAGTTGGGACGCAAGCCTGAGCCCTCTGAGACCTGATCAAACATCCATCTCTCTCTCCCATGTCATCCCCCTGGGGCTAGAGGCATGTTGATTTATTTCTTGCTTCTGTAAGCTCTTGGCTGGAAAAAGCTAATACATTTATATTGGATTTGGATTCAGAACAAATTTTTTAGTGCCTACTGCATGTCGTGCCAAACAGTCTGCAAAACACTTTCATCTACTTAATCTGATTTGAATCCCGAAATTCTAAAAAAATTCCGTGAAAAGAAATTATTTTCAAAGTTTTCTTTTTCAGCATCACATGTAAGCAGTCCAAAATATCCCAAAATGCTGATTGGTGAGTCTATAATAACAAAGTGCCACAGTAATTAGATCTTTAAAACTGGGCCAACGCGGGAGTCCTGAGTCTCAACCATGGTTCCACCACTCATTTACCATGTGACTTTAGGCAGATGGTTTAACCTCTCTAAGACTCATTTTTTCCTAATCTGGAAAATAGGACAATACCCTCCTCCTTGAGAACACATAAAACTTCCTGATGCCTGGTAAGTGATCAGCAATTGTTATTCAACCATCCCCCCTCCACACACACACACACACACATACACTTTCTTTGCTCTAGATCTTCTTAAAATTTATGTTGTTAGAATAATGAGTAAGCTTCTAGGTTCCTCGTGCTCAAGAAACACTTGACCATTGTAATGATTGATCCTTTATTCAGAAACTTCATAATATGCTGATGGTTAGGTTCATGGGTCAACTTGGCTCGTCTATGGGGTACAGTTGTTTGATCAAGCAAGCACCGACCTGATTGTTACTGTGAGAGGATTTAAATGATCAGTCAATTGATTGCATCTATGGCTTATTGCATTTACAATCAACAATGGAGAATACCTTCAACAATGAGAGGAGTCTCAGCCAATCAGTTGAAGGCCTTAAAGGGAAAACTGATCCTTTCAGCAGCCAGAAAGAATTTCTATCTCTGCTTCAGCCAGTCAGCTTCTCCTGGGGAATTCATCCAAACCTTCAATGGAGTTCCCAGTGTGGCCTGTCCTATGGAATTTGGAGTTGCCCATACCTATCTATGGTCGTGTGAGCCAATGCCTATAATAAATCTCATAATATTTACACACACATATCTGTTTCTCCAGAAAACCTTGACTAGTGCATCATTGATTCATTCACAAATATTTATACACAGTGTCCTAGACACTAGTCATATGGTGGTAAGCTCAACCGAGTCCTGGTATTCTTAGACCTTGTGTGCAACAAAACCAGACAGCTTTTTGGCTTTGATCAATATTTCTGCAGATGGAGGCAAGTTCACTGTTAAAACCCTGAAAGCTCACCCCTGGAACTTACCCTCACCAGACATCCTCTAACCTACTCATTTCCCCCAAGGCAAAGACCAGATCCCTGGCAGGCATGCTGCCTGATGCATGCAAAGGTAATGAGCACCTACTGTGTGCTCCTCTGCAACCACTAACAACACAGTTGGCTGTTTGCTCCCAGGGGACCATGGTTACTGGGCTCTTATCCTTCTCCAATCCCATCCAAGTCCATGCCAGCAAGGACTTGGAGGTGACGTGGTGTCCCTGAAAACTTGCCCAGAAAGTTGGGTTTATCCCCAAAAGCTTGGCTCTGACTCAGCCCTCCTGACTTTTTCTCACTGACAGATGTATTTCCAGCACATGACAGGCGGTGACAGCTTACATCACCTCAAGGGGCCCAGACTTTTGCCAATGCCCTCCCCCTTTCCTCTCTACCACAGAGTTCTCTTCCAAGAGGCCATTATGATCTAAAATAAAAGAAAGGCCCATCAACGATGCCCACCCCACCCCGCCCCCCCCACACACATACCTCTCTCCTTGATCTTCCTGGGACTTCAGGCTCTGGCCAGGGGTCTCTGGGGACACCCAGTGCCAAGCAGGTTGCCTGTGGGGGCCAAACCACATACAAAATATCTGTGTGACCATATGAGCATGCCCATTCTTTTCATTTTTGTTTCCTTTCTCAGGGGCTGCTACCAGAGTCACTCTCTAATTCTGAGAGGCATCTGCAGGAATGCAGAGAACAGAATGGTGACTCAGAAGATGGCCACCGAGTCATCTGCTTTGCATCGTCAAGTGCATTTTTCACATGTTACTGGGTGAAACTGGCAATAAAGGGCACCAAATGCTAGAAATGGAGCAAAAAGAAATGAAGAAAGGAAGAGAAGGGGAAAACCATCTTCTTTCCTCTAGAGAAATCTGCCTTGACTCAGGACCTTGGTGTTGTAGGAAAAATCATTTGGCTTTGAACAGCTCTCCTTCTGACTCACTTTTTGGAAAGAATGTGCTGAACAGATAAACGTTTCCCCCCCAAACGGCCCTGCTGAAATCTGAACGCACTAAGTCCTCCTTGTTGACTTGTGAAAGAGATCTCTCTATATTCATTTGGGCTCCGTGCACGTCACATGATACCAATGCATTCCAAATGCTAAGATACAAGATTACTACTTAACCATAGAACAAACCAACAGGAATTTTAATCAAGACAATATCCAATAATGAATAAAGATGGAATGTTTTTGGAGGGATTCCAGAATACGCATTTGGGAATTTTTAATCTTGCTCGTCTTTGAATTTAGCAAAAAATATTTTAAACTTTTCTGACTGTTCCATTTCAGGCTGGATTCAGAAACGAGCTACTATCTAAGGTACTAAAGCATTTCATCCACACAGACATTGAATTTTCCAAATCGAGGCCAGTAATTGATACCAGATTAAGTGAAATGTGAATCAGCAGCCGAGTTCCTTTAAACACAGTGGTTAAGCGGAATTATTTTATGATACAAAAGACAAAAAGAAATTAAGATAATAATGATCACTTTGTGACAGGGTTACTGTTTTTAATATTACTATATTTTAAGATATATTATTTTATTTTTGATATTCAGATCCTGCTTATAAATAACAATTTATCAAATTGCTTAATTAAACCATATTCAGTTATTGGTGGCCAAATAGCAAGAGTTTGAAAGGTATCTCAATAAGCATTAAATAATTTATTATAAAAGAAGCTCCTTTGTAATAAATATCCTCAGCTCTAGCTTGCCTGGAAAGTGCATTTTAGCAATATTTTAATGGTATTTTAGAGCTACATGATGGGAAGGAGGCAGAGGCCTACTACTGAGTTTGAAGGCTCTAAGCTCGTGCAGCTCTACATCCCTCTTTCCATTCTAACCTCAACCACCAGCCAGCGGAAACAAACGAAGACTTTCCCTCCTGAAAGCTGCTTTGAACACTGGTATTGCGTCTTTGAAAAGGACCCAAGTGACGCTTGGAAGAAAGATGCTAAAGGTGGAACATAGATTGAATGTGACATGTTACACTAAAGGAAAGGTATTTTTAAAGAACACGGAGTAGATCAAAGGCTTCACTCCCCTTAGTTTCGTCTTCACGCACCTACTAAACCTGCATTTCTGCTGATGAGTGAAATTCTAGCTCTTTGGCAATCCCAGGAACCTAAATTGATACATCATCCAGTAGCATTAAAATGCTGGTTTTCCGTGATTAAAAGTGCGGGCTCCCAATTTCTCTGGAAAGAATGAGAGTCTTAACCATTTAAAGTAAATCAAGACTAAACAACGAAAATGAGAAAAATGGCCTGTATAACTGCCTAGATCATCATCTTAATATCCCAGGAAAAGGGAAAATTAGAACTGAGGTCTGAGCTTGGGTTTTTCCAAGGACTGGATGCTAGTTTTAGGACAGGTTCTCTGACATGACCTGAGTGAACCTCTGATTAGGATGAGTACCAAGAAAGGGATGTAAAAGCATTTTGAAGCCATCTTGATTCCTGTCTGTTTCATTGGGGATTTTTCCCTTTTGTTCAAATGCTTTCAAATAAATAAAATCTATTCTTTTCAAATCATCTCGGATATCTTGAGTATCTACAGATTTCATCTGACTGAGCATTCCAGATAGAATCTAATCTATGCAGTGAAACTTAAAAAGCTGAATAACTGTGAGCCATAGAGCAAAGTCATCCCAGAAAAGAATTCACAGTGTTCCCAAAGAATAGGAGAAACTAATAGAGTTATATATGTTTTAAGAGGTAGATACAATCACGTGTGCACAATATAAAACAGAAGGTTTCTAATGATTGAAAAAGGAGGGGAAAAAAGCGATTTGGTAGTAGCTTGGTGAACTTTGGCTGAACTTCTCTGTTTGGCAGGCTCCGAGCGGACAGTCTAGGAGGATGCATTAGAGTTTGCATCTGAGAAGTTGACATCAAGCAGACAGCGAGACATGATATCTTATTTTCCTGAGCCATGCTGACACAAATTGAACTCCCCTTATTATTTTCTTATGCCAGTAAAGTTGCACTTGGAATTTAAGCATTTTGTGTGCAGATGTCGAGGGCCGGTTTGGTTTAATTTAAATAATTTGCAGATTGTTTAGTAGCACTCCAAAGACGGGAGTGTTCGTCATCTGAGTTCAATTTTATGAGCTTTGGTTTCTGATCTTCTGCAAGGTAAAACTGAAGCATTTAAAGACCTGAGCACTCACATATCCTGCTGCCCCTGCTGCTGCTGGCTTTGCTGATGAGTGGGGGAAAAAAACAGAGAGAGGCCCCCAATATTGTCTCTCGCTCGCTCAGCTTTTTACCTCTTCTTGGTTCTTTACTTGAGGAAAAAATCAAGGGCCTTAGGCGGGATCCCATAGGGATTGCAAGGGGAATGGGCTGAGAAGGTGAAGTATCAAAATTAAAAATCATGCATAATGAGGACTGACATTATAAAATACTTGTTCCTGTCATTCTGGCTTTAGAATCACGTGGCTTCCAATTTTTCAGGGCCATAGCAATTATGCATTTGCGCTGTTTATGCTGCACCCTCCGCCATCAGACATTTCTTTCACCAATGTTTACTTACCCAGTTTTTCTAAAGATTATATGTGACCTCCCTGGAGCCCAGGCATAGATGCATGATTGTATTCCCATTTATTTGAGTCGATTGCCTTGATTTTCCAGAAGAGAATGTGTTTGCCTAGCTAGGCCCCATATACTAAACAACATGAGGGAATGCTTCTTGGAAGAAAGTAAGATGTCAGCGTACATTACAACCCCCCTGGGGTGAATGGAAAGCATTCATAACGGACTAAAGAAGTGTACTTTTATAATGAAATGTACCTCATATAATTTATGACCCAATACTCAGAGATGAGTTTTTCTCTTTGGGAATGTATGTCTGTATGTGAGAAAGAAGAGAGTGTGTGATTGTGTAAAATTCTTAATGACGATCTGGGGAAAAAATGTTCTTTCCAGTTTGGGCAATGACCAAAAGTGATTTGCATTGGCCTCTGAGGGCTTCCAAGAAGGATGTGAAGCCCCTGGTCAGTGTGTAGGATGTGGTCACGGCCTTGACCCCACACACGGAGTTCTTTTTTCCCTGCACAGGGGAGAGGGGAGGGTGGAAAGTGTATGCTGGAGGGGAAGGGGCCCTTTGCCCTCCATCCGAGGCTGCCTGTGAGCTCTCTTCCCCAAAGCAGCCCGCAGCCGTGCTGAACTAAGCAGCGAGAGATAAGACCCATGGTCTGTGGGTTGTTAGGCCAGGTCTCTATTTTCCCTGGTGATGGAAAAGGTAAGAGTAGCTCCAACCAAATCTTCTTTTTTTTTTTCTTTTTAGAAAAGAAAATACCGCTAAACTGCTTTTTTTTTTTTTTTTTTTTGCTTTAGCTCCCATGTTGAAAAATCCCAAAGAAGCCTCAATTTTACTTTTTGGATATGAGATGAAGTAGCTTCCATGCAAAAGCAGGCAATGTGGCAAGAATAACAGATTATCCTGAAATTTTGGAACTGGAAGTGGTGCTGGATTGAATTATAAACTCCGATTTAGACCTGTTCTTGGTCTTGAGCGGCACTCCTGTGAGTGTGAACCCTTTGTGAATAACAGGAGCTCTTGAAGATGCTATTTTTTGTCATTTGTGGCCCAACTGAAGCAGGGTGGACCTTACTGTGATTACTGGAGGCCTTCATGAGCAGAAGGAACTAAGAAAGAGTGAGAGAAAGCCCTGGGGAGGAGCCAGAAGCTGGAAGCCAACAGAACCTAGAAGAGAAGGGGGAGGACATTGCCATGTGATGGGAAAGCCGAGGAACCTGAGGACTGCTGGCATCCAGGAGGCTACTGGCCCCAGGAAGAAGTAAACCTTCCAGCTGGTGAAATCGAGAGTCAATAAATTCCTGTTGTTTAAGCCAAAACCAGTCCGTGGTAATTGTCGTAGCAGCATGGAAAACTAAGGCAGAAGTGATAGCAGAAATAATCTAGTCTCAGCTCCACATTGTTCCATTAAGGAAGGCAACATGACTTAGCCAGGGTCAATCTGTGGAAGAGCCAAGTCCAGAAGCCAGGGCCATTGACACCGTGCCCCGACCTTGTTCCATTACCTGTCCCCGACCCCCCCCCCCCTGCCCTGCCAAATTCTGCAGTAATCTTGCTTCATCCAACAAGTCGATCACAAAATGGAGGGACAGGATTCTCTATGCTACAAGCAAAATTCCATGAATTACTAACACAGTTCTGCAAGTGATTTGATCTAAAATTCCTCTTTCTTGCTGCTCCCCAGTCCAGAAAACCTGAAACCAAGCCCCACCTGGCCAGAGCACTGGGATGGGGGTGGAAGGACTCACACACATCTGGAACCACCCAAAGGGTCAGAGCCACTGTTTTCTCTCTCTTCCACTAAGATGCCCCACATCCTAGCCTGGTCTTTTAGTTTGCCAGGGCTGCTATAACAAAGGACTAGTTGCCTTAAACAACTGTGAACCGTATTGTCTCACAGTTCAGAGGCTACAAATCCAGTGTCAGCCAGGCCATGCTTTCTCTTAAAGAGGAGAGTCCATCCCATGTCTGTGCTCTGGCTTGTGGTGGGCGGCCAGCAATCCACAGCACTCCTTGGCTTGTGGTGGTGTAACTCAATCTCTGCCTCCATCACATGGACTAAGGGTTAGGATTTGAACATGTCCTTTGAGGGACACATTTCAATCCATAACACCTGGGCTCCCCAGAAAGGTGAGCCTTTGGAAAAGACTTACGTGTTATTATTTTTTAGGCATGCATTCCAAGGGATCAGGAGGGGAGCATTATGGAAATTAAAACAGGAAAAGAGGGAGAGCCCATATAGGGGTGTGTTACCAAGCCAAAGGGGTCCATTGTGACTTTGTCTATTCCTCCTCCTTTGTTTAAACAGTGGTGGTCCAGAGAGCAGTTTACATGGCTTCCAGGAGTTGCAGTCCTATAGGTAGAACAAAGCTGGCATGAGCACTGAGCAGGGTCCCAAGATGGTCATCAACAGGGAAGCTCTGGAACTGGAGTCCAGAGGTGAAGCCCACCTGTGCGAGGTGGGCACTGCATCGCTGAGCCCTTGCAGAGCTGGTCCAAGAGGCAGGTGGGGCTGAGAGGGCCTTGGTCATGCATAAGGGGTGCCTGATAGACCTTGAGAAGTAAACTCTGTCCTTTAACTTCTCATTCCACTCTTTGTATATCATAGAGATATAATTTCCCCAGAGACAAAGTTCAAAACACAATCTAACCCCCTTTTCTTGTTCAGCAATCATATATATTTGGTACATATCAAATGAATGTTGATTGAATAAAAGAATGTTATGTGCCAAATTATGGATTGGATGATTTGGTAATAGAAAGTAAGCCCAAGCACAAGCCACAGACACAAGCCATAAACTGTAGAGATGGTTTGGTCCCACCCTATTCTTTACAATTATGTTCAATTTTTTAAAATAAGAACTGATGGCTCATGCTTTGACATCACATAAATCCCCTGACTACTTGTCAGGTATGAAAGTTCAAAATGGATTGGTGCAACCAATGTCACCAATGTCCTCCAAAGAAAAGAAAACCATTAAATAGCTATTACCCTAATCAATGTCATGAGTTTAATTCCCAGGAAGGGCCCCGGCAGAATTTCTCCAGTTTATCCCTCAGTTTCCAAAATACTTTCATCTTGACCTTGATAAGAGAAGCTCAAGTGTGATTTGCTTTACAGATTAGGTAGGGTTCTGTGAACATAGGAAAGGAGATTTCCCTAGCTCATAAATACTTGAAAACCACCAGATCAGCTGATTTCTGTGGGCTCATGTCCTCTACTAACTTAAAGATTCACTGAGATTGTTAATAGGAGTGGGATACTAAGGAAAGTATGTGGTCCCCAAAGGATGGAGGCAAATCACAGGGCGTTTCAGGACAGCAGAGCCATGCAACTCATGGGAACAGATCCCTAACTCTAGGGACCACCATCAGGGACAATCAGTGTGCTTCCCCCCAACACCTCCCTTGGGTGCCTCAATCAGAGGAAGAAACCCAGAATGAGAAAGCTGTGAGGGTCTTTACACAAATGGGGAGAAACCGAGGCCTGGGGTTGAGAAGCAGCTTGCCCAAGGTCACAAAGCAAGTGAACGGCAGAGCGAATAGGGCCCGTTCCTTGCCCATGGGGAGGGGGTGATCTATGGGGCTGAGCCCTGGGAAGCATTACCATGAAGTCCCAATACCAAGGGGTTCTGTGATCTCAGGAAATGAAAGTGTAGGTGAGAGGAAGATTTTTATTTTCCTGTTTTCCTTCAAAAGTAAAAGCATTAGCCCTATGCTCTTCCCCAGAGCTAGAGCATCTGCAAAGCCACGTTCCAAAGCCTTCTCCAGCTCCCTCCCCAAATCGTTTACCATCAACAACTCTGAATGCCCAAACCCTCCTCCCTACCACTGAAGAAAGGACTGGCTTTAGAAATGGAAAGGTTGATCTGAGCTGAAGAGCGATGGGAGCACCAAAGAGGAAGAGACAGCAGAAACGTGGACTGAGATGGGGAGGAAAGCTGAGATGGCCACTCTGCATTTCCTGGCACGCCCTCTGTGGGGGTGTGGAGCTTTAGTCACCCGGAAAGTCGGCCACGCAGGAGCAGGCACCAGTTTTATAAGCTGGGAATGACTGGCTGGCCCTCGGCAGTGGCAGCTCAGTTAGCAGGTAGCTCTGGGTGTCTCGCAAGGCCCTAGCTGGCCATTCTGCCAGGAAGTCCCAAAATGAGTTGGAATGTGTTATGGGTTGACTTGTGTCCCCCAAAAGGATCTAGTCAAGTTCTAATCCCCAGTATCTCAGAAGGTGACCATATTTGGAAATAGGGTCTCTACAGATGGAATTAAGCAAGTTAAAATGAGGTCACACTGGAGTAGGGGGAACACTTAATCCAATATGACTGGTGTCATGAGAAGAAGGGGAAAGGAGAGACAGATGGACAGAGAGAGAAAAGATGGTCATGTGATGACAGAGGCAGAGCTTGAATTAAATGCCACAAGCAAAGGGACACCAAGGATACCAGGCACACCAGAAGCCAGGAGAGAAGCATGGAACCGATTCTTCCCCACAAGTTTCGGAAGGAGCTTGGCCCTTCCAACACCTTAATCTTGGACTTCTGACCTCCAGAACTGTACACGAATGTATTTCTGTTGCTTTTTAAGCCACCAAATTTGTGGCACTTTGTTATAGCATCCCTAGCAAACCAAGAATGTCTCCATATTTGGGGGGAGGGGAACAAAGAATGGGAAAGCTGCAATTTGTGCTATCCAATAACTTCCAACCCAATGGGATGGTTCATTCTCTATTCTCAGGGAGCACACAGTGTGATGGTATAGTAAAAAGAGCATGGCTTTTGCAGGCAAGCAGATGTTGGACAAATTCCAGTCCCAGCATAAAAGCTTGCTGAATGGCTGAACTATCTTCACAGTAGACATAGGGGTGTGCTGCCCAGATGCCACATCACAGAAGGACTGGGAGGGTTCTACCCTTTCTGCAGCAACCACATCCGGTGACTGGTCTAAATGTGGATATAAAGGCCTGGCCATTTCTGCCCCGTGTGGGAAACTCTGATGGGTGAACTCTCACTAGATCTTTCTGCCACATTGGCCAAAGCTTTGTTGGGCCTGCATGGCAATTCGACTTCTCCCACTGTCCAGGCCTATTCTTTCCCTCTTCCTTTCATAGGTGTTGAACTCATAATGAGCATCTGTAGCCCAAATTCCAGCATCTATTTCTGGAGAATCCAACCCATGCCAACCTTGCAGATCCTTGTTTGATCACTTGTAAACTCAGAAGAGCAACAGGTGTGTCACCAGGCTATCACAGGTGTAGAGAATCAGTACCATGGCTGGCACAAAGGGAATGCTTGTTAAAAGCATTTCCCTTTTCCCCTCCAAAAGTCCCTGATGTTATGGGGAGGACCCTCTTCACCCTTGGGCTGTGCCCAACCCCTTGCTTCTTCCTGGACTCCAGCAAAGGGGCAGATGGCACTGCTCTGGAGTAGCCACACTGCTGCCATCACCTCAGCTGGGACATGGGCAGGAGGGTTGTTAAAGAGAAGGAAGCACAGAGAGATGGGCTCACGTGCTCAGGACACACAGCACAGAAGCCTCAGCCACGTATGCTGCAAAGAAACGTGTGCCACTTGAAACTCAGTCCAATGAGTTTATTTATTTAGAAGTTGATAAAATTTAGTTCATCAAGCATGCAGTCTCACAAAGCCTTGATCAGCACCTCTCTCCATTTTTAACTTAAGACTCAAGGTGCTTTCCGTATCAAAAAAGTAGCTGGAGGATTTGGGAGCAAGGCTGGAGGGCCTGCCTGTCCTGGGAATTCCCCCATTAAAACTGGGTGAGGAATGGGAGAAGGAGTCAACCAAAAGAAGGCAAATCCAGGATAGAAATTTCCACCATACAGTAGTTTTCTGGGTCCGCATCCAGTTTAAGAAGGAAGCAAAATTTCCATCTGATAGTTGTTAAGGCAAGGTAGTTAAAAGAATTATTGGTCATATTTTAATTCCATGTGTCCTCGGTACAATGAAAGAATGAAATGTGGAATGGGAGCTAGCATCCATGTAATCTCAACGCTCCTCCCTCCTGCTCAGGAGTTGCTCCAAGGGAAGTTGTTTCCCAGCTTCAGCTGGGACAAATCTGCCAATAACCCAAGGATGTTCCGTTTGGAGAATATGGGCCCTGGATCCTGCTCGAGAACTGTGTTTTTAACTAGAGCGCTGCTTTAGGAGAGATCCCACCAAGGGGCTGGGGGGTGGGCGCTCTAGAGAGAGCCAGAGAGAAGAGCGTGTCCTTAAAGTCCTTAAAAATAAGGTTGAGCAGTTAAGTAATGGCATTAGGAGGCACTAAATGAAGAAGGATGGTCAGCACAGCAGAAAGGAACAGCGAGGATCCAGGGTAGTTAGCAGAAAGCTGAACAAAGCTGGCAGAGAGTTAACTTTGGTAGCGAGAAGAACTTCAGCCGGAAATCCAGGATTGGAACGCTTGCTAGTCATCAAATTTGGCCTCAGCAGGCAAAAGGATCAAAGCAGTTTCAGGAGATTGGAGCTGGGGAACAAGGGTTGGAGGAGAAGTTTCTTAGTAGGGTGAGCCTTCCTTACCCCTGGAGGGAGAATTATTCCACTAGAGAAAAGGCCCAACAGGAATTCAGCCAAGAGACCCCTGACAGCATAAAAAGGATCATCTGAAAACCGCAGGCATTGAAACGCAGCCCCGTGCGAGCAGGCGAGCTCCCTCAGGGACAATGTTTTATAAGGAGAGATGGAAGAACTGGGGTTGGGAATGAAGTGAAGAGGGAAGAGGGGAGAAGAGAAAAGTCAGGGTTCTATAAATAACCAAGGAAACCACAAAGTAGGCTTTTAAGCAGAGCTATGTGGTGGTTTCCTCTCACATCTCCCAAGAAATACAAACTTCACAACCGTCGAAACAGCTCCTGGACGGCCTGGAAGCAGGCGGGGCAGGGACAGGAAGGAAACCAGCACCTTCCATGTGCCAGACCCAAAAAGAGCCACGCAGCTTTAATCACACTGCAGGCCTTGGGGGTGGGTGTCACCCCCCCATGCTGGCAGTGAAGAAGCCAGCATTTAACCACAGGGAGTGGCGTGACCAGCTTCCCTTGGTTGAAAAGAACCGGAACAGAATTTGAACTCAGGCCTCCTCCTGCCGGATAAAAGGACTGGCGAATGGAGAATGGTTCCTTATCCAGTGCTGGCTTCCTGTGGGCTTTCCAGAAGACAGGAGGCAAGCTGCGTGGGAAAGGGGTGCATCGATGAGGACGGGGTCCCTTCCACAAATAGCCCCCCTCCCCCAACCAGGACAGCAGATAAAACGGGGAAAATCACCCCTGTTTTTGTTTTTTAGGTGCCCAGCCCTAGTGCCCAAAGGTGCATGGAGAAGTTTCTCCCCATTGGGAGAGGCGAGAGGGAGGGGAATCTGCTGAAACATCTGGCTCGTGAAACCAGAGTTCCAAAGGAAATTCCAGCTGTCAAGGAGCCCGAGAATGAAAGGCAGGCGAGGATCAGCGCATCTTTGTTTTGTTTCCCATCATTCACCCCGTGCTGCCCAGTGACTTATGTCCCTAGAAGGCGATCTTTTTTCTTTTTTTCCCCTCTGGAGGTGTGTGTAAATATCCAAGTCAGGGGAAGCAATTAGGCAAAGAAAAGCTCAAAATAGAGTTTCTGGTTGCAGATAACTGCACTACGAGGCAAGTGGAACCAAGATGCTCCCTGGGGGAGGGGGAGAGCCTGGGCATGGGGAGGCAGAGCCAGGGTGACCCTGAGTGCCCCCCCCCAGAGGCCGAGAGCTATCAGTCATTGTCAGGGATTTTCCAGGGGGCAGAAACGCAGACCTGCGGGCTGTGCCAGCCCATAATTACCCACTCCCTTTCCTGCACTTTTAAACTCCTGTGGTAGGTGTTCATCAGCAAATCATTTCCAGCAAAATAGCCTGACTTTTCAAAATTAATATGTGCTTGTTAGCTCTGCCCTAAATCAATGTATCATGTTAATTACACTTGGCAATATGAAATCGTGCGTTGGGGGAAGCAAGTTGGTGCAGGAAGCTTGTTATGACTGATGAGTGCCGGAAATGTTCCAGGGAGGCAGCTGCGGGGCAATCGTGGGGCATCCTCCGGCCTGGGGCCAGAGGGCTCGGTGGAGAGCGCCTCGCTGCAGCCTCGGCCCCGCTGTCTGCCCGGAAGGGCACTCACAGGCTGGGGGCCCACCTGTAAAACGGAGGTCCCAGTATTTCACAACCAGGGACCCTGCAAGAAGGCTGCTGTGGAAGAAGCCCCTATAGTAAACAGATGAATGCACTGGATCTTTGTGCTGTCCCCTCCAGAGCCACCTCTCTCTCTCTCTCTCCCTCTCTCTCTCTCTCTCTCTCTCTCTCTCTCTCTCTCTCTCTCTCTATTCTGTGCTCCAGGCTAATTCCCAATCACCCGTTTCCCCTCCCTCTGGTTCCCAGCTGGTTTGGACAGGGGAAGCACCAGCGGGAGATGGAGGCAGAGATGAGTTAGACCAAGATGTCCGTCTCCCTGAGGCTCCCACCCTTGGGGACCCCACAGATTGGCTGCACCCCCCAGAGGAGGTCGCAGCTCCTGGCAGGTGACCCTGTCCACACTGCTCTCTCCCTCTCCAGTTCCAGAAACGTCTTGCCCACACCCTGCCCACGTGTTTGAATAGTCCCTTCATGAACGCCCCCCCAAACATATCCCCGTTTGAGGGTGACATTTGCCCCCTGCCAGGAATCTCTCCAACACTAAAATCCTCCTGCTTGCCGGGCAGGCTGGTGGGAGGGTCTGCTACCCACCTCCTGATGTGGGGGGAGGGGGCAAGCGGCCCCCCGGAGGCCTCCAGACAAGGCCTTGCGAGCAGCTCCCTACAAGGCCTGGGAATGACAGAGAAAGGGCAGGTCTGAGGCGCCACGCCGGGAGAGAGAAGAGGGGGCGATGAGGGCGAGCGGCCCGGTGGTGCCAGCTCTCACCCCTCGAGTCCCGCTCCTGGCCCTGGCCACGCCTCCTTCCCCAGGCCCCGCCCCCGAGGGCTGGTCCCGGGGAGCTTGATTTCCATGCGGACCCCAGCAGTCCTGGCAGAGGGGTGTAGAAAAAGAAGACCCACCGGCGTGAGAGTGAGAAAAGCTGGCGGCATTTGGGAGGGGAGTGGGGGGAGAGGGGTTGGACCTAAAAACCGAAATCAGAAATTGCAGAAGTGGCTTGCGAGCAGGCGGTTCAGTGAGCCACTGGTTTGGGTTTGTTCCAGGCCATGGACAGAGCTGACGCTTTCTGTGGGCGGAGCGTGCCCTTGTCCTGGGCATGCAAACGGAGGGGACTCTCTGGTGCTCACAGTGCCCGAATGCATACTGGTGGAGGGCCCCCTCCCCGCGTGAGGCCTTATTAAAGGCAAGCAACACGTTAAGAGAATGAATTGGAATCTTCCAGAATTCTGCTTCCACCTAAAAGACGTGATCAGACTATTGACCCTCGGCATCTCCAGACAAGAGTATCATTCAGAACCATCAGCTCGGAGAACTTAATTAATTTCCCATTAATCGCCTGTTTCTAATACACCTTTTTTTTTAGAGGGGTTTGGGGTTTACAGAAAAATTGAGCAGAAAGAGCAGACTTCTCATTTACCTGCTCGTCCCTCCACTCCACCCCGCCAGCTCTACACACATCCACACACTGACACACATACCCACATGCACACCGATTCTCCTCTTTTTTGCATATGTGTTATACTACCCGCTCCTATATGCTAGTTCTCTTGGTGTGAACATCTAGCATCGGTGTGGTACATTTGTTACGATTGAGGAACCAATATTGACACACTATTATTAGCTAAATCCATAGTTCGCCCTAGAGTTCACCCTTTGTGTAAACAGTTTTATGGGTTTTGACATGCATAATGTCATATATCCCCATTGCAGCATCTCACACACACTAGTTTTGCTGCCTTAAGAATGCCCTGTGCTCTTACTCATCCTTCCCGTCTCCCCTGAATCCCTGGCAACTACTGATCTTTTTGCCATCTCTATAATTTCGCCTTTTCCAGAATGTCATATAACTGGAATCTTATCAACTCCCAGGTCATCATCAGTTCCTCACTAATTCTTTCTTGTACTCCCGTGTCACGTTGCTTCATGCTTTTTGAGGAAACCTTTCTCAACTCGCTGAGCCTTATGCCCTCGTGGAGCATGCACTCACCGGGTGTGCCAAATGGTAAGTGCGCTGGGGGGACTGAGATGCTGATGCTTGGGGCCAAGGAAGGAGCCGCAGCCTCCAGGTACACGGGGCCAGGGCACAGCGTGGGCGCAGCGCTGAGCCGCCAAATGAGTCCGCTGGGTGCTCCTCCTGGGGGGCCAGTGGCGCTCGTGATAGGCCTCCATTTCGGCAGGTAATGGGTTAGTTGGAACCTGGGACATAGCTGTCTGTCTGTCTTCCTGATGGTTTTTGAGCTCCATGAGGGCAAAACGAGGTTTACTTCTCCCCTTGGGACACACTCCATGTGGATATTAAATTAGTTAATTACTCAACTATCTAGCAAAAAAAAAAATCACTCTGACCACAATTGGGTCTTTGGAATCCAACTAACCTGTATCTTGATTATTCAGTAGTAGCAGTTTTGAACCACAGGGTATAAAAATGAAAGGATGTTAACAACCAGCTCTCTCCCTCCTTAAGGAAGCAGGTGTGGCTCAAGTGATTGGGCTCCCGTCTACCATGTGGAGGGTCCTGGGTTCAATTCCTGGGGCCTCCTGGTGAAATAAGCAAGCTGGCCCATGCAGAGTGCTGACCCATGTGGCAAACATGAGCGGAGACCTGGCATGGCAAGATGACGCAACCAAAAGACACAGAGGAGAGACTGTGAGGAGCTGAGGTGGCGCTTTAAAAAATATAAAAAAATAAAAACAGAACAAAGGAGGAAGGGAGAGAGGGACTCTCTAGCACATCCCAAGTGCTCATTACTTGACATACATCATGTGATCTTCACAAACTCCCTGAAAGCCCCCATTTTGCTCATGAGCAGACAGAGACACAGAGCCCTGCAATGATGTTTTCAAAGCCCCTAGCGGCTAGTAAGTGGCAGAGCTAGGATTCAGTCACTGGTGTGCCTTCTTTAAAGCATGTGAGATGTACTGAGCCACACCATGTCTCCAGGTGAGACAACGGTGAATGAACAAATTCTGCAGGTCCAGGAAGGCAGTCAGGTACCTAGAAGTTAGGTAAGATGGGGTTGGGGTACAGCTGCATCTTTTAGCAAAGAGGCTCCAGAGACCAGGGCCCAGCCGTGAGCCTAAGGGGACCACTGAGGAGGTGATTGGCCCCACCCAACTTCCAGGTTCCTGGCAGGCACAGGTTACTGAAGTCAGAGGGGCATTTTTAGAGACCCATAGACGATTCTGTTCTAGGATGAGGCAGGTCTATACATCACCACTTACCTGTTGAGAATCTGTTCTTTAACCAATAGTTTGATTATTTCCTTCCATAGCCGCATGGCTTGTAGATGATTGAATGTCTGGGACTTACTACCTGTGTGGCCTTGGGGAAGTTTCTTAACCTCTCTGCGCCTCTCTTTCCATGTCTGTAAGAAAAGGCCCATACTGGTATCTATCTCACAGGGTTGTGGCAAGGTAAGCTAGTCACTACATGCAGTGTCTTTGGAATAATGCCTAGCACGTAGCATAAAGTATGTTTACTTTTACTATATTTGCTACTAATTCTTTCATTTTTATGGATTTTAAAAACAATTAATTGCTGCATAGTAATCATAATCTTCTCAAAATACAGACTAATTTTGATGGATGTGATTGCAACCTGTTTTTCAAATAATTGCTGCTTTAAATCGAACAGTCTCTCCTTATAACTTGACAAGTGGCATATTTTATTGATGTTCTAAATTATGTGGGTTTTTTTCTCAGTCTTGTCTAACTTATTATTTTATTCAGTAGGTGAAAAATACTCCATCTGACAGGCTACTAACTACATAATAGCTTTAAACCAAATCTTAGCAGGTGTTTATTTTTCCTTTTTTTTTTTCTTTTTTGCAGAAGCAATTATAGTAACATGTGTTTTCTAATGTACAAGACAAAAAAAATTGAGGCTCTAATAGTTACAACATCATTTCACATCTATACAAACATTTAAACACAGAGAGGGGGGTATGAATTCTTGGTTGAAGCAAAGGCAATCCAAAATTCTATTCTTGGTATGGAAAAGTTCAGACTGGCAGCTGTGAAATAATTATATCTGTTACCTTCCAAATTACTGTAAGCCAGACGCTGGAGTAACAAAGGACAAGAGTTACTTTCATATTAGCATATATGTCATGTTTAATCAGTTGGAGGAGAACTGTAATTACTTTGCTCTCTTCTTAGCAAACTTTAAAGAAAGAAAGTCATGAACTTACAAAGTTAATGTCATCCTGTTCAGATAGTTATAGTTTTATAGGTAATTTGCTACAGATTTTATTCAGATAACTTGTAATTATTTCCTTTCATGATCATCTTCAATCCTACAGGCCATTTCAAACACAAACATAAGGGCTACAGATGTAAAAATGGATCAACATTACAATCTAATTATTGTCATTTGCCCCCATTCAGTGCATATCTCTTTATTGGCCAAGGCCTTATGCCCACCTGTCCAACCAAGCGTTGGATAGAGGAGAGAAGCAGTCAAGGAACACCTGTTCTTAACCCTTTGTCATCAGTGGGGGGATGTAGCATGGATTGGAAGGGGGTGGATGGGAAATGCGGGTTTTGGAGTCAAATAACCCCGTATGAACATCCAGTATCTTTGGGCAAGATCTTCAGCATTTCTCAAGTTCCATTTCCTCCACTGTAAACTGGGGATATTAACACCATCCTCGATGGGTTTATCGGAATTGTGTTGAGATTATATATGCACACAGACACACAACACACACATGCATGTATTCATACACACATCTATAGATAAGGATGTTGATGTGAAAATGCGTATGAGGATAGAGATAGATAGAGATACCCCAGGATAGTGCCCAAAATGTAGCAGGCAGTTAAAACATGACCTCTTTTGCTAAATGGATCCTCCTCTACACCTTTCTGTTCATGTCCTGGCATTGCAGCTAACTCCCGTTAGGGTTCTCTGCTTCTAAACGGGGATACATGTCTCCTGAATAGACTCCCCTTATCTCCTTTTCTCTCCCCATTGGGATGCAGCAGCCTGGTAACAATTTCCCAGGCTGGATTCAAGAGGCAGAATGAGCTGCTCAGAAGCCAAGTCATAAAACTGGGGCCTAAAAAGAGAGATGGCTGTCTTTGAGACTTGGCTCACAGAGTGCTTCTTCATCTTATCAGGTCTGGCATCAACCGTGTGCACGCCAGGGGCTTCTCCCCTTGGGAACCTGGGATGTCTCCAGTAACAACTCCAGCCCAAATCATCAAATACCTACAATCTCAAGTCATGGGAAGCTGGCCAATGGACTTCCCTTGAACTTCTCAACCAAGGCATGCACCTGTAAAGAAGTCACTTGCTAGGTGGCGACCCATTTGGGTGTACCCATTTGTGAAAAGTCTCTCTCCTTGATGAATTACTCTTGACTGGGAGATTCCTTCATACTGAAATCATCATGTCACCACAGTCTCCAGACCCCATGAGCCATCATGTCTGCAGCGGAATCCACACCCGGCTTGGCCTTCTTGGTCCTCTCTGCCAACTGGGTGGAAAGACCCCTGGATTGGGGATGCTTGGACTACATCCTAGATGGGCAACCTGGGTGGACCCTGCTTGGCCTCAGTGTCTTCCTTTGCAAAATAAAGGGACTGGTTCTTTTCCTGCCTATCTCACCAAGGCAAGTCAAAGCCACTGCTCTGTTTGAAAAGACTTTTAAAAGATGTAATGTGATACCAGTGCAAAGAATTAATACTATGATCGCTCCTTTCTCTGAATTATCTGCTACTCACCAACCGCCTGGATTTTCAAGAGTGCCAGAATCCAACTTTTATGTGAAATTAATTCAGATTTAAATCTGAAGTCAATTCAGATTTAAAAACAAACAAAAACAAAACAAAACAAAACACTCTGGGAGTCAACATGTGCAAGTCAAGCAAAAACGTCTGAGGGCCACAGTTGGCCTGCGGGTCCTGCATTTACAACTGACTCAATGATTCAGATTCAGTGATTCCCCATTACAACAAATGAAAACAAACACAAGGATTTCCCATCACACCCAATTCTAATTCACCCAGCAGCACATCGGGACAGCCAGACTCAGGCAAGCCCCTGATAGTTCTGTAGACCCCCAGCCCTCTCCTCCATCTGTGCTGAAGGCCCCACGTGCTCCTGCTGCACACAGCAAGCACTCCGCTCCGGCCCTCTGCAACTCGGGGACGTAACACAGGAATTCACCAGCGCCCATACTGCACCGTAAGACGAGTCCCCCAGCTCCACGTGAAATCGCTCTGCATTTCTGAACGCTTGTCTCCATTTCTCTGTTCAGCTCCTGGGGGGCTGGCCCCAGGGAATGCTTTTCCTAATGGGTGGTAACCTCATGGGGGCGGTGCTAACCCAGTCCCACGCCCTCAGAAAGGGGCACAGGCCACAGGACCTCAGGAAGTTGACTGCCCTGTCTCAACCTCAGTTTCCTCATTTGTGAACAGGGAGGAATAATGAGGACCCAATAGAATTAAACAAGAAATATACAGAAACTGACTGGCTCTGATAAATCCCTAGCAGACTTCGGATCTCTTCTGTCCAGAAGGGGTTACTAGCTTGTGGCCCTTCCTTCTTTCATTCAACTACAGGGATACCCAAGGTCCTTCAGATTTCCTTGAGACTCACCACCACTGGACCAGAAGCTCCTTAGAGACAGGGACCTTGTGAGCTTCAACCTTAGGGCTGCAGGGCCTAGCATCAGACTGGCATATAGCATGCCTCCAAGAACTATGTAGTGAATGGAAGAATGAATAAATGTGCGAATAAGGAAATGAGTATTTTATGAGACGGTAATGCCTCAACCCATAAAAATGGCTGTGCCCTGGGTCCAAATCTCAACACTCCCAAAGACAGAGGAGAGAGAGTCCTGCTCCCTGGAGAGGGTTCCCCGGCTGTCCCATTTCCACATACGGCCCGCACGTCCTCACCCCCCTGAGGGGGCATTCCAGCCTAAACCCAAGGAGGCAGCGTCCCTGACACGCGGAACCCGAGGTGTCAGTGGGGACTTGGGGATTGCCTTCTGCCTTATCTTTCCATTGACTGTACGATGGGGCTTACAGGACGAAGTCTTCGTTGTCCAAGAGCACCTGGGACCCTCCAGAGCCCTCTCGCCGCCGTCACTCAGGCAGAGGTCCTGCTGATGGAGAACAGATGTCAGCCAGAGTCCACCTGAGCATGATCACCCGCGCCGTGGGGCTGCTCCTCAGAGGCTGCCGACAGCCCCCTGCTGCCCCCCGCCTCTTCCGGAGCCCCCCAGCTCAGGCCTAACAAGCAATACCCGGGCGGACCCCCGCGGCTGCCGCTGCCACCCGGACACGGGAGCCGACCGCAGCCTGGGAGCCCCAGCGGGCGGCCTCTGGGTGTAGGAGGGCCAGGGGTCCCAGAGTTCCGAGGCTCCTCCCCTTCCCCTCACTCCCCGTCCACCCTCCTCCTCTCATCTTCTCCTCAATCTAAGATTTTACGGTTCTTGTCCCAAGCCAGTTCTGGGCAGTGAGAATCGACAGGAAGGACCAGCCGAACAGACACCGAGGGGTAGAGCTGAGAGGGCATGAGGACAGGCCGGGCGTGGGGCCAGGCACGGAGCTGCCAAGGCCAGCGCGGGGTCCTGGCCCGGGGGAACACCCGGCTAGCTCGTGGGGCCGCTCACCATGGGGGACCCAGGTCTGGGGGAGTCGCTGATGAGCTCTGGACAGTGGCCCCAATTTTCCCAGGAGATTAAATTAGTATGAGAGGAAGGAGCGAATAGTCTACAGCAAGCATTTAAGGGAATTTCAAGTATTAATGAAAAATTTTTAGATGCGTAGAAAGAGATGATATAAATATAGATGTAGACTGAGACAAAGACGTCGCCGGAGACACAAACATAGCCGTAGACGTCTCTTCCTCTCAGGGACTTCATCTGTAAGTGGACCATACATATTATAGAATTTCAGGATATTAATGAATCAGGATATGTCTGATTGCAAATGTGACAGAGTAACAGCCTAAGAATACCTTCAACAATAAATACTTTTAGGGCACTTAATCTTCAGGACAAGAAGTCTTTTTTTATATATACTTTTTTTCCTCCCCCCCCCTCCTCCCAGCCCTCCTGTTTTTGCTGTCTGTGTCCATTCGCTGTGTGATCTTCTGCATCTTTTTCTCTTTTTTGTCTTCTCTTCTCATCTTTCTCCTCTAGGATTCACCAGGATTCAATCCTCGGGACCTCTGATGTGGAGAGAGGTTCCCTGTCAATTGAGTCACCTCAGTTCCTGGTCTCTGCTGTGCTTGACCTTGACTCTCCCCTTTGTCTCTCTTTTGTTGAGTCATCATCTTGCTGTGTGACTCACTGGCATGGGTACTGGCTCACTGTGCAGGCACTCGACTTGCTGCATTGGTACTTGGCTCACCACACAGGCACTGGCTCATTGCACAGGCACTGGCTCACCACACAGGCACTGGGTCACCATGCAGGCACTTGTGTGGGCACTAGGTTTGCCACACGGGCACTCAGCTCACCACACAGGCACTCATGCAGGCACTTGGCTCACCTCGTGGGCACTCAGCTCACTGCTTGGGCACTTGCATGGGCACTCGGCTCACTGCACTGGCACTTGGCTCACCACGTGGACACTGGCTCACTGCACAAGCATGCTTTCTCTTCTTCTTTTTTACCAGCTGTCTCCAGGGATCGAACCTGGGTCCTCTCATATGGTAGGCAGAGGCCCTATCACCGAGCCACATCCGCTTCCAGGACAAGAAGTCTTGAGGTTGTGGTGCCAGGTTTCGATCCGTGACTCAATAATGTTAAGGACTCAGCTGACCCCTTCTCTCTGCCGTGCAGCGTCAAGATCTTGCCTCCCTCGTGTCAATCATGTCTCACTTCATGACTGCAAGATGGCTGCTACAGCTCCAGGAATCACAACCTCATACAACCATGTCCTAAGCAGCAAGGGGTGGGAGTGGAAGGGAGGAGGTGGAAATGTGACCTCTCTTCTGGAACTTTTCTTCTTGAAGAACATGTTTTCCAATGCTCCAGGTTTCCCCCTTACATCTCACTGGCCAGAACCAGATCACCCAATCACTGCTCACTGCAAAGAAGGTTGGAAAAGGGAAGACTGATTTTTTCACCCTCTGTGCAGGAGTTAGACAATGAGGCAGAAGGCCGAGGCAGCCATTAGGCAAGCAACCAACAGCACCTATTGCAATCAACATCAGCAAAAACCTTCCAGGTCTTTTCAGCTAATAAGGAAGCTAAAAACTCATCAAGTTAAGTGCCTTAGCAAAGCCCAAACACTAGTTTGTGGCAAAATCAGGGCTAGAACTCAGGACTCTGCCCCTCCTCCAGCCCAGCGCCATTTCCACAGAATTCCACTGTCTCATAGCCCCAACAATTGAATTTTTTTCATATAATAAACTTTATTTTTAAAGAAGTTTTAGATTACAGAAAAGTTGCACAGAAAGTACAGAGGATTCCCATTTACCCCACTCCCGCCCCCTCCCTCAGTTTCCCCAAGTAATAGTCTCTTTCATTAGTGTGGTATATTTGTTACAATTGATGAACAACTACTGAAGTCTATATTTATGGTTATGGTTTACACTTCGCACCGCACGATTTTGTAGGCTTTGACGAAATGTATAAAGGCCTATGGCCACCATTGCAATGTTGTACAAGACAATTCCAGTGCCCCAAAAATGCTCTATGTTCCACCTATTTGTTCCTCCCCCTCCCCTCAGGACCTCTGGAAGCCACTCTCTTTATATCAATGTCACAAGTTCTTCCGTTACTGCAATACTAAGCAGTCTGCTTTGGTCCGTGGGTGCATACCCCCCTTACATCTGTTCATTCCTCTGTCTCGAGGATCTTGGGATGGTGATGCCCACTCTGCTCCCGACAGAGAGGGCTTAGATCCCATGGGGCACAGGGATGAACTGTCTTGCTTGCAGTTTTAGATACTCTTTGTTTCTCCCCCATACTTAAATTTATCCACACAATGTCCTTATTTCTAGAATTGAAACATCTCAGCTCACCTAGACTACCCTCTAATGAAATCATTACACTGTGGGGATCCAGTGAAATGATGGGTTTGAAAGTGGTTTGGGTGTGATTTCAGGCCCTGCCAAGGCTTCTTGCCCCCAACATGCCCCCAATCACCTTTTCACCAGACCTTGGTCGGAGAGAGCAAGTGCGGGTCCAGCAGACAGAGAAAACGGAGGCAGGGGGATTAGCAAAATAGGCTCCAGCTCATCAATGTCCGTGCTCCCTGCCTGTCTTTTATATATATATATATTTTTTTAATATATGTATTTATATATATTTATATATTAATATATATTTATTTCTCTCCCCTTTCCCCCCCCATCCGCTGTGTGTTCTACTGTGACTGCTTCTATCCTTATCAGTGGCACCGGGAATCTGTGTTTCTTTTTGTTGCGTCATCTTGCTGTGTCAGCTCTGCATGTGTGCGGCGCCACTCCTGGGCAGGCTGCACTTTCTTTCCCGCTGGGCGGCCCTGCCTCTCTTTTAAGACACACAGATTCTCTTGACTCTGCAGTCCCCACGTGAGCCCTGACTCTGGGCTGCCACAGCTATTGGGCTGCCTCCTGGCTCTGCCCCTTGTCATCTCCGCCGTACCTGGGCTTCACTTTTCTTGTCCATAAGATGAAGGGTGGGCTCGGACACCCATGGAGGCCTTCCTAACTGCAAGACGTTATGATGCAAACTTGCCGGTCAAATGGATTCCTAACGTGTGTCTCAGGCTTCCAGAGGCAAACAGCCCCAATTTTCCGGGCCTCTTCTCACAGCACCCACCTCCGGCTCACCCTCCCCAGGTCCTCTGTGGACCGTGCCTGCAGAGCTTGCACAGCTTCGTCCCTGCCCTATATCCACGGCGCATCATCCCTCTGCACTGCCCCAATTTCAAACCCGGGCTGGGGACAGGCTCGGAGCAGCCTTTCGCCCTTCACTCCTCTCCACCTAGCAAAGCACTATGCGGAAACCACAACCAAACCCCCGGGCGTGAGAGTCTGGGTGCTTTTCCCCCCTTCAGACCGCAGAAAGAGGGGTGGGGACAGGGGAAAGGAGGAGGAGGCACAGGGGCCGGCTGCCTCACACCTCACTTATTTGTAAGTACTCCATGTGGTTTCACTTTGCACCCACTTTTCCAGTGGGAGCCTGCGTGTTAGCACCTGGGGACACCTGTCTCCAATTAGCCCAGCCATTTCCCTAAGAAACGATACCCCAAAGAGACGGGCGGAGGGCAGTGAGAGCCGTGGCTTTGTCCACGCTCTCGAGCCAGCAGCGGAGCAGAAGCAGGGGAGGGAGAGAGGCGAGGAGGCTCGTGGAGGCCTTCCGAGAGGGGCAGGGAGAAAGAGCAGAAGCACGAGCCCAGCCCTGGGCCTTGGCGCTGACCGGCGAACACCTGGTGGCCTTGTGGCTGCCAGGCCCAGGGATGTTTGGCATTCCTCAGTGGCCACGCTGGACCAGAAATGGAAGCCAGCCTGCCCAGAGGGCGTCAGAGGGCACTGGGGCTGCGGGGTCACCTGCGGGGCTCGGGCTGGATTTCATGGTCCCAGCTGTCTGGATGATTTGCTGAAGATTCCAGTCTCCTCGGCCGCCTGCTGGGAGGCCTCAGCCGGCTGCGGGGAGATGGCCAGTTGCACGACAAGGCCTTCAATAACATTAGAAAAACAAAACAATCCCTCCTCCCCCTGCGCTACCTCGAGAGTTCCTTCTTGGCACATTTGATTGACTGAAAGTAAATTACTTATTCTCACATCTTCAGTGGGAGATTAGACTTCCAATACCAGGCTAATAGGCCTCAGTCCTAATGCAGAGGCTGAGAAGGAATGGATTTCTGGATCCACAAGCACACGCTGTAATTCTGTTTTGAAAGTGAGTGCATTGATTGCTTCTTACAACGGGGACCAGCTTCCTCGCACCCAAGGCAAGCAGGCCAGGTAAAATCCTCGTGATTTGGCCGTTGGGCTTGTTCGTTGGTTGTTTTTTCTTTTACCTTCACATACCATAAAATTGAGATATAATTCACATGCCCTAAAATTCACCCACTTAAAGGGTACAACTCAGGGGTCTTGAGTATATATTCAGAGTTAAGCAACCACGGCCACGATTTAATTTTAGAATATTTTTTTCACCCCAAAAAGAAACCCCATCGATACTCACCAGCTGACACTCCCCTTATCCGTGGCCCTGGCAACCATTCATCTATTTTCTGTCTCTATGGGTTTGCCCGTTTTGGACATTTCATATAAATGTGCATAGTTGTATAATTCATACACGGTGCCTGGTCTTTTGTGACTGGTTTTTACACGCACCATATGTTTGCAAGGTTCACGCATGTTGTAGCATGGGTCAGAACTTCATTCCTCTTTAGCACTGAGTAATATTCCACTGTATGTATGTACCACATTTAGTTTATCCACTATCGGCTGATGGATATTTGGAGTGCTTCCCCCTTTTTCAGATGATTATAAATAATGATGCTATTTGTGGATGGGTTTCTAAATAATATTTACTTGGGACCTCTCTTTGGAAGATAATAAGGGTTACAACAACCACTGTTGTTTCGTAACCTCCTACTCTTATTAATTTTTCCTCCACTGCTGTTGTAGAGATAACGTGCACAAAGCACTTGATGCCCAGTAGGCCCTCAGTCAGCAGTAGCTGCTGGTAAGGTTCCAGATGATTCTAAACTGAGGTCATCCATGAGCCTGATGATCCTTAAAACCGACGACTTAAACGTCCTTCCACACAGTGTGGCGGGGCACTATCATCTGTTCATGAACCAGGGCACTGAGCTTGGGAGAACGTGGAAGGCCTGGATGGCCCTTTGAGATGGTCTCATCTAGTGTCCTCATCTCACAGGCAAGGAAACTGTTTAAGGAGCATCAGGAGAGCGGCAGACTTGGCCCAGTGGTTAGGGCGTCCATCTACCACATGGGAGGTCTGCGGTTCAAACCCCGGACCTCCTTGACCCGTGTGGAGCTGGCCCACACGCAGTGCTGATGCGCACAAGGAGTGCCCTGCCACGCAGGGGTGTCCCCCGCGTAGGGGAGCCCCACGCGCAAGGAGTGCGCCTGGTAAAGAGAGCAGCCCAGCGTGAAAGAAAGTGCAGCCTGCCCAGGAATGGTGCCACACACACGGAGAGCTGACACAACAAGATGACGCAACAAAAAGAAACACAGATTCCCGTGCCACTGACAACAACAGAAGTGGACAAAGAAGACGCAGCAAATAGATACAGAGAACAGACAACCAGGGTGAGGGGGGCGAGGGAAGAGAAATAAATAAATAAATAAATCTTTTTTTAAAAAAAAAAAAAAGGAGCATCAGGAGACCTGGATTTGAGCTCTGGCTTTACAACCCAGGAGCCACCAGGTCTTGAGCGTGACACTCCATCTGCCTGAGATTCGCTTCCCCCATCCATAGATCAAAGACCTGCTGTGCACACACACACACCTGAAGCAGTCGCCTTTGATAGTGACTGGAGCAGGTGTGCGCTACCCTCCTGCTTTGGAAAAAAAAATCCTGGATGTCGTGGTTCGGGTCTTGGATTACTAGGGAATGTTGGTGTCATCTTGAAATGGAGACTCTGCAGAGGGTCCCTGGTAAGTGGGGTTGTCAGGACCGGCTGTGTGAAGAAACCCCTCCCAGCACAAGGTCGTACGTAGAAGAATCAGCGAGGGAGTGTCTCGTGAACTCCCAAGTGCCCCCAGAGCAGGAGGCAGGTACAAGCATCTGCCAAGGGTAGGCAGCTTGAAGCCAGCAGGCTTTGGGCAAGACATTTCTCAGCCTTCTTCCACTCCTCCCTGCGCCGCACACCCAGGAGCAGTGGACAGAGCACCGGTGGGTGCAGGAGGCATGAAGGAGAAACGCAGACCCATCCCCAGCCTCACCCGTAGGCCCAAGACCGAACGCCTCAGCTATGCTTGGGTTTAAGACTCCCAGTGACTTATGACTTGATCGCCTAAAACTGATGACAAAGGGCAGGGATCTGCCCAAATTATCCTCAAGGGCAACTGGGGAGGGCTGTGCCCTGAGCAAGCATCAAGTGGCAGTATGAACTGAAGCCAGAGGCGGCTTGGATGTTTACAAAATTGAGTCCTGGGTTTCCAATGGTTTTCCCTTGGTCTGACATTCTTTATAAGCTCAAGAGCCCCATCCAGGGCTGGGCTCAGAGAAGAACGGTGAGCCCAGGGTGGCTGGCAGCCGATCCGTGGACCCGAGTCTGCTTTCCTGGTCTGGCACTAAGCATCTGTCTGAGTGGGCACTCTGCTCACTCTGCATGAGCCTCTGCTTCCTTATCTGAGAAATGGGCCCACTCAGGCCTGCCCAGTAGGGTGGTAGGAGACACCAGTTTTGGAAAAGATGAACAAACAAACGCGATGGCTTAGAGACAGGAGCAGGAGCGTGAGTTTGATGGGCAAGGGGTACTGGCAGAAGAGAGGAGCCCTCTTTTTGCTCTGTGCCACTGTGTGGTATGGGGGCCTTGAGCTGGTGGTGGGAGGGGATCTCTGTGTACAGCTGAGACTCACTTATCTTGTGCCAGGCCCTCAGCCAAGTCCTTCCCATACACTTGTTATTTAAGTCTTACAACCCCATGATGAGATAGGTACTAGCATCATCCTTCATTTTATTCATAAGGAAAATGAGGCTTAGAAAAAGGAGGGAAGTGAGGAGCAGAATCAGGATGAAATCCCGATGGTTTGCTTCCAACACCTGGAGCCACAGACAAAGGGGATCTTTATGCCTTTGTTTTAATTAGTGCCTAGAGCAGTGCCAGGAACATAGGAAACGTTCAATAAATTTGTTAAATGAATAAACAAATGGATAAATGACAAATAGGTTCATTGTAGAAAGTCTGGAAATTTCAGAAAAACATGTAGAAGAAATTTTAAATTACCCATGAGCTCATGACTGAGAGATAACTGCCAAATTTCTGCCTTTTTCTTCCCATTTTTTTTCTCTGAAAATAGATTTTACAGTGAGGGAAGTATTTACAGGACTGAATGTACAATGTACATATAACAGTTTTCTATCCAGCTTCTTTTACTTAAAATGACATAATGGGTATTTTCCCATGTCATTTAAAATTCTTCAAAACCTTTGTTTTAATGTTTGAATGATATTTCACTGTGTAGCTATATTACAGTTTATTTAACCATTCTACTATGGTTGGGCACTTGGAGTGCTTCCAAGTAACTCTGTAATAAGCATCTTTGTACATAAATCTTTGTCTTACTTCCTGTTCCCTTGGCAGAGTTTCCTATAGGAGGAATCGTGGGTCAAGCGTTAGACACATTTTTAAGTCTTCAGGTACATTTTGCAAAATTGTTTTCCAGAAAGGTCAAGCCAATTTGCACTCCTACAAGAATGCGGAACCATCTTATTCCATTCTGACCAAATTGAGGAATAATTTTAAAAGGATTTTGCCAGTTTGATTGGTAAAATTAAGATCTTCTAATTTCTATGTACATATTTATTGCTAGCAAAGCTGAATACATTTCTGTTTACTCTTCATATATAATTCTTCTTCCATGAAGTTTTCATTGTCCTTAGTTCATTTTTCTATTATAAAAGTATTATTAATACTTTCTTATTGATTTGAATGTACTGTTTACATATGAAGGCTATCAAACCTTTATCCGATTGGTTTTACTGAGATTTGCTTTTGATTCACAGAATCACCTATCTTTATCTCTTAATGCTTTTCTCTGACTATCCACAAACCAGGTATGACCATACTTGCAGTCGCATCCTTGTCACTTTACACACTCTGTCAGGGTTTAAGCTGTCAGCGAGGACACATGGTGTCAGGAGATAGTCTTGTGCATCACTCAAAACTTAGAGAGTGAGGGTGCCCAACTCATCATTACCTTGGACCCAGTTTCTATCACTGTCATCTCTGTAAGTGACTTGCCTACTCGCCTGCTTGCCTGCCCTGGGGGTCAGGCCATGCAGCCAATGCTGACTGCTATGACATCTGTACACTGGAAGTGGCATTTTACCAGTAGTCAGCCTCAGATCACAGAGCTCTGGACTCAGCTGCAGGTGTCAACAGCCGGGCTAGAAACCATGACAATGATAAATGACATGGAGGTGCCAACAGATGTTCCTGTCCCTTAGAGTCTCTGATTTAACGACTCATCTTATAGCTGGTAGTGCTCACTTGGGCCCCAGGGTTGTGGAGCTGAGAGGAAGTCTCCAGAGAACCAACCCTTTCCATTTGCCGAGGCCCAACAACTGGAAGGGAGGAATAACCTCATCGGGCTTCAACCCAAACAGTGAAGATGATGTTGAGCACATGTGTGGCAGGCTGCATGACCACCTAAAACCTCAAAGTTCTGGAGGTCATTATGTTACACATCAGTTCTTTACATCTTTTATTCAAAACCTATTTATGGAACGTATGAGAGGCTTTTCCAAGGAACATTTTGTCAGAGCTGAATCATGAAGGAAAATTAGGAGCTCACCAGGTGAAGAGAACAAAGAAAGGCATTCCAGAGAGAGGGAACATCATGCACAAAGGCCCGGAGAACAAGAGGGAACTATGAGTTTTAATGTCTCAACAGAATAACCAGTTCGAGGCGGCTGAGAGCTGTGCATTGACAGGCCCAGGCTGTGCATGAGCACCATATCCCGGTGGACCTGAAAGCCAGAGTGAAAGCCCTCCTCTCTAAGTAGCATCGCAGGTGCCCCCTCCCTTGGCGTGCCTGCCTTGGCCCCCCCGGCTGGCCAGGTGCCCTCTCCAGAGGCTCCACATCCCCCAGACTCCCCACTTCCCCCTCGTCACACTGTGGGTGCTGTGATTTGCTGTTGTTTGATTGACTCTGCCTCAAGTCTCGGAGTTCCGTAAGGAGGTGTGTGTTGTGTTCATCATAAATCCCCAGGGCCTGAGAGAGACCAGGATTCAGAAAAGCCCTTAGACATCTCCTTGTCCAATCCCATTAGTTTGCCTCTAAAGAAATTGTCTTAGTTGGCCAAACTGCTATGACAAATACTACACGATGGTTAGCTTAATGACAGGAATTTATTAGCTCCTGGTTTCAGAGGCTGGAGTTCCAAAATCAAGGCATCAGCAAGGCCAAGCTCTCTCCCCAGAGGCTGTAGTGTTCTAGGGGCAGCTTGCTGCAGTACTTGGGGTGCCTTAGCTTGCATCTCTGCCTCCCATCCCATGGCAATGTCCTTAGTCTCTACTGTATCTTTCTCTGGTTTCTGGCAATTTATAAGGATTCCAGTCGTACAGATGAAGGCCCACCCTCATTCAGTTAAAAGATCTTGTTCACAAATGAGTCCACACATTAACGATAATGCATCTTCTAAGGTTCCTATTTACAAATGAGTTCACACCCACAGGAACACAGGTGACGAACAGGTCTTTTGAGGGGTACGTGGGTCAATCACCACAGAATCAAGAAAAGTTATAAAATGAGCTCACACAGCTCGAGAGAGGCAGTGCATGGTGCATGGATTCAAACCCAGGTCTGTCTAAGCCCACCACTGGGGAATCCCCTGGTTATCTCCAGCAGGTAGGGGAGTAGGGAAAGGTTAACATTGACACAGTATGGCCCCAAAAGAAGGGGAGTTGTGAACCCTGGTGCAGATACAGATCTTGCCCTTGAGGCTTGACACCTCCCTGTTTGTCCTCTACAGGCTTCCCTTAGCTGTTTGGTTGAAGGAAGATTGGACAACAGCAAGTGCCTGTGTGCTGTTCGTATAAGGAGATCGCAGCTCTTTCAAAGTCAAGGCTAGACCATACCTTCTCACATCAAAACTCAACATTGGGACAACCAGCAAGATGGTGGCAGAGTAAGGAGCTCCTAGAGTCAGCTCCTGCTAGAGAACAGTTAGTTATCACCCAGAGCTATCTAAAACACCTGTTTGGGGGCTCCAGGAGACCAGAAAAGCATCCTGCAACATACTTGAAAGAATGGAAGAAGACTGTCCATCTGCAGAAAAGATTCTAAGTAGAGCACTCCATGCCCCGAAACCTGGTTCCCATCTTCCACTGATGGCACAAGCTGACTCGGGAGCTGTTCTGCAGCTGGAATTGGAAGTTCCACTTCCCAAAAAAAGGGGAGGAAGAGATTGTTGGGCACCAACTTCAGCTACTGATTAGTAAATTTGGCGGGCTAAAGTACAATCCTAAGAACAGCTAAAGTTTGAACCTGTCCAAGTTAGAAAGAGGCTGCCATCTTAACTCCGCCCCTAGCACAAAGGGAAGCAGGGCAGACTGAAAATCACAGTGCTGGTAGGGACGGGCTTCTTTACATCCAGATCAGACTGCAACTATAGCAGAAGTCCCAGTCCCACCCCCAGCAGAAAGGAAACTAGGGGGACCTGCACCCACCTCTCCAGGAAAATACCAGCCATGCCATGGGGGCCAGTGATCTTCCATTCTGGTGGTACAAGCCACCTCAGGAGCTGTTCTGTGGCTGGAAGTGAAAGCTCCATTTCCCAAAAACAGGGAAGGGAGAGATGGTTGGCTACCGATTTCAGCTACTGATTAGCAAATTCACCTGGCTATAGTATAGCCCTAAGAACAGCTAAAGTCTGAACTTGTGTAAGTCAGAAAGGGGCTGGTAGCTGCCATTTTAACTCCTTACCCAGCATGAGGGCAAGCCAAACCTACTGAAAATTGCAGTGACAGTTGAGAATGACTTCTTTCACCCAGATTCGCCTGCAGCTCTAGCCTACGCTTTAACCTCACCTCTATCTAGCAAGGAGGAAGCTGGCGGGCCCTGCACCAGCCTCTCCAGATAACTGTAGGTATATTTGACTAGCACAGACTGCACAACTGGAAGTCTACCAGGGCAACTGTGGTCATTTTGGACCCACACCGCATAGATTGCTGCCCACACCTGCAGCTTCATCCCAGCCCAAAGCAGGGGAGAAAGGAGCATGAAGTTTCATCAACCTCTCTGAGCAACTACACTCTAGGCCTGCATGACTTGAATTATTACACACAGCTGTGGATCTGTCCCTACCCCTGGCAAAGGAGAAAGTTGAGAGAAGCTTCATTGGTCCCTGGGGCAATGAGGGCTGCTTCAGTCTCCACAGCTTACAGCACCAACTACATCCTTGGCTCCTAGTACACAACCAGCAAAGGAGAAAGGGCAAGAAAGTCCTAAATGAAAGAGAGAAACTGCACACAGAATAAATACATCTAGTAAGACAGATGCCAAGACACCAACCAAAAATTACAGTCCACACCAAGAAACAGGAAGACATGGCCCAGTTAAAGAAACAAAATAAGCCTCCAGATGACATAAAGGAGTTGATCATAGATGTTCAAACAAATCTCCTTAATAAATTCAATGAGATGGCTAAAGACATTAAGGATTTTAAGAAGACATTGGATGAGCACAAAGAAGAATTTGCAAACATACATAGAAAAACAGCAGATCTTATGGGAATGATAGGTGCAATAAACAAAATAAAAAATACACTGGAATCTTATAATAGCAGATTTGAGGAGGCAAAAGAAAGAATTGGTGAGCTTGAAGAAATGGGCTTTGAAAGTGATCATACAGGGAAGCGGACTTGGCCCAGTTGATAGGGTGTCTGCCTACCACGTGGGAGGTCTACGGTTCAAATCCCGGGCCTCCTTGACTGGTGTGGAGTTGGCCCATGTGCAGTGCTGTTGCGCGCAAGGAGTGCCGTGCCACGCAGGGGTGTCCCCCACATAGGGGAGCCCCACACGCAAGGAGTGTGCCCCGTAAGGAGCGCTGTCCAGCGCAAAAGTGCAGCCTGCCCAAGAATGGCACCACACACACAAGATGATGCAACAAAAAAAGAAACACAGATTCCCGGTGCCACTGATAAGGATAGAAGTGGTCACAGAAGAACACACAGCAAATGGAAACAGAGAGCAGACAACTCGGGGGGGGGAGTAAATAAATAAATAAATCTAAAAAAAGGAAATGAACATACAAAAGAATAGATGAAGAAAAGAATGGAAAGAATTGAACACGTTCTCAGGGAACTAAACAATAGCAAGAGACATGCAAACATATATGGCATGGGTGTCCCAAAAGGAGAAGAGAAGGGACAAGGGACAGAAAGAATATCTGAAGAAATAATGGTAGAAAATTTCCCAACCCTATTGAAAGACATAGATATCCTTGTCCAAGAAGCACAGCATACTCCCATCTAAATAAATCCAAATAGACCAACCCTGAGACACATACTAATCAGAATGTCAAATGCCAAAGACAAAGACAGAATTCTGAGAGCAGCAAGAGAAAAGAAATACATAACATATAAGGGATACCCAATAAGATTAAGTGCCAATTTCTTTCAGAAACCATAGCGGCAAGAAGGCAGTGCTATGATATATTTAAGATACTGCAAGAGAAAAACTTCCAGCCAAGAATCTTGTATTCAGCAAGACTGTCTTTCAAAAATGAGGGCAAGTTTAGAATATTTATAGATAAATAGAAACTGAGAGAGTTTGTAACCAAGGGACTGGTTTTGCAGGAAATACTAAAGGGAGTAGTACAATCTGAGAAGAAAAGACAGGAGGGGAGTCCTGGAAGAGAGTCTAGAAATGAAGATTATATCAATAAAAGTAATTAAAAGTGTTAAAAAAGTTTTGAAAATAAAATATGACAGATAAAATCCAAATATTTAGGAATAAACTTAACCAATAATGTAAAGTGCTTATATTCAGAAAACTACAAGTCATTGTTAAAAGAAATTTTAAAAGACCTAAATAATTGGAAGAACATTCCCTGCTCATAAACTGGAAGACTAAATATCACTAAGATGTCAATTCTACACAAAATGATATTCAGATTCAATGCAATTCCAGTAAAAATTCCACCAGCATTTTTTAAATAAATGGAAAACAAGATTATCAAATTTATTTGGATGGATAAGGGGTCCTGAGTAGCCAGAAATATCTTAAAAAGGAAAATGAAGTTGGAGGACTCTCACTTCCAAACTTTAAATCATATTACCTAGCTACAGTGGTAAAAAAAAAAAAAAAAAAAAAAAGTACTGACAAAAAGACAGACACATAGACCAATGGAACCAAACTGATGGTTCAGAAACAGACCCTCACATCTATGGTCGAGTGATTTTTGACTAGCCTGTCAAACCCACCCAGCTCAGGCAGAACT
This sequence comes from Dasypus novemcinctus, assembly GCF_030445035.2. Taxonomy (NCBI): domain Eukaryota; kingdom Metazoa; phylum Chordata; class Mammalia; order Cingulata; family Dasypodidae; genus Dasypus; species Dasypus novemcinctus. The sequence goes on from NC_080679.1 coordinate 123,210,665, forward strand.
GTCCTTTCAACAAATAGTGCTGAGCAACAGGATATCCATAGCCAAAAGAAGGAAAGAAGACCCCTATCTCATATCTTTTCCAAAAATTAACTCACAATGGATCAAAAACCTAAATATAAAAACAAAAACTATAAAGCTTCTAGAAGAAAAGATAGGAAAGTATCCTCAAGACCTGGAGGTAGGTAGTGGGTTCTTAAAGGAGATAGGAGAGGACTGAGATGGACTATTGCTGTTTAATGTATGTATAAATTTTAATTAATTTTACTTTAAAAGTGTGGAAATGTATAGAGTGGATGGTAACAGCTTATAGTGAGTTACAGCTGGTTTATAAAATGGGAAGGTGGCTGAAAAGGGTAAGCTAGGGATGTAAATGCCAACTGAAAGAAAACTAGAGAATAGTCTAGGGACTGAATAATACAGTAAAGCCAGAGGTGGATGAGAATTGTGGTTGATAGCACAGATGCAAGTGTCCTTTGTGAACTAGAGCAGATGTACATCACTATCGCAGGGTAATGTGAATGTGGAGAAGCAAGGGAAAAATACAACTGGAGTGACCTATGGACTGCGGTTAAAAGTAATAAAGTAATATTCATGCATCTATGCCAAAGATGTACTGTGTTGATAATGGAGGAGTATGGAAAAAGTGTGCCAAATGCACATGATGAAACTTGCTTGGTGGTAATAATCTGATCATATTATCTCATAATCTGTAACTAATGTTCAACCATGGTGTGGTGTGTTGATAGAGGGGTGTTATATGGGAATTCTGCACATGTGCATGATTATCTTGTAAGTTTACAACTTCTGTCGTAAAAATATATGTAAAAAATAGTAATAGGGTGAGTTGAGGGGAAAATACACCAAATATAAGATAAGGACTATAGTTAACAGTAAGATTTTCACAATATTCTTTCATAATTTGTAATAAATATCTCACAACAATGCAAGGTGTTGGTGGTGAGTTGATATATGGGACCCCTGTATAGTATTATGCATGTTTGCTTTGTAAGTTCAAAACTTTCACTATACACTTGTTGTTTATGTATGTTCATGTATAAATGATATAATAATACTAATAATAGGTGGGTTGGAGAAAATAACTTTGGTTAGTAGTAATTATTTGAGGTTACTCTTTAGTCATTAGTCTAAAATGTTTCACAACAATGCAAGGTGTTGGTGGTGGGGGGAGGTATGAGAGTCCTGTGTGATGTTATGTATGTTTATTTTGTTCTCAACCATTACTATGCACTTATTGTTTACGCATGAGTGATATATGTATGTTTATTTTGTTCTCAACCATTACTATGCACTTATTGTTTACACATGAGTGATATACTTCAATAAATTTTTTAGAAATTGGAAAAAAACTCAACATTAGAGACAAGCATTCACCCACTGGGCAAAAAGAAAAAGTCAGTCATAAATACTTTTTGTGGACTTGCTTTAAAATCTATCATAAATACTTTTTGTGGACTTGCTTTAAAATCCTCCTCAGAGTAAAGATGTTTTACCTGTGAACTTAGTCAACGATGAAGCGAGTGATCAAGTTTGGAGGTGAGTGTCCTGGGAGGGAGACTCAGACGGTAGATAGAGCAAGATTGCAGGAAACTTCAATGCCAGCCTGTGGATTTGGCCTGTTCAAGGACACGCTGAAGATACTGAGGGGACAGCAGACACTGAATACTTATTTCAGGTTCCTTAGAGCACTTTAACTTTGAATATGATGTGGAAGTGAGGTCATTAGAAAGTATTTATAATTGGGGAAGCAGATATGGCTCAAGCGATTGATCTCCCACTTAATACATGGGAGGTTCCAGGTTCAGTTTCTGATGCCTCCTGGAGAACACCAGCAAGACAGTGATCTGGTGCAACAGGCAGGCAAGGCAAGGTGACACAACAAGGTGGTGCAATAAAGGAGACACAAAGAGAAAGACAATGAGAGACACAACAAAAGCAGGGAGATGAGGTGGCTCAAGCAATTGAATACCTCGCTCCCACATGGGAGGTCTCAGGTTTGTTTCCCAGTCCCTCCTAAGAGAAGACAAGCAGACACAGAGAGCACACAGTAAACGGACACAGTAGACAGCGAGCATAAAACAACATGGGGGGATAAATAAATAAAAATCAATCTTAAAAAAATAGAGTATTTATAATTGGCCAGTTTTCCTTTCATAGGAAAATCCATAACTCAAATCCAGTCTCATCCTAGAGCATTGGTATCCACAGGGCTTTTCTGCTGAGTGGCTTGCTATAAGTGCCCTGTTATTTTTCCTTTTTTCCTCCTGCCCTGGAAAATTTTGGATCCCCTCTTGCTATTGTATTCTGAAAGTTCCCTTTTTTTTGGTTTAAATCTGTTGTATATGTGTGTGCTGTGTATTCCATGGACTCAGTAGGGAAACTCATGTCCTTCAGTTCTAGGAAAACTTCTAATGTTGATTTTTTTGAAAACTCTCTCCCCTATATTTTTCCTGTTCTTTATTTCTGGAAGCTTGTTAATAAGGTTTTGGATATCCTGGCTAACCTTTTAATTTTCTTGTCCTCTTTCTCCTATTTTCCATCTCTTTTTCTTTTTCTTTTCTCTTTTTTTAAATTGTCTTTTTTTAAAAAATATATATGGATCACAGAAAATGTTACATCAAAAAATATAAGAGGTTCCCATATACCTCGCACCCCACCTCACCCCCACTATTCCCACATCAATAACCTCTTTCATCATTGTGGAATGTTCATTGCATTTGGTGAATACATTTTGGAGCACTTCTGCAGCACATGGATAATAGTTTACATTGTAGTTTACACTCTCCCCCAGTCCATTCAGTGGGTTATGGCAGGATATATCATGTCCAGCATCTGTCCCTACAATATCATTTAGGACAGCTCCAAGTCCCAAAAATGCACCCACATCACATCTCTTATTCCCTCTCCCTTCCCTCAGCAACTACCATGGCCACGGTCTCCACATCAATGATACAATTTCTTCCATCGCTGGTATTCTTCTATAGTAGAATACCAGTAAGTCCACTCTTTTTATTTTTCTTTTATCATCATGGAAAATTTATTAGTGAATATTTGAAAACTTGTATTAAACTTCTTTAATACTATGGCTATGTTTTTAATTTCCAAGGCTCTTTTGTTCTCTAGACATTCTTGATAGCCTCCTGTTCTTGTTTCATAAATACAACATATTTTATTCCTCTGATTATATTAATTAGTGTTTTTTTCTGTTCCTACATTTGTTTTGGTCCAGACTTCAGATTAGAGACTTTCCTTAAATGTCTGATGATCTCTGGTTGTGCCTTCATGTTTATGTGGCTGGTGTTAAAAGCTGATGAGATGTTCTATGTGTATGGGAGAGTTATGATGACCGGATACTTTGTTGTATATTAAAGAGTGATACACCAGCTTTTTATTAGGAGTCACCAAATGTTACTCTCTCTAAGTCTTTTCTTAACTAGTCAGTTCCCACAGAAAGTAATCCCACACTCCTGCTGCTAGGCAACAAAAATCTTGGTTGCCGGTTCTCAAGGGTGCCAGTAGCCAAAGGGGGAGGATTCAAAATGTAAAGTCTCCCTCCATCTCCTACTTTCAATATGGTGAACCTCCCCACTGTGCTGGCATCCTCAAGGTTGGCGATTATTTGACTCTTTTTTTCCAGGTTTGGCCTCCATTATACTGCTGTAAAGGGGAAGGTCTCATGGCTGTCCACATGGAGTGGAAGAAAGAATCCCAAAGGCTACCCGGTTCTTACAAAGATTTTGAAACTCATTATGTCTTAAAACTCCTAATCTTAATTTTTGGAAGTACCCAATGTTTCCAATCTCTGAGTGTTTCCAAGACTCTGCTCTGGGAATTCTTAGGGCTCTCCCTGACTCTAGCCTATCCCAGCAGGCAGGGTTTCAGCTTTTTCTAAGTCAGTTCCTATTTATTGTCCACTTTCCATTTTCAGAAATTTTGTTGACATCTCTCAACTGCTGTCGTCTCCTCTCCCATTCTCTTTGTCCTTAGTGTATTTTACTTTTTAATTCCTTTGCTATACTTTTTAGGGTCTGGGAAGGGAAAATATTAAATGAGAACATATTCCAATCTCCCATGTTTGCCTCTAAGTACTTGAATTAAGTCTTCAAATCCTTATGCTTCAAGTCACTAAACACACTGGAGAATGCCATGGAATTCATAGAATAGGCCTCAGCCCACAAATGAAGAAATTCTGGTCTCTTTACCATATACTTCTGTTCAAGTCTATGAACAATTACTAAGCACTTGTTACATAGCAGTTACAGAGCTGATGTTGGGATACAGAGATTCTTGTTCTCAGCAAATTGGTCAGCAGGAGCTATAGAGATGCAGTGGAAACAGAAGGAGTGATGCACACATAGCTTTGAGGTCTTATACCCCGCCTCTTGTCTGCTCACATTCTGAAACAAGAACACTTAGGCTGATACCAGCATCAGCCTCCCACAAGAACTGTGTAAAGTTCCTGGGTCCTAAAAAATGTTCAAAAAATATTTATTGACCACATGAAAAACCTAGGTCTAAATGACAGCTCCACAACACATGAGCTATGTGAATACAGATGTATACATTTAAAAGGAGCAGGTGAACTCTGGATTTGCAGGTGTGTGGTTAAAACAATGTTGGGAATGTTCTTTTGGCAAATATAGTAGGGGACAATTACTGGTGTAAGGTGCTGGATGTGTGTGGGGAATACAGGACAGGGTGCACCTGGGGCAGGCTTCTCTGGAATATGTAAGGGTTCATCTTGCCATACTGTGTTACATCAGTGGGTGGAGACCCACACAATTAAACAGAAACATATTGAACTACCATCCTGGGGATTCATGCTGTGTTCTCAAATAGAGGATCAAGAGTCTTCGACAACTTAGGCAGTGCCTAATAAAATAAAACGACAATATGTCAAGCCCTCGATACCATTGCAAGTAAATATGAACCTTATTCTTCAAAAATTGAAACTTAGTGGTTACCATAGGTCCCAAGGGGAGGGGGAGGGAAGAATAGATTAGATGGAATATAGGGCATTTTGAGGGCCTTGGAATTGTTCTGCACGATCTTGCAGTAGTGGACACATCCATTTTAAATTTCATCAAAATTTATAAAAGTGTATGGTCCAAAACGTAAATCATAGTGTAAACCATTAACCATGGTTAGTAGCAATGCTTCAATATTTGCACATCAATTGTAACAAATGTGCCATCTGCATGTAAAATGTTATTAATAGGGGAGAAGGGAGAGGGTATTGGGTATATGGGACTCCCCTATACTCTCCACATGAATTTTCTGTGACCTAAAGCTTCTTTGAAGATAACATTTTTTAAAAAAATGAGACACTGAGGGACTATACAGAAGAAAATGTCATTGTACATACAAAACAACAGATCTTACAGTGAAGAAAGACAATGTCTAAATTTTTTTTATTTAAAATATTTTTATTTTTTTCTATTTTCTATTTAAAACGTTCATTGTTTCTTTTTCTTATTTTTACTTTGGTATTTTCTTGGCTTCATCTTTGGAAAGGTTTCGGATCACAGAAGAGTCACAGCTGTGGCAGGGGAGGATCATTGGTTCAGGGTGTCAGTGATGGGGGATGCATGGGAGGGGTTCATCTGGGACAAACCTCTAAGGCTTATGAATGTGTTCAAGTGTTCATGGGGCATGTGGGTGGAGATCCACACAATAACCAAAAGAATATCAAATTCCCATCCTGGGGAGTTCTGTTACATTCTGTAATGGGATAGCAAGAATTCCCCATGTACGGGGCAGTGCCTAGTACAGGAGGATGGATCATTGTACCAGGCCTTTGATATTGTGGACTGTACTTATGAATGTCTTCTTTTGCAATTGAAACTTAGCTTAGCCTTATATATTGCCTAAGAGTTACCTTCTTGTTGCTCAAATGTGGACTGTCTCTAAGCCAAACTCAGCATATAAATGCACTACCTGTGAAGTGAAGATGGTCGACCACCACACCAGGGAACTGACAGTGCCAACAACTGCAAACAGGAGAATTGAATCCATCAACCATGTGGTTTCTAAGAACCCTCTTGATATAGAGGTAGAGCAGACATCACCAACCCAGGGTCCACAGGATGGAGAAATAAAATACGGATTAGAGTGGACTTACTGATATTCTACTATGGAACTATTGTGACTAGTAATGGAAGAAATTGTAGCATTAATGTAGAGAAAGTGGACACAGTAGTTGCTGAGGGCATGAAGAGGGAAGAAGAGATGTGATATGGGGGCATTTTCAGGACTTGGAGCTGTCCTAAATGATATTGCAGGGACAGATGCTGGACATGATATATCCTGCCATAACCCACTGAATGTACTGGGGGAGAGTGTAAACTACAATATAAACTATTATCCATGTGCAGCAGTGATCCAAAATGTACTCACCAAATGCATTGAATGTGTCACAATGATGAAAGAGGTTGTTGACATGGGAGGAGTGGAGTGAGGAGGGGTGGGGGGTATATGGAGACCTCTTATACTTTTTGAATGTAACATTTTTAAAAAATAGAGAGATCATAAAAAATAAATAAATAAATGCAATACCTCCCCCATCCCTTCCGCCGCCCCCCCCCCCCCCCCCCCGCCCAGTGTGGGACATGACTCCTGGAGATGAACCTCCCTGGTACCAAGGGATTATTACCAAGTACAAACTAGCAATGCACCTGGAAAAAGACCTTCATCATAAGGGGGAAATTGTAAATACAAATGAGTTTTTATGACTAAGAGATTTCAAAGTGACTTGGGAGGTCATTCCAGAGGTTACACTTATGCATATCTCAGGAGGATCTCATTGACTGCCACAGTAAATAGTGCCTCAAATAGCAGGGCTCCTGAGGGTTCTGGAGACATCCAGACACTATAGTCAGGGCAGACAGCTCAGGAGTTTGGCACCTTGACAGTGGGCTTTACCTTGGAACTTCTGCTCCCCAGTATGACAGAGTTGGGCTCATTTTTGGTTTCCCTACACATGGATCTTCTTCCCCTTCTATTTGAACCTATAGTTAGTACTATTCTTGATAGGTGTATGTCCAAGAGATGTAAATTTTTGGTCTATCCATGTGCCAGTTAGGCCCTAAATCTCAGCAGAGTTGCAACACCTACTCTCCAGTTCATGGAACTCACCCAGGACAGCTAACAAGGTGATGATGATGGGCAATGCCCATTCAAGGAACAAAGAGAGTCTGCAACTGCAAGCAAAATAGTTCCATCTATCAGCCCCAAGGGATCCAAGCCCCCTCTCGATTAGAGGCAGAGTGGGCATCACCATCCCCAAATCCTCTGGATTGGGGAATGAGCAGTGGACTAAAGTAGACTTACTATTATTCTACCATGGACATATTGTTATTCTAGCAACGGAAGAACTTTTATTACTGATGTGGAGGCAGTGGCCATCAGAGGTTCTAAGGGGAGATAGGGGGAAAAATAGTGTAATATGAGGGCATTTTCAGGACATTAGAATTGTCCTGCATGACGTTGCAATAACATACAGGCCATTATATATTTTGTCTTAACAAAAAATTGCCCGGGACAGAGTGTAAACTATAATGTAAACTATAATCCGTGGTTGGTGGCAATGCTTCAATATGTGTTCATCAATTGTAGCGAATATATCACATTAATGAAGGATGTTGTTCATGTGGGAAAGTATGGGAGGGGGAGGGAGTGGGGCATATGAGAAGCCCCTACATGTCTGATGTAACATTTATGTAATCTGAAGTTTCTTTTAAAAATAAATAGATAAATAAATAATTAAATAAATAAATAAAAGGCATGTTAGAGGGTGTGATAAAGTCTATGGATGGTGGGTTAGGGGAGTGGCAGAGGGAGCCCTTTCTTTGGATAAAGCCCTGAAATATCACTCTCAAGCATATTCACACACTCCTGCATACATTCTCTCTCTGTCTCTCTGTCCCTCCCTCCCTTCCTTTCCTCATCTTCTTTCTTCTTCTTCTTTTCTCTCTCTCTTTCCTCCCCCCACCATGGCTTATTCTCTCTTTCATAAACACACACATACACACGCACACACACACATCACAAAGTTCCTGCCCAGAGATTCTGAGTGACGTGAATTCACTTTACAGGAGTGTGCAAATTACAGTGTGGAAAATCCTGCTGTGTGCGTGGAGTTCACAACAAAGAAGAAATCAGTAGAAAGAAAGAGAACGCCAGAAAGGACGGATTATTTTGGGCACACAACAGCCCCTGCAGTAGAAAATGGAAATCCCACCTGGGGAATTCTTAGGAGGCACAAGCCTGAGAAGGAAGTAGGGGGGACTTAGGGGTGGGGGAGGTGGAGGGGCAATGAGGACAATGTATCGCCCTCTTGGAAAAGCCAACAGGTTGCTCCCGACAAAGCAAAAGGTGCCAGTGGGGAAATAGATTTGAAGGGGCACATGTGCTTGAAAGGGATAACTCGAGGCTTTTGAGAAGGAACTGGAGCAACAAAAAGAGGAGAGTGTGGAGCCTTCTGATAGAGGAAGAGGCAGCTGGGGACTCCCAGGGCACTGAGTGCCAAGAATGGGGAGTGCATTAAATCCAGCCATGACAAAGGGGCGGCTTAATATCAAGCTGCTATGGAGAAGGAGGGGGTGATCCCTGCGCCACCTGGGCAGCAGAATGGGAGGAGTGGGGTTCGGGGGTGGGGGCGAGGGAAAAGCAAGCGTCATTTACTCTTGACAGCCTTCTTGCCCCTGCATGGTATTGAGAGAGGATCTGAGGTCAATCCAAAAAGAGAGGGGAGAGAAAGCAGGTCCCAGGCTCTTACAGGGAAGCCTCATCAGGAAGTGACATAGCACCATTAGAGAGATGAGGTCCAGAGAGGCTGAGCACCTGGCAGAAGGTTGCCCAGCAAATTCATGGCAGAGTTAGGACCAGAATACAGTTCTCCTGACTAGCATCCCTTCTCCCAGACTATCTCCTCCTGCTTTCCTCTAGCAGTAGGTCCCCTGCTTTAGTGGCTCTTACAGATCATCCCCCTTCAAGATGCCCTGCTCAAATCTCCATCCCTAGGCTGTAATTCCAAAGCACAACCCAGGTATGGCCCAGGTGGCAAGGTGGCAGGTGCCAGACTTTGAGGGCAGACTGCCTCATGCCCACCTCTCTCCCCAGTCCCATTTATCCTTCACAGGACCCACTTAAATCAGAAAGCATTCTACAATGTGTTGGCATGTTTCTGGGTTTGTGGTCTCTCTCCAAATGGAATATAAGGGTAGGGACTTTATCTTTCTGTGCCGAGATCATACACCCAAGGAACCAAAGAAATACTGGTTGAATGAATGAATGAATGAATGGTCAAGTTTTAAATATTAGTTCCATCTCTTATTAGCTGTGCAAATTTAGCCAGATATCAACTTCTCTGAGCCCCAGTTTCCTTCTCTGTAAGAAGGGAACATAAGAGCTCCTTAGCAGAAAAGTCATGAGAATTCATTACAATGGGAACAGTATGTTTGGCACATATTGTGCATAAACACAATCCACGGACGCCGTGGTTATTGCTTTTTGAGTCTGTGCCATTGTGGAGCCTGGCCCTAAAAAGACAGCCACATGCTGTCAGGTCTTAGAAAGATGTCAGTGGTCTCAGATGTGGGCTTTCATCCCACGCACCTCATGAGCTGCTCTAAGACCACCTTCCTCCTCCCTTGACAAGCTCAGGATTGTCCAAGGCCAACCTTCCCTGGGCATACCAGTGCCATCTGCTGCCCCTGCCTCAAATGCAGCCTGCTCTGTTGTTGCTCCCCTCCAGGCAGGAGGGCTCTGAGACAGGCCACGCAGGGGGCTTCTCCCTCTGTGCACCTAGAGAGGTAGAACCTGGGCAGGGGGCAGCCGACCGAAGGACGGGAGAGCTGCTGGGAGAGATGCAGCCCAGTGCATCCCTCTTCCAGAACCAGCAGCATTTAACAGTTGGGCTGCAAAGAAAGGTGGTGGGAGGAAAGGAGCTTTCTCCATAGCATGCTTTAAATGGACGGGGAGAGGCTCTCTACTGCAAATGAGACCAAAATCATGGTGTTTTATGTTAGGAAATCTCAATAGTCAAATGGCAAACATAACACCATTAATTTAATATGGTCTCTAGGAAATGTTACTAAAATGTAAAAATCCCTTCCTTCCATGCATTCATGCATTCATTCTTTTTTTTTTAAAGATTTATTTATTTCTCCCCCCTCCTTCCATTGTCTGCTCTCTGTGTCTATTCACTGTGTGTTCTTCTGTGTCTGCTTGTATTCTCATTAGGTAGCTCCAGGAACCAATCCTTGGACCTTCCAAAGTGAGATGAAGGCAACCATTCTCTTGTGCCACCTCAGCTCCCTGATCTGCTACATCTGTTATTGTCTCTCCTGTGTGTCTCTTTCTGTTGTGTCATTTTGTCGCATCAGCCCTCCGTGTGGGCCAGCACTTCTGTGAGGGGCAGCACTCTGCGTGGGCCCCACACGAGCCAACTTGCCTTCACCAGGAGGCCCTGGGTATCAAACCTTGGACCTCCTATATGGTAGATGGGAGCCCAATTGCTCGAGCCACATCCATTTCCACATTCATAATTATTTATTGAGCACCCACTATGTGCCCGATGCTGTTCCAGAATTGATGCAGTCAAGCGAGGTTTTTGCCCCCTCATCAGTATGCCTCAGTGGCATCAATTCTGAAGGGCCTTGTGTTAGGAGCAAAGCAGGAAGTAATCCAAAGGCATCCCCACTGTCCGGGACCATATCATAAGAGACTCACTCAAGGGAGGACACAAGGTTAGTTCATTTAAACTGAGATTCAGGTGAACTGAAAGCTAAAATCATGCCTCTAGCTGAATACTAAAGGATTAAAAAAAAAAAAAAAAAAGAACATGCTAAATGAGAAAGAAATAATGCAGAGATGACATTTAGAACTTTCTGAGGAATTCTTGGCAGGTAAGCAGTATTTCTGCAGCAGTGTCCCCAAGGGGCTTGCGTTCAAGAGAGCTGAATCCTCCATACTGCTTCCCAAAAGCGATGAAATATTTTGGAGTCTAGGTACCTCAGGGTTTGATTCCCAACCCTGCTGCATACTAGCTGGGTGGCCTTAGTTAAGCCACTTAAATTCTCTGAGCATCATCTTCCTTGTGTATAATAAAACAAGGAGTGCAATCCACAAGGAGTAAAATCCTCACCTTATGGTGTTGTTGATAGGATGCAATTAAACGATGTATATAAAGTACTTAGCACAGTGCCTGGCACATGGTAAATGCAACCTAAATGTATGCCATTGTGGCAATTTGAGATTATTTTATGAACCCCAAAAAGAGAAAGATTATGTTTTGGGACTAATCTATTACTGTGGGTGTGAAACTCTTTGATTGCATTAAATTCAGGTAAAGGTCCTTTGATTAGATTGCTTGATAAGATCACTTTAGGGCTTCTGATTGGACTATAGTAGGGAGGTATGACTCAGGTTGAGTCTCCTTCTTTTTGCTGGGTCTGATAAAAATGGAGACATAGAGAAAGAGACACATAGACACACAAAGAGGAAGCTGCCATTTTTTATCCTGCCTTGTGAGAGATGACTAGAGGACTGCTTAAGCATAAAGCCCCCAAGTGGCCTGGCCCGCGGAGTAGCTCAAGAGGAGACAGCGAGCCCAGAGGGGGGTGCTGAGACCTCAGCAGAGATAGGCGCCATCTTGCTTTGCCACATACCTGGACAACAGAATCAGCAGGAGCTGACATTGTGAGAAACACCTCTTCTGGTGCCTTGGTTTGCCTTGGAATTGTAAGGTTTTACTCCAAATAAATCCCCTTTATAAAAGCCAACCCATTTCTAGTACCTTGCATCAACAGCCCTCTGGTAAACTAAAACAACCATTGTTTTGGTTAATCTTGCCGCATGACAAATTACCCCCAAAATCAGTAGTCTAAAACAGCAACCACCTTATTGTGCTCGGTATTTTGAATCAGGAATTCACGAAAGGCTACATCAGCATGCGGCCTCTCCAGCAGCGCAGACTCACCTGGGCCAGATTTCCCACGGGGCATCTGGCTTCTCCCAGAGTAAACATCTCAAGAGAGCCAGGCTTTTTCTTACCCTCCCTGAAAAATCGGTAGCATTACTTCTGCAGCACTTCCAAACCAGACCCGATTTAAGAGGAGGTGACATAGTTCCCACTTCTCAGGAGGCAGAGTATCAAAGATTTTGGGCGCCATGTTGAAAACTGCCACAACTGGGATGATTTTCACCTGGTGGGGCCACTTAATGGTGCCATCTGTCCCACCTGCCACACCTGTAAGTAGACATGGGGTTCCAGGAAGAGAGAACCATGATTATTTGTTATGAAGCCCTTGTTTCTCCCCAGAGCCTCTAGTTGGGGGCCCTAGTCTAGTCCCAAAGTCCCAGTACAGAAAAACCCTCTACAGCTTCTCTTAGGACAGTCATCCATTCTCTTCTCCTGGTCCTCCCCTGCCTCTTAATGATGTAGCCGCAGCCTGCCACTTCTAGCCTTGCCCAGACAGAGGCTATGTCTGCTCACCACCACGGGCATTAGGTTTCCACCAATGCATCCTGTTAGGTCCCTGCCCCCTAGACCCCCTGCTGCTGCAGTCATAACAGAGATAAGACTGCAAGGGGGGGTCTTTGTTTTGAGCAGCTCAAAGTCATTTGACAAGAAGCTTTCTAAACATCATCCCACGTGGCAAACACTTCAAAACCCCCATCCCTCATCCAAATCGCTCTGGCCCTTGATCCAGTTTTAACTGAGCCTTCTGGTGCCAAGAGCTTGTTAGACATCTGGTTCCACTTGACTTTGCAGGGGGTTGTTAAGGGTGGGAATGCTACCTCAACTAAAACCAAACCCTCCAAGTCAGAAGCACACCTCAAATCAGATGCCACTGAACCGCGTTTCAAAGCAGGAAGGAGAGGCCAGGCCGTGGGGATGGGGAGGGAGGGGCAGCGCCACTCCAGAGAGCCTGGCCTCGCCCCCACCGCTGCCCTCCCTCGAGCACAGTCACCCACCCAGTGCGCCGGGGAGGTGCTGGTCCAGAAACGCCAGGGCCGGCAGGGCCTCCTCACTCACCCAGTCTGCCTGCTCCCCAGCCAGCGATCATCAAGTCCACTCATTTCTCCCACTTGCATGTCCCTTTGACCCACCCCATTCTCTCCACACACCCCAAGTCCAGTCTAGTCAAACCGCTGTCTCCTCCCTCCTGGACTCCCGCAGAATCCTCTGGAGCTTTCTCCCTACATTCACGCATATCCTTTCGAATATGTTTTTAGCCCAACTATCGTATTAGTCAAAACAATGATCTGATCAAGACCATCCAATGGTCTTAAAGACCAAAATCACGTGTGGCCCCTGCCCACTGCTCCAACTTCATCGTACATGATCCTATCCCTCTAGCTCCTCCTGCCCCTGGACCTTTGCACACACAATGCTTTCTCTCCACTGACCCTCATTCCCCACCTTCCCCTAGTTAACTGCCACTCATCCTTCAGATCTCAACTCAATCCCACTCAATTTCATCCTTCAGCTCTCACCTCAAGCCTCACTCCTGCAAGGAAGGCCCTCCCTGACACATTCCATCCCAACCCACCCTTTAACAAAACAGATTCCTTCGTTCAGGCTCTGATAGATCTGTGTGCCTTCCCTGTTAGCATCTACCTCCCGTACTTTTTCTTGCGTAACTTGTTGAACGGCTGTTTCTCCCCTGCTATATTAAAATTCTATAAGCTGAGCAAAGGTTTCTGTCTTTTTCATTGCCTAATGCAGTGCCCAGTACATACTAGGCTTTCAATCTGATGAATAAGAAAAAATGAAAATGAAGGGATGAGACTCACACATGCAGGTAAGCATAAAGGTGAGGTGTGGGTCCCATCATTTTGGCTCAGTAGGTGGTCACTGAGGGTGATTTGAGCTTCTGGGAAATTAATAAGGGTCATACACCTCTAGGCAGGTCAGGATGCCGTCTTTCTGTTTCCTGTGATATCCCCAGGGCTTTGTTGTCTATGGGGAAGATGATAGGGGGAGATCATTATGATATATTTTTTTTAATAATTTCACAATAAAACCAAGTATTCGTGGTTAAAAAAAAAGAAACCAAATATAGGTCACAAAACAAGTCTTAATAAGTTTTAAAAGATTGAAATCATACAAAATATCTCCTCTGACCACAATGGAATGAAGTTAGAAATCAGTAACAGAAGAAAACTGGAAGATTCACAAATACATGGAAATTTTAAAATATACGATTAAAAACCAATAGGTCGATGAAGATGTTCTGTTTGGAGTCTTTTGTGGACTCCAGAAAATCCCGTTCTTAAAGCAAACCCATTCCTGTGCCTGTAAACCCACTGTAGACGGGGCCTTTTGATTAGATTCCGTGAAGGGCTTTTGATTAGATTGCAGGACCCACCGTTGGTTTTGATCCTCTTACTGGAGTCCTTTATAAAAAGGGAACTAAAAGCAGCAGGTACAGAAAAAGTGGCAGCAATGGAGAGAGGCCTCCAGAAGTTGACGAGCCCAGGAGAAAGCAAAGCCCAGAGGAGAGGGGCAAGATGAGGGGACAGGCATGGTGCCCTGCCATGTGCTAGACCACAGCTGAGCTTGGAGAGGAAGCATCTTTAGATAGCATCACCATGTGCCGATCACCCGCAGCCATCACCTGACACTGTGACACATCTCTTGATGGTGCCTTGATTTGGATGCTTCCATGCCCTCAGAGCTATGTTTTTAACCTAATAGATTTCCATTGTAAAAGCCAACCCATTTCTGGTATATTGCTCCCAGTAGCTTTTATCCTACTAAAACAGAAGGAACCAAAAGGGAAAGCAGAAAATAACTTAGAGGTGAATGAATACAAAAACACAGCATTCTAACACATATGGGAAGCAGCAAAAGCACTGCACAGAAGGAATTTTATAGCTGTAAATGCTTAATTAAAAAAGAAGAAAGATCTCAACTCAGCAACCTAACCTCACACAAGGAGTAAATAGAAAAAGAAAAGCAAACTAAACCCAATGTGAGCAGAAAGGTTGAAATAACAAAGATTAGAGCAGAGGTAAATGAAATAGGGAATAGAAAAACAATAAAATCAACAAAACCAAAAACGTGATTCTTTGAAAAAATCAATAAAATTGACAAACCTTTAGCTACACTGACTAAGGAAAAAAGAGGACACAGATAACTAAAATCAGAAATGGGAACATTATTCCTCTCTGTAGTGTACAGAATTGTGTGCCGCAGTTTGAACGTGCTCTTGGTCTTGGTCTGCATTCTGGTGGATGTGGACCCATTGTAATGAGATTCTTTGAGATGTTACTTCAGTTACAGTGTGGCCCCACTGAATCAGGCTAAGGTTTAATTCAGATTACTGGAGACCTATATAGACAGAGTAAGTTCAGATGGAGAGAAGCCAGATGAAGTCACCATGTGCATTGCCATGTGACAGAAAAGCCAAGGACCAAGGATCACCAGCAGCCAGCCCCAGCATGTCACAGTCTTCAGGAAGAAAGCATCATCTTGCTGATGCCTCGATTACAGATTTCTCATAGCCTCAAAACGCCGAGCCAGTAAATCCCTATGGTTTAAGCCGACCCCTTGTATAATATTTGTTTTATCAGCCAGGAAACTAAAACATTGGCCATAAAGAAGCAAAAGAATTATAAAAGAATCCTATGAACAAATTCCTAGAAACATACAAACTACCTAAATTCACTCAGGAAGGAATAGAAAAATCTCAACAGACCAATAGTAACTAGTCAAGAAACTGAATCATTAACCAAAACTTCCAAACATAGAAAAGCACAAGACCAGATGGTTTCACTGGTGAATTTTACCAAATAGTCAAAGAAAACTTAATGCCAATCATTCACAAATTTCCAAAAAAAAAAAAAAAAAAAATTGAAGATGAGGAAAGACTTCCTAATTTATAATAAAAGGTCAGCATTACCTAAAACCAGAGTCAGATAGAGACATGATGGGAAAGTTACAGACCAGTTTCCCTGATTAATATGGATGCAAAGATCCTCAACAAAATACTAGCAAATCAAATGCAACAGCACATTAAATGGATCATACACCATGACCAAGTGGTATTTACCCCAAGAATGCAAGGGGGGTTCAACATATGAAAACCAATCAATGTAATATGCCACATTAATAGAAGGATGGAAAAAATACTACATAATCATCTCAATTAATGCAGGAAAGGCATTTGACAAAATCCAGCACCCTTTCATAATTAAAAAAAAAAAACTCAGAAAAATAGGAATAGAAGGGAACTCCCTCAATATGATAAAAGGCATATATGAAAAACCCACACTAATATCATACTCAATGATGAAAGACATAAAGCATTCTCCCTAACATCAGGAACAAGACAAGAATGCCCACTATCACCACTGCAAGTTCTAGCCAGAACAATTAGATAAGAAAAAGAAATACAAGGCATTCAAATTGAAAAAAGAAAAACTGTCTCTCTTTGCAGATGACATGATCATATATGTAGCAATTCCCTATGAATCTCTAAGAAAGCAGCTAAAGCTAAGAAACAAATTCTGCAAAGTCAGAGGGTACAGGATCAACATGCAAAAATCAGTTGTGTTTCTATCCAACTGTGATGAACAATCTGAAAAGGAAATCAAGAAATATAAAATAGGATGTAAAAAAATAAAATATCTTGGAATAAATTTAACCAAGGTTGTTGTTAGGAACTGTGTCATGTACCACAATAAAGAAATGTTCAAGTCCTAAGCCCCGGCCCTGTGGGTGTGAAGTCACTTGAAGCTAGGACATTCGAAGATATTCTTAATTAAGATCTGGACTCATTTGTGAATTGAACCTTCAAAGATGTTATTTAGAAGAGGCCACACTGAATCAGGGAAGACCTTGAACGACATGGTTTAAATCCTTATAAGCAAAGGATAGTGGACTTGTCAGTAGAAGTCCAAAGTAGAAGCCAGAAGTTGGGGGAAATCAGCAGACATAAGGAAAAAGAGATCATCACCATATCACAGAGGACTGCTGGAATGCTACAGACTGCAGGAGAAAGCAATCCCTGCTAATACCGTGATGTTGGATGTCTAGCCTCCAAAATTATGAGGCAATAAATTCTTGTTATTGAAGCCAATACATCATGTGATTTTTGTCATAGCAGCCCTAACAAAGACAGATGAAAAAGACTCATACACTGAAAACTACAAAACATTGCCAAAAGAAATTTAAAAAGATGTAAATAAATCAGAAGCCATCCCACATTCATGGACTGGAAGACTTAATGTTGTTAAGATGTCAATACACCCCAACATGATTTACAGATTCAATGCAATTCTGATCAAAATTCCAGCAACAACCTTATTGCAGAAATGGAAAGGCCAACCACAAAACTCATATGGAATGACAAGGGGCCCTGAAGAGCCAAAATCATCATGGAGAAGAGCAAAGTTAGAGGATGCACACTAACCAATTTCAAAACTTACTGCAAAGCTACAGTAATCAAAAAAGCATGCTAATAGTATTAGGACAGACATATAGACCAATGGAATGGAACTGAGTGTTCAGGAATAAAACCACACATTTATGGCCAATTGATTTTTTACATGGGTGCCAAGCTCACTCGATGAAGAAAAAAGTCTCTTCAACAAATGATGAGGGAAAAACTGGATATCTATATGCAAAAGAATGAAATATGATCCTCACCTCACATCATATACAGAAAGTAACTTCAGGGAAGTGGATATGGCTCAAGTGATAGGGCTTCTGCCTACCATATGGGAGAACCTGGGTTCAATCCCTGGGGCCTCCTGGTGAAAAAGAAGAGAAAGCATGCCTGCACAGTGAGCCAGTGCCCACATGGTGAGCCAAATGCCCATGCAATGAGCCCAGTGCCCATGCAAATGCCTATCTGGTGAGCTCAGTGCCCATGTGGTGAGCCGAGTACCCATGAAAGCACCCACATGGCAAGCTAGTGCCCACACAGCAAGCTGAGTGCCCACACAGTGAGCCAGTGCCTGCACAAGTGAGTTACACAGCAAGGTGATGATGCAGCAAAAGAGAGACGAAGGGGAGAACCAAGGTGAAGCGCAGCAGAAACCAAGAACTGAAGTGGTGTAGCTGACAGGGAAGCTCTGTCCACATCAGAGGTCCCCAAGATCAAATCCTAGTGAATCCTAGAGGAGGGAAAAATGAGAAGAGAAGACAAAAAAAGAAATAGATATAGAAGTTCACACAGCAAATGGGCACAGACAGCAAAAAAACAGCAGGATGAAGGGAGGGGAAGGGGTAGGGGGGAATAAATAAACAAAACAAATCTTTAAAAAAAATTAACTCCAAATGGATCTGCAGCCAAAATATAAGAATTAAAACCATAATACTCTTAGAAGAAAATAGAGGGAAAAATCTTCAGGCCTTTGTTCTAGGCAATGTCTTCTTAGATGTGACACCAAAAGCATAATCAACAAAAGAAAAAAAGTAGAGAAATTGAAGTCCATCAAAAACTAAAACTTTTGTGCCCCAAAGGACATCATCAAGAAAGTAAAATGGCAACCCACAGAATGGCAGAAAATTTTTGCAAATCATATCTGAAAAGGGATTAATATGAAAGATATATAAAGAACTCCTATACCTCAAAATTTTTAAAAATTCAATTAAAAAGTGGGTAAAGATCTTGAAGCATTTTCTGATGAAAAGTATATATATACAAATGACCAATAAGCACATGAAAAAATGTTCAACATCCTTAGCCATTAGGGAAATGCAAATCAAAACCATAAAAGATATCATTTCATACCCACCAGGGTGGCTAAGATTAAAAAAATGGAAAAGAACAAATATTGGCAAGGATGTGGAGAAATTGGAACTCTTGTGCATTACTGGTAGGAATTAAAATGATGCAACCACTGTGGAAAATGGTTTAGTAGTTCTTCAAAAAGGTAACAATAGAATTACCATTTGACCCAGCAATTTCCATCTTAAGTATATACCCCAAAGACTTGAAAGCAGTGGCTCAAACAGATACTTTTTAGTTCCTGGTGCCCCCTAAAAACAAAAAATCAAACAAGGAAACAAATGAAATAACCAACTCAGGGGAGCCAATGTGGCTGAGTGGTTGAGCACCAGCTTCCCACATACGAAGTCCAGGGCTCAATCTCCAGTCCCAGTACCTAAAAAAAAAAAAAAAAGGAAGAAAGAAAAAGAAATAGAAAATAATGAAAACAAAAGGCTAATCTAGATCAAAACAACTGAGATGCAGACAAAGCCATTCTCAAAGATTAATGCATAGCATTTGAAATGAAAAGAACAAGACAGTCACTTCAAGAAGTTAGAAAACAAACAAAACACAAACCTAAAAATAGTGGGAGGAGAGAACTACTAAAGTGGAGAAAAAGGGAATTTAATAAGAAGCAGAAACCTAAATATAAGGTAGAATGTCTCACATCAATGAGGACAGCCCATGCAGAAATGCAGGAAGTGATTCCGGGAAGATCCTGGCTTCCGAATGCCCAATTCCTAGCCATTTCTTCCTCCATTCGCCTTTCATTTTCCTTTTTCCAGGTTCCTCTGGGTCTCTTCAGGTCTTCTCCCAAGAAAAGATTAAAAAAAAAAAAATCCATCATTGTAAAGAATGAGTGACTCATGACATTTTACAATGTTGCCTGGAAGTAAAGGCCATTTTCATGGGAAACACACTAGAAACACATCTTGAAATGAAAAGGTAAACTTCCAATGCTAAACCTTTGCTTCAATAAGTAGGCCAAACAGATCCTGATTTGGAAAGGGCAAAGCCAACCAGGATGGGTGAGGGGCTCACATCCTTGTGCTGGGAGCTGGTAGATTTTCCCAATGAGTAAAAAGAGGCAGAAAAGGGGTTAGATGAGCACCTTCTGTGAGCAGAAAAGGAGAAAGAAGCTGACATTTATTAAGCTGTTATCACATTCAACACTGTGCTGGGTAATTTACAGATGTTGGATTTAATCCTCAGACTGACTGCAGGAAGGAGGTACAATGATTACCATTTTGCAAATGAGGAAACTGAGGCTCAACCAGGTCAGGCAACACCTCCAGGGTCACACAGCTCTGAGTGGCAAAGCTGAGATTTCATTCTCTAGTAAAGTCCACATTCTTTCCTTGAGTCCTCACTGAAGTGCCAAGGGGGTCGGCTAAAACCAGGAATTGGGACTAAGTCTTGGAATTGAATTGAAAGAAAGTCCATCGAAAGATCCAAAGCAGGAAAAGAGGAATGGGTGAGAGGGAAAACGTCCCGCACCCAGGGCCTCGAGGAGGTGCCATCGCAAATAACTCTGCTTCCCTCCTCCATACCCATATTTAGCATGTGCCAAATAAGAAAGCACATCTTGTTGATTCTAAAACACACAAGGCAGGGGTGGGAAATGTGACGCATCAGGATGCATCTTAAAATCGTTTGTCCCTCTGTGAAGGTGCGTGAACACGGTCCTGCTGCTCAGGTCCCCTCCCTTCAGTTGTGTTGCGTGCACAGCCGGGGTGCTATAAGTGGAGCTTCGTTGCTCATTAAAATGTCCTTCTGCAATTACACTAGGATTCAGCCTCGAAGCAAAAAGTGAACAGCTACACAGAAAGTCATGGAAACAGAGCTGGACTGATGAGTGCAATTCCATGTTTTCTGCAAAACAAAGAGGCTTGAGTGCCTGGTGAATTGATTCCAGAAACCACTGTACCAACCCTGGGTTACCTCCGTGGGGTTCTTTCATGTGGGGAAAGCCAGCACCCCAACTTGCCCTCTTTTTACCAGCACGCTGTGCTCTTGTTAGGTGACACGCTTCTCACAACCAAGCTGCAAAGGAGTGGCCTGGGAGCCAGGGGCTGCCAACGTGCCAGAGATGACCTGGAGAATAATGATTATTATTATTATTGTTATTGAAACAATTGTCGATACTAAAGAGATCTGTCCATGAAAATCTAACCCGGGGGTTCCATCTGGAAAACACCAGATGTGCCATTGTCACTCCTGCAATCCAAGGGAGCAGAGAGGAGGTGCTGGTGCCAGACCCGACTCGCACCCTCCAGTCTACCGGGACCCAGGCCCCTCACTCTTGGCGCCACTGCCTGACACCTGTGGGTATTCTGGTCAGTGGCCCGAGCTTAGAAAGGAGCATCTAGAAACAAGAGTTTTGAACAAACAGCATGCAGTTAGAGTAGGGTGTGTTTCATTTTCTCCCCTTCCGTTGTTTTTATTTGTTTCTTCCCGGATGGTGGCTCCACTAGGAGAGTTAATTATCTACCTTCCCCCTGCAGCAAGCCCTCGAGTCTCAAATCCCAGTGAGGCTAACAGACTCCAGGTTCAGCATTTCTGATTTCCCCGCCTTTACCCCAGTCTTTCCTAGAGCTGTTCTATGCCTGATGGAATAAACAGCCTGTATCGCAGCCTGCTTGGAGCTGCTCACATCCAGCCAACTTACCCATCTCTAAAACGCAAGCTGGCCCTTTCCAGCTCCTCTGCCCCCTTCCCCATGCCAGCATCTCAGCTCCATTCTCTTACCTCCTAGGCCAGAGTTTCCTAACCTCAAAAACAGTCACACTTTGGATGGGTCAGGTTTTTTATTGTGGGGGAATGGCAGGATTTTAGCGGCATCCCGGGCCTCTACCCACTAGACGCTTATAGCACCTCCCTCTTAATTTTGACAACCACAAATGTCTCCAGACATTGCCAAAAGACCCCCGGGGCCCAAACCAGCCTGCTTGAGAACCTCTGCCCTAGGCCAACTCTTTTCCTGTCCCATGAATATATTCTCCCGGGAGGCAGGCAAAACCAATTTGCAGTAAACAAAAACCTTGCGGATCATACGGAAACAAGCCAGGGCAGGGGTTTCTAATCAGCTGTCCATGACTTGAACTGAAATTCAAAAAAGCTTTATTCTTGGGACGTGTTGGTGCCAGTGTAATCTATTTATTAACTAATACACAGTAGAGCGGGGACTTAGTAAGGGGTCCGTGGTTTTCACCTGACTGGCAAAGGGGTCCGTGGAACACGAAAGGTTCAGAACCACTGAGCTAAGGGAAGGGAAACGTGGGAGACAAGATTCTAGAGATGGCCGCAAAGTCCCACCAACAGATGCACACAGCCCACGCAACCCCCTCTTCTGGGGTGCGAATGGGGTTTGTGGCCATGATGGGAGACCATGCCCATGCCTGCGTTACGTACATTTTTTGGCAGA
Organism: Dasypus novemcinctus; assembly: GCF_030445035.2. Classification (NCBI taxonomy): domain Eukaryota; kingdom Metazoa; phylum Chordata; class Mammalia; order Cingulata; family Dasypodidae; genus Dasypus; species Dasypus novemcinctus. Next base: position 123,232,835 of record NC_080679.1, read on the forward strand.
AGAGTTTTTGCCGATGTCATTACAGTCCCCAATGAGTTGACTTTGCGTTCATCAAAACAGATTACCTGGATGGACCTGACCGAATCAGCTGGGTCTACAGAGAGGGCCAAGGGCTTCCACGCCAGCCTTAAAGGGACAAAGCACCACACTGTGGGGGTGCTTTACAGCAGCAACAGCAGGCAGCCTCCGGTAGCCGAGAACAACCCTGGTGCACGGCCAGAGAGAAAGTGGGGTCTCAGTACTACAGCTGCAAGAAGCTAAATTCCTAGATTTCAGCCCAGTGAGACCCTGACCAGAGAATCCCATTATGCTGTGCCCAGACACCTGACCGACAGAAACGATGAGAAAACCTAGGTGTGCTGTTTAAAATCACCGAGTTTGTGGTAATTTGTTACATAACAAGAATACATTAATATAGGAGGAAAAAGGTCCAGGGTTTGGGGGTTGTAGTAATCAGTCAAAGGGGTGCTGATGCAAAATACCAGAAATTGGTTGGTTTTTGTAAAGGGTATTTATTTGGGGTAGGAGCTTACAGATACCAGGCCATAAGCATAAGTTGCTTCCCTCACCTAAGTCTGTTTGGAGCAAGATGGCTGCCGACGTCTGCGAGGGTTCAGGCTTCCTGGGCTCCTATGTTCCTGGGGCTTGCTTTCCTCTGGGTTCAGGGTTCCTCTCTTCCTGGGGCTTATTTCTCTTTCCTCTGTGAGCTGACTTCCCAGGGCCCCAGCTCAAGACTTCAGCATCAAACTCTAGCATCAAAAACCCTCAATTCTGTGCTTTGTCATGCCTTTACGCCCTAATGACGTGACCCAATCAAAGCCTTACTCATAACTCAGTCATGCTCAGGTACAGACCAGATTACAAACATAATCCAATATCTATTTTTGGAATTCATCACCATATCAAACTGCTATAGGGGTACCCAAGATATTTTTGTCAAGCATAGAAAAGAAAGATGGGAGGGAGAGAGGGAAAGAGGGAGGAAGGAAGGCAGTGAAGGAAGAAAGAAGAGGAATAAAAAACTCATTTTAAAATGACAGAAATCAGATAGCTACACCTCCACATGAAAATGACCCTTCTGAGCCACTGTGCATTGGCTGGGCTGGGAGTTGGTTTTGCTGTCCTGGGGGTGAGCTGACGGGGCCATCCACATCCTTTCACACAGCTCCTCCTGGCAAGGAGCTGGCTATCAGTGGGTACACCCACTTGCTCTTTGGATCCCAACCCAGGGGTCAGTTCATCTAGGAAGCCCTCTCCTCCTCCTTCTGTTCACAAATTCCCCAAGACCTATAGTCTGAACAATTTAATTCTGAGACAGAGCTGTCAATCAAATCTACCTTGCTCATTCATTTGACGTATTTTTTACTGACTTTGAGCAGAGGACCAAACAAAGCGCAAGGCCCTGGGCATGCCCTCGTGAGCACATTAGCCAACATCCCTCCCCTCTTGGAGCTTATATTCTAAAGAAGGATAAAAAAAAAATACAAGGAGCAAGCCAACATGACTAATATGTGTGAAGTGTATTAAATACTAAAAAGAATTCATCAAAGGGAATGTGCACAGCCAGACTGTTATGCTTCCTAGCTGGACACAACCATTACCCAGCACCGACACCCCACCAGAGACTTCTCCACTCACCCATCCCCTCCAAGAGAGATTCATTCCAGTGTCCTGGCTCCCAGGACATGTCAAGGGAAAGCTCATGGGAGAGTGCACCAGTCATAACTGACTGCCACCTCAAGGCTTAGAGATCCTGGCTTGTTTAAAAATCTATATCCGGGAAGCGGACTTGGCCCAGTGGTTAGGGCGTCTATCTACCACATGGGAGGTCCGCGGTTCAAACCCCGGGCCTCCCTGACCAGTGTGGAGCTGGCCCATGTGCAGTGCTGATGTGCGCAAGGAGTGCCCTGCCACGCAGGGGTGTCCCCCACGTAGGGGAGCCCCACACGCAAGGAGTGCGCCCTGTAAGGAGAGCCGCCCAGTGCAAAAGAAAGTGCAGCCTGCCCAGGAATGGCGCCGCACACACAGCTGACACAACAAGATGACACAACAACAGAAGCAGACAAAGAAGAACACGCAGCAAATAGACACAGAGAACAGACAACTGGGGCAGGGAGAGAAATAAAATAAATAAATCTTTAAAAAAATAAAAATAAAAATCTATATCCCCAGCATATTCTATGCAGGATCTGAGACAGAAGAAGCAAATACATATGCAATAAAGCAGAAAAAAATTAATGGCTTGGGAATATATACATCAGTTAGAAAGTTAAGGCCAGTGCATAGGTAAAGCATGCATATGTTCATTAAAGCATCTCCAGTGATTAATTTTTGAGCTAAAACTGCAGCTCTGAGTTTCCAAGCAGCCAAAGAAAAATGAGAAATAAGATTAGTTGCAAAATTCGCATTGTGTAAGAGGAAATAAATCCACTTTTGGGGAAACAGATCTCTCATTGTTACATAGGCCTCAAAGAAGTTTCTGGCAAGGTTTTTCATTTGTGGGATATGAAGGGGGGTATCCAATTATTGTATCTTGGCTTCTCAATATGATGAGATTTTTGGAAACAGGGGTCATGACTCAATAAGAAAATGAAAAGGGAAACACTCCTATTATCTTGTCTCAATTGGAATTTTTTAAAAACATATTTTTATTACAGAAGTTGTGAACTTAGAAAACAATCATGCACATGTGTGGAATTCCCATACAATACCCTTTCAGCGACACACCACACAGTTGTAGAACATTTGTTACAGATTATGAGATAATATTTTCAGACTATTACCATTAACTATGGTCCATAGCATACACTTGGTATTTTTTTTCCATACCCCTCTTATTATTAACACAGTGTATCTTTGGCATTGATGCAAGACTACATTAATTGTGTTTTTCCCATGCTTCTCCATATTCCCACCACCCTGCAATAGTGATGTGCATCCATTCTAGTTCATAGAAGGGCATTCTTGCATTTGTATTATCAACCACAATCTGCACCCGCCTCTGGGTTCACTGTGTTGTTCAGTCCCTAGATTACTCTCTAGCCTTCTTTCCATTGGAATTTGAAAGCAGCACCTCCATTGCATGACCCCTACATCCCAAAGTGGAACACGAGATTTAGGTTCTTGGTCTTCAGCCCAGGCTCATCACTCCCATGTCCTTCTTGTGGTATGTGTGTGCTCAAGACCATAAGCTCATGCAGATGAGGATTTTGTCAACACTGCTTGCCCAGCTCTAGGGATAGTACCAACACATCATAAGTGTTTGTTGAATGCAAGCCTGAACCTGTCCACCCCTCAATGGATTTAAGAAGGAGAACCCCCTTTGAGGAGGACAGACTACCTCTCATTCACTTTCGCACACACACCCTTCGTGCTTTGCACATAACAAGTGCCCTGGGAATTTGAGAACCCCTCGGCAATCGCTCCTCCTAGCCAGCCAGTCTTCTCCATGCACTTTCACTTGTGTTATCTGGATAGACCCCCACCAGGTCAGAAAGGAATAAACTATCATGCACGTGATTTGGATGAGTAAATTGAAGATAGTGATGTCAAGTGACTTCTTTAAAGTGACACCCTTCATAACAAGTCTGCATTTAGCATCTAGTTCCTTGATATTAGCCCACTGCCTTTTATTTCTACAGAACTATGGTCCAATATCGTTTTTAAACTTCTTTTAAAAAATTGTTCTATGTATTTCTCCCCACCCCCTCATTGTTTTGCATTTGCTGTGTCTGTTGTGTGCTGGTCTTCTTTTTTTCTTTTTAGAAGGCACCAGGAACCAAATCTGGGACCTTCCATATAGTAGGCGGGAGCCCAATCGCTTGAGCCACAACTACTTGCCCCAAACTCTCTTGAACTCTCCACATCACCTAAGTATATTTAAGTACTAGGTAAGTACTGAGAACATTTTTAAAAAAATATCTTGGAGCTACTTCATTTCAATTCCTAGCCTCTCAGAATGCCCTATTATATCTCCACCATCCATGAAGGAGTCAAAATCCTTCTTAACCAGAATGGTCAGTTAACCAAAGGTGATGGACTGAAGGAGCTAGAAAGCTGACACCACATGTCTCTGAGCTCTCGGCAGTTTGACAGTCATCTGCAGCCAGAAGAGGATGGAGGCTCCCCCCCCCCACTTTTTTAGAAAAGCCTATTGGATGAAATATTTCAGCAAGGAGCCATTCAGAGGAGTTTCCAATCAATGACTCAGTCTAACCATGGTTCTCTGGCCTCAGGGAGAATATAAAAATATAGCCATGACATGTGATGATAACAGGTAATGAGAAACCCTGCAGGCCCAGCAGTCTCCAGAAAGTATTCTCTTCCTTCAACCCTATCATTAAAGGATGGCAAGAAAAATAACAAAAAGGGACAACACGGCCCCTCCATTCAACTAAGTATTGACATCCATGTGCCGGACTATTCCAGGCAGTCAAATAATTATAGTATACTATGGTAAGTTTGAAGGTAGACTTCTTAACAAGATATTATCAGATAACTGAGGAAGGCAACTGCCATCAGTGTGAGGTGGGGGAGAAGGGTCAGAGAAAGTTTCCTAAGGAATTGATTCTTCAGGTATGGGCCCAGTACTTCCAACGATGCCCTCCAGCCTCCAGCCTCCCTGTCTCTCTGCTTACCGCGTTCTGATCGCCAGTGTACTGGCTTTATTCCCAAACACGGGAAAGATGACCACCGTCAATCCAGGCGTCCATGGCCCGTACGGCCCCAAATCTCAGAAGGTGGACCCTCTGCATAAAGCTTTGTAACTTCCCGAAGAGGAATTGTCATCTCCTGTGGGCAGTTTTGAGGCTTGTTCCCCACAGTTTCACAGCCAACAGCGGGTACCCCATGAAACTGAGCCCTCCACTCATTAACTTGTGCTTTTGGGGGGGTTTATCCCTTCCTTATTCACTTCTCCCACTTCCTCCTCTGAACTTCTGGGATCGCTTCCTAAATAATCTTCATACACACAAGACTGCCCCAGGGTCTGCTTTGGGGAAACCAAGAAAGCTGGTTAGACTATGAACCTGGGCAAATATTAATATGTGATAAGAAACGTGCTGGTTCGGAGCACATTGACACCGGTCTCCCAGGCAGAAGAGCGTTCCCTGAGGCATCAGCTCCCTGTCCTGTTTATCTACGGTTGTCCCAGGTGCCTCTTGCCTTTACAGCACTACTTTAGCTAAGAGCGAGGTCCTCTGTCAGCAGGAAAAATACTAGACTATTTTTAACAAGGAATTAAAAATAGAGACAGAGTTAGGATGCTTCTCACAGCTAGAGGTAAGCTAAAAAAGAGAGTTAAATAAGTAATTCGGAGAAAGGATTTTTTAAAAAGGTAGCTGTTTTTTTTCAGTTACATTCTCCTGACAAATTAACATTGTTAATCAAAGTCAATAAATTTTAAAAATTTGTACAAAGTCACCCTTGCCACCTTGGAGACAGATTCTTATGTCTGGGATCCAAATAAGTAAGTGAGCACTAGTCTGCAAATATCAACTGACCAAATTGCTTCTGAGACCAATGGAAAGCCAACAGCACCATTTTTTTAATGCTAACAGCTATGAGCCCATCAAGTCCTTTTGGTTGAGACAGTAGGAAGCTTCCAGAATTATCACCAGTGAAAGGTCCCCGTCTTTTAAGACCAGGGTTCACAGTTGCACAGAAGGAGGTAGAATCAGAACTTTCGATACTTAGGTCCCAGTTTGCATCAGACGCATGCGCGCTGCAGAGCCCCAGCTAGTGGAGTGGGAATGCAGTTCCTAGAGTTGTGACAAGGCAGATTGATGAGCAGGGAGATCAGACTTTGGTGAATTCCGTACCCAGAACATTCATGAATCTTCCTTCCCAGTTGCTGGGGTTGTCGGCTCCCTTGAATTTAGAAGGAGAGCCCTCCTGTAAGATAAATAGGTGCACGCCTCCACACAATATTTTATGCAGGTACACGATTTGGAAAATTAGGTCAGAGGAGGGACGGAAAATGGTGATTCATTACTAGGCTTGAGAAAGGCAGGATTACCTCATCAGAAATTCAAAAGTAATCAGTTTTTCCCAATTGTCATGGCAATGAATCACCATTGTTAATAAATTGGGAAGTCAGTTACACCTTAGAGTAGCTGGGTAAACCAGAGGTGCCAGGCATCTGTCTTCATTAGAAAAGAGCCAATGAAATGGTGGGCGGGGGATGGGTGCTGAATGCTCCTGGTTCCTTTTCACCCTAGGGTGAAGAAACTAGACTTTCGACTTAACATTATTTTCATGTCCAGATCACCCAAAGCCAACCCCAGGCTTTCCACCTCAAGTTGACATCCAAGATCTGCCGAAGTTCCCTGATGAAAAATCAAAGACAGCAGCAAATTTATTTATTTAATGGCGGACCAGTGGCAGGAAGTAATTTCAGAACATGGTTCAGCTCAGACAGAGGTCTTTATTAGAATAGCTTTTCTCCCCCCAAGCTAATGGAAACCAGGAATGGAAAACAAGTCCGTGTCCCAGCCCTTTGCCTCTCTGAGGCTTGAGGGTTTATCCTGAGAACTGGTCCT